>NC_084738.1:13215224-13255224 GCF_033978785.1 Entelurus aequoreus
GTCCATCCGCCGGACATGGCCCAGCCAGCGGAGACATCGCTGCCTCAGTAGGGAGCACATGCTGGGAAGCTGTGCTCTTTCCAGGACTGATTGGTTTGTAATCCTGTCCCTCCAGGTGATGCCCAGTAGACGCCTAAGGCAGCGAAGATGGAAGATGTTTAGCCGCCGCTCTTGGTGGGAGTAAAGGGTCCAGGTTCACTACCGTACAGTAGAGTGCTGGTGACACAGGCTCTGTAAACCTGCACCTTAGTGTGGATAGTGAGCTTGCGGTTTTCCCATACTCTCGCTGTAAGCTTCCCAAAAGTTGAGGCAGCTTTTCCGATGCGACCACTGAGTTCGGCATCGAGTGACAGGTTGTCGGTGATGGTGGAACCGAGGTAGGTGAAGGTGTTTACGACTTCCGGGGTGTAGTTGTTGATGGTGATAGAGGGGGGTGGTTCAGTTCCCTGTCCCATCGTCTTGGTTTTGCTCAGACTGATGGTCAGGCTGAAGTCCTGACAGGCTTTGGTGAACTGGTCCATTAGGGTTTGCAGGTGCTCCTGGGAGTGTGCTACCACTGCTGCGTCGTCAGCAAACAGCATGTCCCGGATGACGAGTGGCCTGATCTTTGTTTTGGCTTTCAGACGGGCATGGTTGAACAGTTTACCGTCTTTCCTTGTGTGAAGGTAGACTCCTTCAGTTGCTGTACCAAATGCTTGGTGCAGGAGGAGGGAAAAGAAGATCCCAAACGGGGTGGGCGCCAGCACGCATCCCTGCTTGACACCACAGCAGATTTTGAAGGGGTCTGATGTGGACCCATCGAACTGGATGGTGCCATGCATGTCGGTGTGGAAGGACTGGAGGATGCAAAGGAGTTTGGGGGGACAGCCTATTCGTTCAACCAGCTGAAAGAGGCCACTCCTGCTCACAAGGTCGAAAGCTTTCGTAAGGTCAATAATTGCCATGTAGAGTGGTTTTCTCTGCTCTCTACACTTCTCCTGCAGCTGTCTCAGAGAGAAAATCATGTCAGTAGTAGACCTTCCTGCTCTGAACCCTGCCTGAGATTCTGGGTATATTTTCTCAGCGAGAACCTGGAGTCTATTCAGTGCAACTCTGGCAAAGAGTTTGCCGGTAGCATCCCTCATGTCCTGTGGGACAGCACCTTCACTCCAGCACAGACAGAGGAGCTTGTGAAGTTGGTCGAGGAGAGCAGGCTTTCCACACTTGAGGATTTCAGCTGCGATTCCGTCACTGCCAGGTGATTTACCGCATGCTAGGCTGTCAATCGCTTTGCTTAGCTCCTCAGTTGTTGGTTCCATGTCCAGTTCTTCCATTACAGGTTGACACTCAACATGGCGGAGGGCTGCATCGGAGACAGTGTTGTCGCTGGCGTAAAGTTCGGAGTAGTGTTCTACCCAGCGGTCGAGTTGTTTGGAGCGGTCAGTGATGATTTCTCCCAGTGCCGATTTCAGCGGAGCAGTTGTGTGGTGTAATGGTCCAAGCGCCTTTTTGATGCCGTCGTACATGCCTTTGATGTTACCGGAGTCAGCGGCTGATTGGATGTTGCTGCAAAGCTGTAGCCAATAGCTGTTAGCACAGCGACGGGAGGCATTCTGCAGTTTCTTCCTTGATGCCCTGAGAGCATGTAGGGTATTGTCACTCGACGTGCATTTGTAGTTGGTAAGGGCGATACGCTTTTCTTCCAGTATCGGTGCCAATACAGATGCGTTGGCTTCGAACCAGTCATTGGACCTTCGCAATCTTTTGCCAAAAACCGTTAGGGCCGTGGTGTGGATGGTGTCTCGTAAGCCTTCCCAGTACTGCTGGGCAGAGCTGCACTGGGGTAGTTGGTGGAGGGATTCCTCTAAGGCACGGTTGAAGGAAGCAGTTTTAGTTGGATCGGCTGCTTTGCTGCAATCCACACGGGGGGGTCCTTTAGGTTTGGCTCTGTAGATAATTTTTGTCTGCAGTTTGACTTTACAGCAGACGAGGGAGTGATCGGTGTCACAGTCTGCACTGTGAAAGGTACGGGTTTGGAGGACACTTCTGAGGTCAGAGCGCCGTGTTATGATCAGGTCCAACTGGTGCCAGTGGCCAGATCTTGGGTGTCTCCAGGAGACTTTGTGGCGGGGTTTGGACTGAAAGTATGAGTTAGTGATGCAGAGATTGTGAAATGTGCAGAACTCAAGGAGACGCTGCCCATTCTCGTTCATTCTACCAATGACATGGTAACCCAAGCAAGATGGCCAGGAGTTATGATCTGAGCCAACTCTTGCGTTAAAGTCACCAAGCAAGTAGAGCTGATCTTGTTTGGGGATGTTTCTCACAGTCGCCTCAAGCTCATCATAGAATTTGTCCTTTATTTCGTGGGAGGAGCTAAGTGTTGGTGCATACACACTCACCAGGTGGACAGGTCCCATGGTGGTGTTAAGGCAGAGGGTTAAAATTCTCTCTGATCCACCTGTAGGTAGTACTATTGCTCCTAGTAGAGTGTTCTTGATTGCAAAGCCAACTCCATATTCTCTGGTTTCACCCAGAGGCTTCCCCTGCCAGAAGAAGGTGCAATCTCTTTCTCTCAGTGAGCCTGATGAGAGGAGTCGGGTTTCCTGAAGGGTAGAGATGTCTATTCGTCGCTTCAGGAGTTCGTTGTTAATGACTGCAGTCTTGCGGGCGTCGCTTATATCGAGCAGGTTGTCAGTTAGTCCGGGGGTCATGGTTCTGACGTTCCAGCATCCCAGACGTAGTGCTGGAGTCTTTGTTTTATTTGTTTTGCTTGGTGCAAGGTTTACAGCCCACTTGTCAGGAAGAGTCCCTTAGCTTCATGCACCCAATGAAGCAGGCAGGCTGTGGCGGAACAGCACCTAATTGGCTGGGGGCTGCCCAGCTTGAGGCGGGCGGTAGCTGTCCAGTAAGATGAAACATCTCTCCCACCGACGGAGGTAGCCCCTGGCGCCCATCCCTACGCCAAACGAGAAAGGGCTTATAACCGGTAACTGCTGACCTCCCGTGTTGTGCCTTCACTGCACAGTGAAGCTGGAGTTTCCTCTCTAGGGCACAAGAGGCCTGGGCAAGGTGTATGGAGATCCTGTGTTGCCCAAGCAACAGGGCCCCCCTCTCTGCCTTGCTGACGTTGTCCAAAGGAATGGAAAACCAATACATTTGGCGTCAGTTCGGCTGCAGGACATGCCAGAACAGTGCTTCACACACTGAACTACCTAACGGAGTCCAGGCCGGGTTTTCTGTTGGGGTTTGCTCCCTTAGCCTTTTCCATTCCAGAGGATACCCACAAGGCAGTGGAAGGGGGTGGAGGGTGTGTGTGTGTGTGTGTTCTATTTAACCCATAGATGGGGCAGGGGTTGGCGGACGCCAGGGCGTGTCCACACACCGGTGGGCCTGCACGCCTCGCCTCTGGGGCCCACTGCTGCTCCGAGATCCCCTACAGTTTAGCCTGCGTCCGCAAAGACGCAGTTACCGTGCGTGGCCACGAGGAGGCACCACAGGAGTCTTGGTGGTGGAGAGGCTTTGTACCAGCAAGAGGAGGCTTACGCACTCGGCTCCTCTTTTCACCCACCCAGGGGCTAGCTGGCGGCGATAGCTGTAAGCAGAGAGTAGCAAGCAGGGGCAGCATGCACTAACTACAAGCACTTCTGCCACAAATCTAACGCACTGACGCATCACACGCACCCTGTGCGCGAGCACTCACATATATACACGTATACATATCCATATATAGACACACATATTTATACATATACACACATATATATACATGTATATATACTGTATACATACATACACATATATACATACGTATATACACACGTATATACTGTATATACATGTACATATATACATGTATATGTACATATATATTCATATATATATACATATAAATACACATATTTATACATGTATATATATATACACACATATATACATACGTATACACTGTATATACCAGTGGCGTGCGGTGAGGTTAATGTCTGGTGAGGCACGACTACATCATCACAGTCAGATTTACAAACATATGAACCTGCAGTGCAGGTGTACCTAATGTTGTGTCCCTGCGGTCGTTCGCGGCTCCTGCAGCGCGAGCATTGTTGTTTTTGCACTTTTTGGCTTCTCGTTAAGTGACTTTTTTTGTGTGGATTCGGTCTTGCACGTGGAGGGTTTGGGTGTGGGCTTTGGTTGGTGTGGCGCTCCATCGGGCGGTGCATTCTGCGGCGGAGGTGCTTGGCACCAGGAGGCGGGGTTATGAGACGAGCCTCACACAGTGTGTCTTCGTAGCAGTTTTACGAATCCTCAGCACTAAAAATACGTTACACGCATACAGTTGTTGACAAAATACACTGTACATTATATACCTCAGCTAACTAAACTCTGGAAATGTATAATATAATTCATATAGCAATACGGTCTCACTGCACAGCAGCTCAGCAGTTAGCTGAGTCATAGCGCACAATCCATGTTGAGGCACAACTGAGTGACGTGCCTCAACTGGCTGCTGATCACCGCACCGTCTCTTCTCAGTATTTGAACGGCAAATGTGAATATAAAAATAAAAATAATCTAAAACTGGTGAAGTTAAATGGAAAATAACTTTAGTATAATCACTGGATACGTATAACAATTTAATTAATTTTTTTTTCTTTTTACTTTTTTTTTCTTTCCATGATGGCAGGTGAGGCCCCGCCTCCCCTGCCTCTAGTGACTGCACGCCATTGGTATATACATATATACACTGTATATACATATATACATGTACATATATACACTGTATATACATATATACATGTACATATATATATACACACCCATATACATAAATATATATACACGAGTACATATTATTACAATAATATAATGGATATATAATTAATAATTAGAATTGGTTATTAAGAGCATGTGAAAGTTCAAATCCTACTTTGTTTACTCAATCAGAAATATCAAGCAGCTAAAATATGCCAAACATGGATAAGTGTTTTCCCCATTATTCCTTGTAATGGATTTAAAGGGATGTAATTTGTCGTTGGTCTCGCCGAGACCTGGCTCAAACCAGACGATTTTTTTGCGCTAAATGAGGCATCTCCTCCTAACTATACCAATACACATGTTGCCCGACCTCTTAAAAGGGGAGGGGGTGTCCCACTAATATACAATGAAAACTATAATCTTACACCTAACCTAAATAATAAATATAACTCGTTTGAGGTGCTCACTTTGAGGTTTGTCACACAGCTGCCTATCCACCTGGCTGTTATCTACCGCCCCCCTGGGCCCTATTCGGACTTCATCAGTGAATTCTCAGAGTTTGTTGCTGATCTAGTGACGCACGCCGACAATATAATCATAATGGGGGACTTTAATATCCATATGAATACCCCATCGGATCCTCCATGCGTGGCGCTCCAGACTATAATTGATAGCTGTGGTCTTACACAAATAATAAATGAACCCACGCATCGCAACGGCAATACGATAGGTCTAGTGCTTGTCAGGGGTGTCACCACCTCTAAAGTTACGATACTCCCGTACACTAAAGTAATGTCCGATCATTACCTTATAAAATTCGAAGTTCTGACTCATTGTCAACAAACTAATAATAATAATAATAACTACTATAGCAGCCGCAACATTAATGCTGCCACAACGACGACTCTTACTGACCTACTGCCTTCGGTAATGGCACCATTCCCAAATTATGTGGGCTCTATTGATAACCTCACTAACAACTTTAATGACGCCCTGCGCGACACCATTGATAGTGTAGCACCGCTAAAGCTAAAAAGGGCCCCTAAAAGGCGTACCCCATGGTTTACAGAAGAAACTAAAGCCCAGAAATTATCATGTAGAAAGCTGGAACGCAAATGGCGTGCGACTAAACTTGAGGTTTTCCATCAAGCATGGTGTGATAGTTTAATAACTTATAAACGCATGCTTACCTCAGCTAAAGCTAAATATTACTCAAATCTCATCCACCTCAACAAAAATTATCCTAAATTTCTGTTTAGTACAGTAGCATCGCTAACCCAACAAGGGACCCCTCCCAGTAGCTCCACCCACTCAGCAGATGACTTTATGAATTTCTTTAATAAGAAAATTGAAGTCATTAGAAAACAGATTAAAGACAATGCATCTCAGCTACAACTGGGTTCTATTAACACAAATACGACTGTATATACGACGAATACCGCCCTCCAAAATAGTTTCTCTCTCTTTGATGAAATAACATTGGAGGAATTGTCAAAATGTGTAAATGGGACAAAACAAACAACATGTTTACTTGACCCAATTCCTGGGAAACTTATCAAGGAGCTTTTTGTATTATTAGGTCCATCAGTGTTAAATATTATAAACGTATCACTTTCCTCTGGCACTGTTCCCCTAGCATTCAAAAAAGCGGTTATTCATCCTCTACTCAAAAGACCTAACCTCGATCCTGATCTCCTGGTAAACTACCGGCCGGTGTCCCACCTTCCGTTTATCTTGAAAATCCTCGAAAAAAATTGTAGCACAGCAGCTAAATGAACACTTAGCGTCTAACAATCTCTGTGAACCTTTTCAATCCGGTTTCAGGGCAAATCACTCTACGGAGACAGCCCTCGCAAAAATGACTAATGATCTATTGCTAACGATGGATTCTGATGCTTCATCTATGTTGCTGCTTCTTGATCTTAGCGCCGCTTTCGATACTGTTGATCATAATATTTTATTAGAGCGTATCAAAACGCGTATTGGGATGACAGACTTAGCCTTGTCTTGGTTTAACTCTTATCTTACTGACAGGATGCAGTGCGTCTCCCATAACAATGTGACCTCGGACTATGTTAAGGTAACGTGCGGAGTTCCCCAGGGTTCGGTTCTTGGCCCTGCACTCTTTAGTATTTACATGCTGCCGCTGGGTGACATCATACGCAAATACGGTGTTAGTTTTCACTGTTATGCTGATGACACCCAACTCTACATGCCCCTAAAGCTGACCAACACGTCGGATTGTAGTCAGCTGGAGGCGTGTCTTAATGAAATTAAACAATGGATGTCCGCTAACTTTTTGCAACTCAACGCTAAGAAAACGGAAATGCTGATTATCGGTCCTGCTCAACACCGACATCTATTTAATAATACCACCTTAACATTTGACAACCAAACAATTAAACAAGGCGACTCGGTAAAGAATCTAGGTATTATCTTCGACCCAACTCTCTCGTTTGAGTCACACATTAAGAGTGTTACCAAAACGGCCTTCTTTCATCTCCGTAATATCGCTAAAATTCGTTCCATTTTGTCCACAAGCGATGCTGAGATCATTATCCATGCGTTCGTTACATCTCGTCTCGAATACTGTAACGTATTATTTTCGGGCCTCCCTATGTCTAGCATTAAAAGATTACAGATGGTACAAAATGCAGCTGCTAGATTTTTGACAAAAACAAGAAAGTTTGATCATATTACGCCTATACTGGCTCACTTGCACTGGCTTCCTGTGCACCTAAGATGCGACTTTAAGGTTTTACTACTTATGTATAAAATACTACAAGGTCAAGCTCCTGCCTATCTTGACGATTGTATTGTACCATATGTCCCGGCAAGAAATCTGCGTTCAAAGAACTCCGGCTTATTATAGTGATTCCCAGAGCCCAAAAAAAGTCTGCGGGCTATAGAGCGTTTTCTATTCGGGCTCCAATACTATGGAATGCCCTCCCGGTAAAAGTTAGAGATGCTACCTCAGTAGAAGCATTTAAGTCTCATCTTAAAACTCATTTGTATACTCTAGCCTTTAAATAGACTCCCTTTTTAGACCAGTTGATCTGCCGTTTCTTTTCTTTTCTTTTCTACTCTGCTCCCAATACCGGGGTGGACCGCTAGCCTGTCCATCAGATGGGGACATCTCTACGCTGCTGACCCGTCTCCACTCGGGATGGTTCCTGCTGGCCCCACTATGGACTGGACTTTCGCTGATGTGTTGGACTTTCACAATATTATGTCAGACCCACGCGACATCCATTGCTTTCGGTCTCCCCTAGGGGGGGGGGGGGGTTACCCACATATGCGGTCCTCTCCAAGGTTTCTCATAGTCATTCACATTGACGTCCCACTGGGGTGAGTTTTCCTTGCCCGTATGTGGGCTCTGTACCGAGGATGTCGTTGTGGCTTGTACAGCCCTTTGAGACACTTGTGATTTAGGGCTATATAAATAAACATTGATTGATTGATTGATTGAATTTGGATTTTGTTAATGTTTATTGGATGTTTTTTATGATATCCACAAAGTTCAATCAGCAGGTTGTGTTATGTGAGATCATGTTTGTGCGGGTTGATTTTTTTTCTGCACCATGATTAGGGAGAATTGTTTGGATTGGGTAATGTAAAATATGCTGTGCAATTAATGGTTGAGGTACTATTTTTAGCCACCAGACGGCGACAAAATGACAGCTATCAGACTGCTGAGAGACGCCAGCTGGGCGCATTGGACCCGCGGGCCGTAGTTTGGCCACACCTGGGCTAAATTATTATTTGTGTATAAAAGAGTCGTGTTTGACTGTGGACTCGGTGAAGCTCACCAGTTCGTGGTCGTTTACCACCATCAGCTGGATGTATTTGGTCTCTGACTGCACGGTGCGCTGACCGCCACGCACCTGAGAGGTAGAAAAGTAACACACATACACATGATATTTTAAAAAACAGTTTACATATATCGACAATATTGTCATTTTTATGCTGATGAGATATCAATTACAAGGATTTTCCCTTTAAATTATGATCAGCATTGGCAATATAATGGTGTTTTTTTGTGATGAAATTTAATTTGAAGTCAAAACAATTAATCAAAATGTATATAAATATGTAATATCATAAATATTTATAAAGGTTTTTTAAAATATATATTGTTCAGAAATATAACACATTTTTCATATATTTTCACAAATTAATTTACAAACCCCAAAACCAGTCAATTTGCTAATCCTTTTCAACCTATATTCAATTGAGTAGACTGCAAAGACAAGATACTCAACGTTCGAACTGGGAAACGTTATTTTTTGCAAATATTAGCTCATTTGGAATTTGATGCCTGCAACATATTTAAAAAAAGCTGGCACAAGTGGCAAAAAAAGACTGAGAAAGTTGAGGAATGCTCATCAAACACTTATTTGGAACATCCCACAGGTGAACAGGCAAATTGGGAACAGGTGGGTGCCACGATTGGGAATAAAAGTAGCTTCCATGAAATGCTCAGTCATTCACAAACAAGGATGGGGCGAGGGTCACAGCTTTGTGAACAAATGCGTGAGCAAATTGTCGAACAGTTTAAGAACATTTCTCAACCAGCTATTGCAAGGAATTTAGGGATTTCACCATTTACGGTCCGTAATATCATCAAAAGGCTTACAGAATCTGGAGAAATCACTGCACATAAGCGATATTACGGACCTTTGATACCTCAGGCGGTACTGGATCAAAAAGCGACATCAGTGTGTTAAGGATTTCACCACATGGGCTCAGGAACACTTCAGAAAACCACTGTCAGTAACTACATCTGTAAGTGCAAGTTAAAACTTCACTATGCAAAGCGAAAGCCATTTATCAACAACACCCAGAAACGCTACCGGCTTCGCTGGGCCCGAGCTCATCTAAGATGGACTGATGCAAAGTGGAAAAGTGTTCTGTGGTCTGACAAGTCCACATTTCAAATTGTTTTGGGAAACTGTGGACGTTGTGTCCTCCGGACCAAAGAGGAAAAGAACCATCCGGATTGTTATAGGCGCAAAGTTGAAAAGCCAGCATCTGTGATGGTATGGGGGTGTGTTAGTGCCCAAGGCATGGGTAACTTACACATCTGTGAAGGCACCATTAATGCTGAAAGGTACATACAGGTTTTGGAGCAACATATGTTGCCATCCAAGCAACTTTATCATGGACGCCCCTGCTTATTTCAGCAAGACAATGCCAAGCCACGTGTTACAACAGCATGGCTTCATAGTAAAAGAGTGCAGGTACTAGACTGGCCTGCCTGTAGTCCAGACCTGTCTCCCATTGAAAATGTGTGGCGCAATATGAAGCCTAAAATACCACAACGGAGACCCCCGGACTGTTGAACAACTTAAGCTGTACATCAAGCAAGAATGGGAAATAATTCCACCTGAAAAGTTACAAAAATTGGTCTCCTCAGTTCCCAAACGTTTACTGAGTGTTGTTAAAAGGAAAGGCCATGTAACACAGTGGTGAAAATGTGACAACTTTTTTGCAATATGTTGCTGCCATTAAATTCTTAGTTAATGAGTATTTGCAAAAAAAAAATTTACGTTTCTCAGTTCGAACATTAAATATCTTGTCTTTGCAGTCTATTCAATTGAAGATAGATTGAAAAGGAATTGCAAATCATTGTATTCTGTTTTTATTTACGAATTACACAACGTGCCAACTTCACTGATTTTGTGTTTTGTATGATTGTTTAAATGATCTATTATTGAAGTCAAGCTGAGTTTAGATAAGTTAAATTGAAAAAAATATAATATTACAATTAATAATATTTAATTAAAAATGCAATACATTGTTATTCGACAAAACATTACTTGCATTGTGACCTATTTTGGCTTTAACTCGAAATGAAATACTTCAATAGATACTGTTAAGGAATTTAATCACATCTGTGATTGTTAGGATAGGATGGACTTTATTAATCTCACAGTGGGGAAATTCTGTGGTTGCAATGCAAAAAATAAAACAAAACATAATAAAAAATGAACAACTAAAACAAGTAAAAATAATAACTAGTATCATACAGTACATACATAACCTCAGTTTAAGAGTGCATCAAATTAATAATTGCACCAAATACAAACAACAATTTAAAACATATATTTATACATATTAGTAAATTGATGATTTAGATGAATGACCCTGGAGCAAAAATTTAATATTAATGACAAAATAAACTAAATTATAAGAGTGGGCGTGACTGACTTGTCTTTTTGAGCGTCTCAAGCTGTTGGTAAGCTTTGTTTTCTCCTGTGCAGACAAGTCGTCTCCATCCCGCCTCTTCCCATCTCCCACATCAACTCCGCTGCCGCCCGTCTGCACTTCAGGCTGGGTTTGATTCACGGTGCATGCTGGGAAACGCAGTCAGAGAAGATTGAGAGTAAAGAAAACCAAGGCTGAGTCATCGTGGGTGTATTTTGGGTGAGCACTCATATGCAGGAGAAATCAATTGCACACGAGCCAAGGAGGCTAAATGAGGTAGCGAGGATCAGGTAACAGGAAGGAAGGTGAGGACACGACTGGATAAGGAGGGAAGTGTCATCCATCAGGAGAAACTGTCATACCTGAGCGAGGAGGCGGGAGGAGGTGGATGTCAGGCAAGCGGTACACAATGTGGTCCACCTGCAATGCAACAAAAATATTCCATTGGTAAAACTTATGTATACTTGTGGGGATGCTACTCACATTTTACACTACACTTAAGGTGACAAATAGGAAGTGGAAGCGTCTAGAGATAGTGCCAAGGAGAAGGCAAAGCTCGAAAACCCTTTTCCAACATTGAAGTCAAAACTTCTCGGTGAAATACGTAAAAGACAATACGTCTTTTGCACATTGCACATTATCCAATAACCAACTTTGCTAAATACAATTGAAAAAATCACTATTACAATAAATTACAAATGTCATTTAAAAAATACTTTAAAAATTACCCTAATCAATTTAAGAAAATTGTATGAGAATTATATTATATTGGAACAATTATATAATTAATCATTTTACTATTTTGAAATAATGTATACATCTTAAAAAATATTTTTATTACACAAAACAAATACAATTATTTTGAAGGAATGACCTATAATATGAAGAAATATATACACATTTACAATTGTACTATTTTTTTACAATTTTAAATATATACATTTCAATTTTAATTATTTATAAAAAGCAATAATTTTCAAATATTTTTAATACACACAACATACATACATTAAAAGTAAATACTTGTGAAATATGGATTAATTGTACTATTTTAAAATGTATACATTTTAGAAATATTTCTATTACACAAAACAAAACAAATATGACAATGAAATAACCATTTATTCGTAGTATAGTATGTACTGTAGAAAAGTAAGTCCACTTCACTGTTCAAACTGCTACACTTTTCTAAAAGTGGAGCCCTCGTAAGTCAACTTTTCACTGTTAGTGAAAAGTGCCCAGTTACGCCAACATGAACATACATGAACCCAAAAGGGTTTTCCTCAACATGCGCTGTACAATTGGTCCACATAATTGGTTCCGGACATGTTCGCAATAAACAAATAAGTAGGAATTATTCATTAGAAATCTAATATTTTCACGGCTAGAGCATTTAAAACCTTTTTACAAACTTTTCCAACATTATTAGAGCCCTCTAGACATGAACTAACACCCCTTAGTCACATTTACACTATTTTAATCCAATATAGTAATGATGCCTGAGGCTGAGCCAATCAGTGGCCACAATACTGAACTCAGTCCTCTAATTGGTTTGGTCTCCTCTCGTGGTCAATAACACTGTGGTAATAATATTTTAAGTTTATTAGGCCATTTGTATGCTTGGAAATGCTTCATTCAGGACCAAAACATTTTAAAATATTCAAAATCAAAATACTAAAATATAAACAAAATCTGCTATGTGGTGAAGGTGCAATACTTGAAGCACTCTGTAGCGAAGAACTATTGTAGTAGGGATGGAAATCTAAAAAACAACAACTCACGATTCATTCTGACTCTTGGGATGACATTTAAAGTCAGAATCAATTCTCGATTCAACATGATTCCTGCAATGTACTATTTGGGATAAAAATTATGATAAAACCTTTTCAAAAACTCCTTTTGGCTGCTCACGTATACGAAAGCGCGGAAATGGCCTGACAAAACATTTTTTTAAATGGATTTTTAAAAGTAAATGATTAATCAAATACTTTGTTGAAATTTATGTATGATTTAGATTTGGAATGAATAAGAATCAACTAATATTCAACTCAGTTAGATATCTCAGTTAAATATGTAATATTTTAACTGAGAAACTGAATTTTTTTTTGCAAATAATCATTAACTTAGAATTTAATGGCAGCAACACATTGCAAAAAAGTTGGCACAGGGGCATTTTACCACTGTGTTACATGGCCTTTCTTTTTAACAACACTCATTAAACGTTTGGGAACTGAGGAGACCAATTTTTGAAGCTTTTCAGGTGGATTTCTTTCCCATTCTTGCTTGATGTACAGCTTAAGTTGTTCAACAGTCCGGGGTCTCCATTGTCGTATTTTTTACGCTTCATAATGCGCCACACATTTTTAAATGGGAGACAGGTCTGGACTACAGGCAGGCCAGTCAAGTACCCGCCCTCTTTTACTATGAATCCACGCTGTTGTAACACGTGGCTTGGCATTGTCTTCCTGATGTGTAATACCCATGCCTTGGGCACTAATACACCTCCATACCATCACAGATGCTGGCTTTTGAACTTTGCGCCTAGAACAATCCGGATGGTTCTTTTCCTTTTTGTTCCAGAGGACACGACGTCCAGTTTCCAAAAACAATTTGAAATGTGGACTCGTCAGAACACAGAACACTTTTCCACTTTGGATCAGTCCATCTTAGATGAGCTCAGGCCCAATGAAGCCAGCGGCGTTTCTGGGTGTTGTTGATAAATGGCTTTCACTTTGCATGTTGAGTGTTATCTTGCACTTACAGATGTAGCGACAAACTGTAGTTACTGACAGTGGTTTTCTGAAGTGTTCCTGAGCCCATGGGGTGATATCCTTTACACACTGATGTCGCTTTTTGATGCAGTACCGGCTGAGGGATCGAAGGTCACGAGCCTTCAATGTTGGTTTTCAGCCTTGCTGCTCACGTGCAGGGATTTCTCCAGATTCTCTGAACCTTTTGATGATATTACAGACTGTAGATGGTGAAATCCCTAAATTCCTTGCAATAGCTAGTTGAGAAATGTTGTTCTTAAACAATTTGCTCACGCATTTGTTCACAAAGTGGTGACCCTGGCCCCATCGTTGTTATTACCTTTTATACCCAATCATGGCACCCACCTGTTCCCAATTAGCCTGTTCACCTGTGGGATGTTCCAAATAAGTGTTTGATGAGCATTCCTTAACTTTCTCAGTTTTTTTGCCACTTGTGCCAGCTTTTTTGAAACATGTTGCAGGCATCAAATTCCAAATGAGCTACAAACCCCGTTTCCATATGAGTTGGGAAATTGTGTTGGATGTAAATATAAACGGAATGAAGTGATTTGCAAATCTTTTTCAACCCATATTCAATTGAATGCACTACAAAGACAAGATATTTGATGTTCAAACTCATAAACTTTATTTATTTTTTGCAAATAATAATTAACTTAGAATTTCATGGCTGCAACACGTGCCAAAGTAGTTGGAAAAGGGCATGTTCACCACTGTGTTACATGGCCTTTCCTTTTAACAACACTCAGTAAACGTTTGGGAACTGAGGAGACACATTTTTTAAGCTTCTCAGGTGGAATTCTTTCCCATTCTTGCTTGATGTACAGCTTAAGTTGTTCAACAGTCCGGGGATCTCCGTTGTGGTATTTTAGGCTTCATAATGCGCCACACATTTTCAATGGGAGACAGGTCTGGACTACAGGCAGGCCAGTCTAGTACCTGCACTCTTTTACAATGAAGCCATGTTGATGTAACACGTGGCTTGGCATTGTCTTGCTGAAATAAGCAGGGGCGTCCATGGTAACGTTGCTTGGATGGCAACATATGTTGCTCCAAAACCTGTATGTACCTTTCAGCATTAATGGCACCTTCACAGATGTGTAAGTTACCCATGTCTTGGGCACTAATACACCCCCATACCATCACAGATGCTGGCTTTTCAACTTTGCGCCTATAACAATCCGGATGGTTCTTTTCCTCTTTGGTCCGGAGGACACCGACGTCCACAGTTTCCAAAAACAATTTGGAAATGTGGACTCGTCAGACCACAGAACACTTTTCCACTTTGTATCAGTCCATCTTAGATGAGCTCAGGCCCAGCGAAGACGACAGCGTTTCTGGGTGTTGTTGATAAACGGTTTTCGCCTTGCATACGAGTTTTAACTTGCACTTACAGATGTAGCGACCAACTGTAGTTACTGACAGTGGGTTTCTGAAGTGTTCCTGAGCCCATGTGGTGATATCCTTTACACACTGATGTCGCTTGTTGATGCAGTACAGCCTGAGGGATCGAAGGTCACAGGCTTAGCTGCTTACGTGCAGTGATTTCTCCAGATTCTCCGAACCCTTTGATGATATTACGGACCGTAGATGGTGAAATCCCTAAATTCCTTGCAATAGCTGGTTAAGAAAGGTTTTTCTTAAACTGTTCAACAATTTGCTCACGCATTTGTTGACAAAGTGGTGACCCTCGCCCCATCCTTGTTTGTGAATGACTGAGCATTTCATGGAATCTACTTTTATACCCAATCACGGCACCCACCTGTTCCCAATTTGCCTGTTCACCTGTGGGATGTTCCAAATAATTGTTTGATGAGCATTCCTCAACTTTATCAGTATTTATTGCCACCTTTCCCAACTTCTTTGTCACGTGTTGCTGGCATCAAATTCTAAAGTTAATGATTATTTGCAAAAAAAAAAAAATGTTTATAAGTTTGAACATCAAATATGTTGTCTTTGTAGCATATTCAACTGGATATGGGTTGAAAAGGATTTGCAAATCATTGTATTCCGTTTATATTTACATCCAACACAATTTCCCAACTCATATGGAAACAGGGTTTGTAATATTTGCAAAAAATAAAGTTTTCCAGTTTGAAAGTTAAGTATCTTGTCTTTGCAGTCTATTCAATTGAATATAGGTTGAAAAGGATTTGTAAATCATTGTATTCTGTTTTTATTTATGATTTACAAAACTTGCCAACTTCACTGGTTTTGGGTTTTGTATATACTGTAGTAATGTTAGCTTCATCATTACCGTTAAAGCACAACAGCGACATAACTACTGTCTAGTTAGCATTAAAACGTGCACACATTGACTTCCTGTTCAGTACAAAGTAAGCTTCAAAATAAAAGCACAGCAGTATTCGCCTGGATTCTACCACAGCAACTAACAAAATGCACCAATTTCATGTTTTTTGAAAAGATTTGTGCATCTATGAAAACTCTGTCATTGTTGTGAAAACGTACAACAAAATCAGACTTTAGATGTAATGAGCATATTATTACACTCCTTGGTAATAAGTAAATGTGCAAGCAATGGCTGGTTTTGACTTCTGTTTTGGTGATGTTGACGACCGCTGATGTCAACGTCTGCATAAACGCGTTCCACTCCCAATATAACAAACTAAAACGTTATAAAAGCGCCCCATTTGACTTTTAGAAGCTTTTATGTGCGATAAGAGAACTCTGCCGATGCATAATTGATCAATCAATCAGCCACTCAGCAGGCGGCCATAATGGGAAGTTGTACACTGGAGCTGGGGATGAATACTTTATGAAAATCTGACATATACTGTAAAGCCAAGGACACAACTAAAAGGGAGGGTGATTGTGAAGAAGAGCTGCTATTGATCTGTCTGCTCTCTTCTAGTCTGTGTAATTGAACTCCAACCATCTCTCACACGCTTTCACCTCTGCACCAACAAAATGTACTGGAGAATCCCTAAAAATGTTTTTTTTAATGCAACCTTTCCGACAATTCAGATTGATGCTAATTCAATCACCTCGCCACTGCTCGCAGGTTCGATCCCGTAGGAGACATTCCCGTCTGAGAACATTCCCCTGCGAAGACAAGAACACATGAAGGAGGAAGGTCAAATTATTAGGTACACCTGAAAAGATTACATCAACAACCTTTATTTGACTTGCACGTGCATTTATGAGTTGCTCTACCTAGTGAGGAAAGGGGGGCTTCTGCAGCTCCATTGACACAAAATGTCTAACTAAAATATGTCATAAAATTGAGGGAAAAGATGAAAAGACTGCTGCAAATGTGCAACATGTGAAACTATCCATCCATTTCCAATCCGCTTGTCCCTAGTACCTAAAAAATAGCTTCTAAATAAATCAAAAGTTACTTTTTTTCCATTGAATACTAACTTACTCAGTAATTATTTGATAAAGGAAACTGCAGAATTAAGTCTTGATTTTGACTTTTAAAAAAAATAAAATACATAAGTGTACTAAAAATAAAAATAGGTGCACACATTTTTTTCAGGAGGAATAAAATGATTCAGTCAAATTATTTTCATTTTTCAAGGGAATTCTTTTTTTTTTTTCCTGAGTCAAATCATATTTTTAAGGTTTAATTTTTCCCCCCAGATTGAAATAGATTTTTTCAGTTTCAGACCTTTGGCCCAAATTTAGCGTGCAGGCCGTGTCATCAACTGAAAGGGGCTCGCATCATGACGGGCAGCTTAGCAAAACGGACCGTGGTGCCTTCAGTGACGGTAGGAACAAAGACATTTCAACTCCACACGTTATGTAGGCAACACTTGAGGTCTCCAACCACCGCACCGCGGCTGCAAATAATTTTTTATCATAGTTGATAGCATGTGCCCCATGTGAAATTCGGGCTCAAAGTCTGAATCTGAATTTTTTAAAAAAGGATTTGACAGTAGAAAAAATTTAATTGTTTTAAAAATTTGAATTTGAAAAAAACAGAATCTCAAAGATCCAAATATATGAAAATTAAGAATGAATTCAAAAGCATTACAAGGCTAAATCATAATTTTATTTACACTAAAAAAACTTATACTAATTTTTATTTTGAATACACTCGTGTGAATTCGAAATTCTAAATAAAAATGTGATTTTTCAGTTTCAAATTGTTAATTTTTTTCAAGAACAAAAATGGTGGCCGCACTTCAGCTTTTACTTGAGTCATATTACTCTAAATCAGGCCAGGGGGCTTAATCCAGCTCTGGAATGACATCATCCGAGGCCCCCGAGTTTAGTTCAAAACTAGGGAGAAATACCTTTTCGCAGCAAATTCCTGAACACACTAGAGTGCTCCTGTTGTATAGAAGAACTTGGACCACTGCAAACACATCCTTGCACTGACATTTTAACTTTGCTAGCAAATATAGAACACGAGGATCCGAACGTGTGATTTACATAACTGGGGCGCTCCTCAAGGCATCCCTTTAAGGCCTCTCCTTTTTGTCAGTTGCACATTGTTTTCGTAATGTGATTTATGTAAGTAAGGTGTTGCTGTAGCTTGTTTAGCAGTTACAAGTCATTTGTTCAACTTCTTTAGTTATAAAAGTGGGGTTCCTCAAGGTTTCATTTTAGGTCCTCTCGTTTTCATAATTTGGGCTATTCAACTGGTGGCTCAGTTTGAAAAAAATAAAACTTGTGTTTTGCACATTTGGGCTCTCACCACAGGCCATGACAGGTGGACACAGCCGCCCAGGAGTCTGGCAGACCTCGGACACGCCCTTGGTAGTAGCAGTGCTCTCCGCCCTGGAAATGAATAAAGACTTAAGTCATGTATGACACACACAAGCTCGACTGTCATACACATTTAACAGTTTCATGCCTTTATTTTGAGCCCCAAAAACTAACATAAACACATACAATTTAACACAAGATTAGGAATGGAGAGTTGCAGATTTACAATCATTTAGAAATGTGAAGCATCAGCAATACAGAAAATAAGGATGACAACGCGTTGACGTATAACAAGACAAGCACGACTCGCATGCCAATATTAATACGTAGATAAAAGATATAATACATATTTTATATGAAAAAATAAAAAATAACTCCAGTGGGGGAGTTGGTAAATTACAGCTTTGATTTTTGGTTGAAAAAGTACATAAAAAAAATATAACTATAGTTGTTATACAGTATATCTACTAACTATACAATGTTACGTAACTATCATTATTATAGTTCTACCCAGTGGAGACATTTGTTGGACAAAAAGGTTAGTGTACATACAAAAATACATACATATATGTACATATAACCATATACATACAGTAGAGTACAGGCCAAAAGTTTGGACACACCTTCTCATTCAATGCATTTTCTTGACTATTTACATTGTAGATAGTCACTGAAGGCATCAAAACTATGAATGAACACATGTGGAGTTATGTACTTAACAAAAAAAGGTCAAATAACTGAAAACATATTTTATATTCTAGTTTCTTCAAAATAGCCACCCTTTGCTCTGATTACGGCTTTGCACACTCTTGGCATTCTCTCGATGAGCTTAAAGAGGTAGTCACCTGAAATGGTTTTCACTTCACAGGTGTCATAGTTTTGATGCCTTCAGTGACAATCTACAATGTAAATAGTCGTGAAAATAAAGAAAACGCATTGAAATGAGAAGGTGTGTCCAAACGTTTGGCCTGTACTGTACATATATAAACACATACATGCATATATGAACATATACATACATACTATACACATATAAACATAAAAATGCATTTTTATATGCATATATACAGTTGCAGGTTTACAATCATTTAGAAATATGAAGCATCAGCAAAACAGAACGTAAGGATGGCAACGCGTTTACGTATAACAAGACAATCACGACTGTGGACAACCACAATGTATCGCATGCCAATGTTAATACGTAGATAAAAGATATATTACATATTTTATATGAAAAAAAATACAGAGTGTGGGAATTGGTAAATTACAGCTTTACTTTTTGGTTGAAAAAAGTACATAAACATATGTATATAATTATATTCGTTACTACTATATAGCTACTAGGGGTGTGGGAAAAAATCGATTCGAATTCGAATCGCGATTCTCACGTTGTGCGATTCAGAATCGATTCTCATTTTTAAAAAAACGATTTTTTTTTTTTTTTTTTTAAATTAATCAATCCAACAAAACAATACACAGCAATACCATAACAATGCAATCCAATTCCAAAACCAAACCCGACCCAGCAACACTCAGAACTGCAATAAACAGAGCAATTGAGAGGAGACACAAACACGACACAGAGCAAACCAAAAGTAGTGAAACAAAAATGAATATTATCAACAATAGTATCAATATTAGTTACAATTTCAACATAGCAGTGATTAAAAATCCCTCATTGACATTATCATTAGACATTTACTTTATGAGATGCGATGCAAGTGTAAGCCACTGTGACACTATTGTTCATTTTTTGTATTATTTTTGTTATTAATGTTTGTAATGATAATATCAATGAGGGATTTTTAATCACTGCTATGTTGAAATTGTTACTAATATTGATACTGTTGTTGATAATATAAATTTTTGTCTCACTACTTTTAGATTGTTCCGTGTCATGTTTGTGTGTCCTCAATTGCTCTGTTTATTGCTATTCTGAATGTTGCTGGGTCGGGTTTTGTTTTGAAATTGTATTGCATTATTATGGTATTGTTGTGTATTGTTTTCATTAAAAAAAATAAAAATAAAATAAAAAAATAAAAAAATAAATAAAAATCGTTTTTGAATCGAGAATCGTGTTGAATTGAAAAAAAAATTGATTCTGATTTTTTACGTAACTATTATTATCATAGTTCTCCCGAGTGAACAAGTTTGTTGGACAAAAAGGTTAGTGTACATAAAATAACTAAAAAAGTTTAAGTCATAGAGTATTATTATAACAAACAAGGCAATAAACTAATGATAATTGAATCTCTACCTATAAGGAAGTTAATAGATGATAATAAAATCCATTTATACAATAATAACAATAATCTATACGATTATAATAAAATAAATATGGGTACAATTCAGTTATTGCCTGTGGTTTCTCATGGACTTCATTAACATTCTAATCCAGTCTGTTTTGTTGGCAGTACAAAAAACATACAGATTGAAAACAGAGGTGTTTGTGTGTGTGTGTGTGTGTGTTTGTGTGTGCGTGTGTGTGGAGGGTGGGAGTGGGGTTCTCTCTGGCACTTAGCCACCAACAGGTTAATAAATAAAAAGCTTGGATTACAAAGCTTTAAAAGGTGGACGTGAAATTGCCTGACGCAGCACTCTCCATTGAACGTGACGGACGGTGACAAGGGCAGCCGTACATTACATGACGTTATATAAGATGTTGTGCATCAAGAACGTACGGTCAAAACTGAGCAGACAAGAGGGACATTCAATAGCATGTAGGAATGTCACAACGCTTGCATCCCATCTTGATTATGTCTAAAATAAACTTGTAATGCTGTAATCTGTCAATGTTTATTCAGCCACATAGTGACACTTTTAAAAGAGCAGCTCCAATCAAGACGAGAGAACCTCATTCCTTGATTTGATTCCCTGAATTGTGTGTCACGGATATTCAATGTGAGCCCAGTCAGCAGCTCAGTGGACTAGCTGGCGGGCCAGGGGGACCTATAAAGCCAAACAGATGCACAAAGCCAGGAGGAATTGTATTGGCACGCCATTAAAGCTGATGTAAATTAAGGCAGAGAGCACATTTACAGTCATGGTTGTGTACTACTGTTATAATAAAACTAGCTGGCATTCTTACGCTGAGGTGGCGTTCCGCAGGCATCCATCGTAGAGCCATGATTGTTTTGTTGAAAAAATAGTTGGCACCATCTTTATCTTTGACTGTAAAAGTTAATTTACGAAGAAGTTGAAATGGAATTGACAAGACATTCTGTAAGGGAAAACTACATCTACACAACTGCAAATTACAACCAACATAACACTCAAAATGCAGCATTATAGGAGATTATTTTATTAATGCAAATGTGCAAGTGCACAAATTGTGGTTAGTGAAATTACAATAAATAAGAATTTCAGATAGAGGTTTCGTCACAAATTATATTTTCTTTTAATTCTTAAATTATATATATATATATATATATATATATATATATATATATATATATATATATGCACATACATACAATATATACAAACAATGTGCTTTGAGTGCCTTGAAGGTAAAAAAGTACTATACAATAATAATCTGCTTATTTACATAGACAATACATATATATACAGTATACACACACACACACACATATATACATAAGCATACATATATATTCATATACATACACATATACACAAATATGACTATATATATACACACACATATACTGTACATATACACACACAAACATATACATACAATGTATAGAATATATACAATGTATACTGTATGTAATATGTATATACATACAAACACACATTATATATACACACGCATTAATACCTGTATATCCATACCAATGTACATACAGTACATGTATATTCATACCCATGTACATAAGCGTATAAATATACACATATACATACGCATACATATATATTCATATACATACACACGTATATACACGAATATACATATACAGTACATATATACACACATAAACATATACATACATATATACACACATAAACATATACATACATATATAAAGACACACATACATGTATAAACTTATACATAAATACATAAACATACATACGTACTATACATATATAAACGTAAATATGCATATATATATATATATACACAGATACTGTATATATAGAATACGTATATACAATGTGTATGTAATATGTATATATACACACACACACACACACACACACACACACACACACACACACACACACACACACACACAAAATATGTATATGGTAAATGGGTTATACTTGTAAAGCGCTTTGAAACTATTTCCACATTCACACACTGATGGCGGGAGTTGACCCAGCAGATTAGGTCACATTTTCAGTAGACCCATAATAAATTAATAAAAGAACCAAACTTCATGAATGTTTTTTGTGACCAACAAGTATGTGCTCCAATCACTCTATCACAAAAAACAAAATAATAGTTGTAGAAATTATTGGAAACTCAAGACAGCCATGACATTATGTTCTTTACAAGTGTATGTAAACTTTTGACCACGCACGCACGCACGCACGCACGCACGCACGCACGCACGCACGCACGCACGCACGCACGCACGCACGCACGCACGCACGCACGCACGCACGCACGCACGCACGCACGCACGCACGCACGCACGCACGCACACACACACACACACACACACACACACACACACACACACACACACACACACACACACACACACACACACACACACACACACACACACACACACACACACACACACACACACACACACACACACACACACACACACACACACACACACACGTATATATATACACAAACACATATATATACATATATATACATATGATATATATACATACACACGTGTATATATATATATACACACACCTATATATATACCCCCCCCACACACACACACACACACGTGTGTGAGTGTATATATATATATATGCATATACACACACATACACTTATGTCCATCCATCCATCCATTTTCTAATGCTTGTCCCTTTCGGGGTTGCGGAGGTTGCTGGAGAATATCTCATACACATACTGTATGTGTATGCATATATATATATATATATATACACATACATATATACTGTACACATATACTGTACCTATGTATATATACACAAATACATACACTATGTATATATACATACAGTATATACATGAATGTACTATGTATATACACACACGAAAATATTTTTATTTAATATTTATTTTATTTGTCCTTTTTTGTATCACCCAGACATTCCTCGGTCAGCACAAAGGTTCAAAGACTGTGTACATTTGATTTGTCCCGTTGTGGAAAGGTGACCATATCTGAATTCCCCTCACGCCATGACAAAGTAAACCCACGCTGCTCCTGATTACCATGACAACTGTCCACTGATCGGTCAGGTGCTCTTTGACGGAGAAACGCGGCGAGAGAGATAGGATGCGGGAAGACGGCGTATAATTGTGTATTTATAATACGCAATAAAAGCAGGAAAAGAGTGTATGTGTGTTATCTGCTTGGCACACACCGTGTAATAATTTATCCTATTCATTGTTACCTTCATCTGTGAGGGGCGTCCATCGTCTTCAAATTGTCTCTCCACATAGTCTATGGACAGCAGATGGCTGAGGATGAGAGAGAAAAACAAACAACATCAAGGGCACACCTATGAGAAAAGGAGGACGCTTATTTAGGTTGTGTCTAACAAGAAGAGAGTTACACACATCAGTGTGTTGACTTACTGGTTGAGTTCCAGGTCGAGGATAAAAGAGCGGCCAAAAGCCTCCACCAGGAAGCTGCTGTGGGCCACATGCACACGCTGATACGAGACAGCGACAGTAACGTTAAAAATAATCTAAACAAACACAATATGAATGTTTTACAGTTGCTATAAGGTAAAAAAATACAGATTTGTATTATAATATAAAAAATATTTCAGAAGATTTTTTGACTAGTAAAAATAGAGTGCTCTTGTCATATAGAGGATATTTTACTGCCGTTTTTGCAGTAGGTCCTTAAAATCAGATTGCCCTTGTCATATAGAGGATATTTGGCTCAGGCTGGTGTTTTGTAGTAGGTCCTTAAAATAGATTGCTCTTGTCATACAAATGATCGTTGACTAGTAAATAAAGAGTGCTCTAGTCATATAGAGGATATTTTACTGCTGTTTTTGCAGTAGGTCTATAAAAATAGATTGCCCTTGTCATATTGAGGCTCTTTGGCTGGTGTTTTTGCAGTAGGTCCTTAAAAACAGCAGAGCACTCTTGTAGAATAGAGGATCTCTGACTTGTGTTTTGTAGTAGTGCCTTAAAACGGTGATTTTGCTGCAGGTCCCTAAAAAATAGATTGCTCCTGTCGTATAGAAGATCTTTGACTGGTAAAAGTACACTTGCTATATAGCGGATCATTGACTGGTGTTCTTGCAGTAGGTCCTAAAAAACAGCAGCATGCTCTTGCCATATAGAGGATCTCTGATTTGTGTTTTTGCAGTACAAAACCTTATAAAAAGCAGAGCACTCTTATCAAATAAAAGATCTTTGATTTTTGTTTTTGCAGTAGTTTCTTCAAAATAGAGGGCTCTTATCATATAGATGATCTTTGACTGGTGTTTTTGCATTAAGTCTTTAAAAATAGAGCGCTATTGTCATATAGATGATCTATGACTGGTCAAAATAGAGAGTTTGTGTCATAAGGCCTTAAAAATAACAGCAGGCTCTTGTCATATAGAGAGAGAATCTCTGACTAGTGAAAACATATTGGTAAAAAAAGTTATAAATTCATAAAATAAAACAATTTATGACTTAATGACTATTTTAGCGACTTGATTAGGTAAACTATAAATGTAAAGCTATGGTATGGAGTCCTGCATTGACAATAAAAGGGTCCAAACAGCAAAAAAACACACACTGAAATGTGATTTTCTTCTTTTGCGCATAAACTAGAACCTGAATGAACATCGCCTCTGCTAGTTGCAACCAACTAATGCACTCCATTTTGAATCAATCGCCTCCAGATGCAATTAATCAACAATCTGGGATTTTAATCCAAACAATATGGATAACTTCATGAGAGTTTTGCACATTGTTTCAACATTACAAACTTACTGTAAACATTCCATATTACAATTTCTACAGATAGAACATGTTTAGACAATACCTGTGCCCCCACTGTGGAGTTTTGGACCCAGGTGTCGAGGTGGCTGTGGACTAGCTCGTCCTGGGAGTAGATCTGATGCAGGAGCCTCTTGGGCTGCACAAGATCTTCAATGGGGGGCTGCCACCCTTCCCTTAGACCTGCAAGAATGTATGATGTTACCTTGTTCCATACCATGGTGTTCAAACTTTTTCTACCAAGGGCCACATACTGAAAAGTCAAAGCATGATATAGATTTTTTTTTATTCTGTAAAAAAAAATGCTAAAACAGGAATTATTTATATTCAAAGCTATAACTTTGTGTCAGCTTTGTGTTACAGGTGACATCATTATTCATACACGATACCGATATTGAAGCCTTGAGAATTGGCCGTTAGTGATATTAATCCAGGGGTCGGCAACCCAACATGTTGAAAGAGCCATATTGGACCAAAAATACAAAAAACAAATCTGTCTGGAGCCTTAACAAGTTAAAAGCCTTATGTAAGTGTTATAATAAAGGCAACACATTAAGTTAGTGTCTCAGAGGGTCAGATAACTTCTGGAAATTACTGGCTTAAAACTGCCAAAGGTATAGATGTGTGTGCCCAAGTTAAATGAAAGGACAGGCTGTCTTCTTCTAATGGATTTATTACAATCTTTGCAAGCTGGGTAACGTTTGCTGTGGTCTGGAAGAACACACTCAAGCTGGGTAACGTTTGCTGTGGTCTGGAAGAACATGACACACAATCTGAAATGCAGCCAATATTACATACAGATAATGTGTCACGAGACATGCAAATATAAATTAAATACACAGAGGACATAAGTAAAGGAAATTAAATGAACTCAAATATACCAACAAACGAGGCATAATGCTGCAATATGTACACACAGCTTGCCTAAATAGCATGTTAGCTTGGATTATTAGCACTCCACGCAAGTCAATAACATCAACAAAGCTCACCTTTGTGCATTCACGCACAGCATAAAATGTTTGGTGGACAAAATGAGACAAAAAAGGAATGGAATATAACACGTCTTTTTGTGGCAACGTCAGAGAAAGTTTTACACGTAAACCAACTACGATGAGTTCAAGGACTGCCAAAATTAGTAGGACAAGACGACGCTGGCCAAATACTGTCATCAGTGAAGCATAAACATAATAAACAGTGGGCTTTCTAACAATTAGGAAGGTTTGTGTTATATTTGTCCTCTTACAGAAACATTGTCAAAACAACAAATATATTTTCCCCCATCTTTTTTCCATCCATCCATCTTCTTCCGCTTATCCGAGGTCGGGTCGCGGGGGCAGCAGCCTAAGCAGGGAAACCCAGACTTCCCTCTCCCCAGCCACTTCGTCCAGCTCCTCCCGGGGGATCCCGAGGCGTTCCCAGGCCAGCCGGGAGACATAGTCTTCCCAACGTGTCCTGGGTCTTCCCCGCGGCCTGTCGGACGTGCCCTAAACACCTCCCTAGGGAGGCGTTCGGGTGGCATCCTGACCAGATGCCCGAACCACCTCATCTGGCTCCTCTCGATGTGGAGGAGCAGCGGCTTTACTTTGAGCTCCCCCCGGATGGCAGAGCTTCTCACCCTATCTCTAAGGGAGAGCCCCGCCACCCGGCGGAGGAAACTCATTTCGGCCGCTTGTACCCGTGATCTTGTCCTTTCGGTCATAACCCAAAGCTCATGACCATAGGTGAGGATGGGAACGTAGATCGACCGGTAAATTGAGAGCTTTGCCTTCCGGCTCAGCTCCTTCTTCACCACAACGGATCGATACAGCGTCCGCATTACTGAAGACGCCGCACCGATCCGCCTGTCGGTCTCACGATCCACTCTTCCCTCACTCGTGAACAAGACTCCAAGGTACTTGAACTCCTCCACTTGGGGCAGGGTCCCCTCCGCAACCCGTAGATGGCACTCCACCCTTTTCCGGGCGAGAACCATGGACTCGGACTTGGAGGTGCTGATCCATCTTTTTTTATTTTTGAAAAAGCTCCAGGGAGCCACTAGGGTGGTGCTAAAGAGCCGCATGCGGCTCAAGAGCCGCGGGTTGCTGACCCCCGTATTAATCCAATACGATATCAGCACAAATTATACACATTTTTAGTATTTTGTAGTGCGGAATGTTAGAAAAGATTTAAACAAGTGAAATCACTCAAACAGTGAACAATGAAAAACACTTATTTATTATTAAACCTCTGGATTAGATTTATGCTGTCTACACCTAATGGCCACAAGAATTTATGAAGCTCATGATGCATTAAGTTAAGTGATGCGGACATATTTGCTACTGGATACCTTTTAAAACGCTGTTGCCTAGGAGACTTTGTATCTGTATTTAATATTATTTGATATTTGTTTATATTGACAAATGTTGTGTTTTAATAATGTTCAATTAATTATTGTTATGTTGCTTATCTGATCTGGACACCCTTAGTTATGAAGTATCACAACATTTCAGCTTTTTCTCACAACAGTATTACTTGTTTTGTTTGATTTTATTTGAACAATATGCTGCGGGCCAACAAATCTCAAGCAGCGGGCCGCAAATGACCCCCGGGCCACACTTTGGACACCCTCTGCCATAGTTACTTCATTATTGCAGTTTGGGAATGACATTAGTGGACTCCTGCTGTGCACAATTATTCTCAAAATTAAAAAAATGTTGCACTGTTGTGTTTACATGTGATGCAAGTTGTGCCACGTCCACATGTTCTCCTGTTATTGTGCAACAATACACAACGCCACTAACATCCCAAATGCAATTGAAAGCCATGCTCACCAGTCACGGAGCACCGTGCAAACACTGCAGCGAACAGCAGGCATCTCACAGCCCGCATGGTGCTCACATAGTCCCGGTGGTGTCTTCAGTGCAGGCGCCGTCAAGCGAACAGACAGAAGGCGGACGGCGGTCGGGAGCGGTGTCCACGGTTAACCTGGCCCCGTCTGGCGTGGTCTCATTCGGCGCGTCGAGACTGGAGTGGAGTCCAAAGAGGGAATAAAAAATTAATATTCATCCTTCACGGTTGTGTTGACAAGAGACAATGTGGAAAGTTACTTGGAGAGGGGCGTGCGGTGGCTGCCTGGAGCTCCTTGTGGTGGCTTTTTTGCCGGGGAGGGAAGCGTATCCGCCACCGCTTGGAGCGCACGACACTGGGTGTGTTTACCTCCTCCCACCGGACGGAGGTGGTAGTGAGTCTAAAGCGGCTTAGCGCAGCACAAGTCAAAACACTTCAAAAAAGGTGATGCAAAACCAGTCATTCAAACAGCAAGAGGCAAAGTTCCTCATTAAAAATAAAGTTTGATGTTTATTGGCCATAAATGTTGAAAAATAAACATTAGTTTTGGTTTAACACTGTTTTTTCTCCCCAATAATTTAACTTAAACAAAGACAGTCTTGAACTCAGTTTACTTGGAAAGAGCCATGGCAAGTATTTGGAAGAACACAATTCATCATTAAAAGTCCTGTCTGGACCTAACTGTACATATTAATACAATGAATACTACAGTGTATATATTAACAAAAGGAATACTACAGTGTGCATATTAACAAAATAAATACTGGTGTCCCCTCCCACTCTGTCCATTAGCTCTCCATTAACTCTCAAGCAGAGTCAGCGTTTATGAGCATGAAGGGAGACCATATCACTTAGGCACAGCCGTTATCTGTTCTACAAATGGAAAAGAAATATTTAAGGTTAAAACCAATTTATTCAATAAAAATAGAAATTATAATTTCCCAGGGAATAGAATGTATCCACATTTGACTGACATTTGGGCCCATCTACAAGAAACATGTACCAAAATGTATTTTCCCCCTTGATTCTGTCCCACAGGAAGCACAAGAGCTCTACTCCATCCAAGTGCATGTCGGAACCATCAAAACGAGCGGGATGCAATCCAAAGCACTTATAGTAATTGAATAATGCCTCTTTCAGAAAAAGCTCATTAAATTCTGAGAGTGTGTTTCGAGACAGCTGCTGAAAGACAGATGTCAGCATGACAACACCGTCCGCTGTTTAGCAGACGACAAGAGACAACAAATATGGATGCTCGATCAGACGTATTAATTAATCAATATGTTGTTCAATCAAAAATTTACATTTGAAGGTGTGCCTAGATAGAAATTAACACGTTTAATTTGCACAGTTTTTTTTTAAGCAGTTGCCTTCACAAGCAACTTTCTCCATCTTGCAGCGAGTGTTTCATTCTAAAGTGCTTTCAGTGCTGCACCTCAACAATTTGTACCACCGTCCTGGAGAAAGCGCAAGGCTCCCCCGCCGGTGTGGACGGCTTCAGGGCGGTGTGCAGACGCGACTCGTAGCTGGTGTCGTGCATCCAGGCGCACGGCCGCTGCAGAATGTCCATGTCCAGCTCGAAGCCTGGAGCGACTGGTGAGGTAGGATGGGCTGCCGCCAGGCCCTGGCCGGGCAGCAACTCGCAGTCCCAGTCCGAGTCGGACGAGGAGATACGGTCTACGTCCGGGATGAGAGCTGGGTCAATGCATACAGAGATGGAGTTTGACTGTAGAGAGCCTCGGCCGTGAAGGCTGCTGGGTGCTTGGTCGTTAGACAAGTGAGGTGAAGGGTTGAGAGGATGGGAGGACAGTGACCATGATGGCAAAACTGGAAATGAAGGTAAACTCTGTAAAACACTTGAGTCCAATTTCTCCACATGAGATATTCTGTCTAATAATGGGACAATTCCACTAGAAGACTTTTGTATTTGACAAGAGGGTGTGTCAGATAATGAATCTCTAATGGCTTTCCAATAACCACCGCTTGCCGTCCTTTTCCTTTTGCTGCGGCTTCGATCAGGGCTGGAATACCTACAGCGTTTTCTGAGGTTTGGGGTGCAATGTTGATGCTTGGAAGACTCCAGACACTGGGTCCTGCTTAAAACTGGAGGATCATCTTGGTTGGATACCTCCACAGCCACAATTGGAAATTCTGAAAATAAAACGGAGACGGATTCTGACACACTCACAATATTTTCACGCATATAATCCTCAAGGGTGGAGTTCTGAGGACTGAGGACAGGAGGTTCTGAGTAGGAACTGTGTGGTTCTCTATGAACCGGTGAGAGGACTTGGGGGCTGAGCACAGGAGGTAGGGAGTACGGGTCAAAAGGGGGGTCTTGCGTAGATGGCTTAGGGCAGGGGGAGAGCAGCTGAGGCTGCGACACCACCGCCATTACAGACTTGGTTAGAGTTGAAGGGCAGGGCAGGTTTTCACGGACTGGAGAGAGTTGATGGTTAATAGAAGGGGAAGCTGCAGTTGGGATGGGTTCATCTGGTGATTTGCTGGGCTGGGCTTGACGAGCAGATTCCAGAGCAGGTCTGCAGATGGAGGTTTGTCCCTTTAAGGCCTGGACTTCCAGCTCCATCTCAGCATCAGTCAAAGGCTCAAGTTCACAAAGGTCTTGAGTATGCCTATAAGCTGGCGTTCTACATATAAAACATGTGAAATTAATTGAATTAAAAAAATTTAGTGAGTCAGATAAAACGCATTTTGAGTTAAAGCTCACCTATCTAAGACTTCCTCTTCAGGATCGATGTCAATTTGTGGAACCATTTTTACCACAAGGCGGTCCAACACGCTATAATTCGAGGACTCCAGCACAAAGGCGCGATGCTGATCTGATTGCAAGTGCTGCCCGGACCAAACAAAATATATGAACATAAAACACACGTTGACATCATGTGACAAGGGACAAAGATTCCCACCTCCTCTAAGTTAGAGAAGGACTGCAGGCAACATTCGCAGTAAGAGAGGTTCTTCTTGCGCGGCGGCCAAGGCGAAGGAGTTTGAGATTTGTCCTTGTTGCTGCTTAGAACTTTGCTTTTCGACCTATTTGGGGCACACACATATTTGTATTATTAGTTATTCACGGTGAAAGAGAGCAGATTAGCTTGACCGACCTGGATTTATTTCCTCCTGCAGCCGAATCTTTGTCAAAGAGGGGAGGAGGCGGCGAATCGAAAGGACTGAACCGTCCCAAGTAGCACAGCGATGGGAAGGTCATAGACTGCAACAGCAAGGGCTTGTACTTCCTGGTTACATAAAACCATCAAGTATTTATTTATGAGGATAGATAAAAGGAATCACTATATGAGAAACAACTGTCAATCTATACAACCACAATAATAAATATTAGAGCTGGAGCTGTTGATTATTTTAGTAATCGCGTTACCCGTAATCTATCAATTAGTTTGTTCTTTTAACCAAATAAAGCACACTTTTTAGTCTCTATAGATAATAAAGAAAATAAAACCATGTTCTGCCTGCCATAACCTTCATTCTTTTTTCTAATAAATGCACATCAACATTGAAATTGCACTTTTTAACAGATGTGCATTGATTTAAAAAAACAAAAAACAAACCTATGCACACCACCGCTCTTGTGTGCTCTATGGAAACTATGTCTAGATATTTAAAGTTCCTGGCCACCTATGCAGTCTGGATTTCCTCATTTTTTATTAGTTACACACATTGAATGATTAATTGAAGCAACAGAATGTAAAATAAAAAATAATTCTAATCGATTAAATCAATTAATCGTTGAGGCCCCAATAACCATACTGCTAAGTGAGTATATTTGACTGTAATTAAATTAAATATATCAATTAGGGCTGTCAAAAAAATTAAACACAATATCACATTACTCATGTATTAACAGTAACACAGATTAATCACACCATTTATTTAAGCATGCTAGTAAATAATTTACTTTAATAATCAAAAACCCCAATTGTGATTAATGTGATTTAAAAATATATATAATTTGACCACACTAATATTAACAATGTAAATGTATTATTTAATAAATTATTTCCAACCACTTTCAAGCTTACAGCAGTGACGCCAGTTCATCCGCTGAACAATTTCAGCCTTCCCGCTTCAATTCCTTTAGTAATGAGCACACATTAAGCACGAGCACTTCAATTAGCTCAAATAAGCAGAGGAAATGAAAAGACCTGTTGGCAAATGCATACGCAGCAGGAGCACGGCTCGGAAACCTATCTGTCTCAGGGACGAGGCGGGGGGCAGCAGGCTTGTCACGTTACATGGTGGCACAATGAGGAATATCATCTTCTCAACAAGACCCCACTGGAGTCTCCAACTACTTGAATCTATTATTGGTTTGGTGCTTTCATGCTGGCTGTGAACTTGTACGCCACTGAAAGAAAACTCACTTGCTTGTGTCTTCGATTTTGACATAAGGAGATCTCAGAGATGTAGCTGCAGATAGAAGATGAAACCAGATCAGGTTAATATTTAGAGGTTCATATGTTAAAATAATGTGTATGCAGACCTAACTGACCTTTAACAACACGAGAAGAGGGCTGCCTGGTGGAAGTCCTCTGTTTTACACACACAGATTAATTACATTATTAAAACAACATTGAAAAGCCTACTTATTGTTTAATCCTTTTAGGTTAAGTTTCTTACCTCAGGTTTGTTGTATTTTGCACTGACACGTTCACTGTTCAACTGCTTCAAGTACAAAAGAACATCTGACACTACATTAAGAAACTTGTTTTGAAAGAGAACTGAGATATGCAGACTGGTCACAAATACACATTTGCATGGCGCCATCTTCTGTGAGCAGAGGTTCACTACACTGCACAACTGAGGGCTCAAAAAACCTAACAACCACAAAGATACCGTCCACATGCAAAATGTTCACTCCCCAAGAGCGGGCGTTTGTCAACACGCTGCTCGCCTGCAGACGTTCCTACCAGATAAAAACACAAAATCAGACTCCTAATTGTTTGGAGTTAAAGGGGAACGACCTTTTTTTGGAATTTAGACTTTGATCCATAAGCCATATTAGAGACAAGAACACAGTTTTCCTATTTTTGTGCCTTCCAAATAGTAAAAGTAAGGGCCTTGAACTATTTCGCATATAAAGCACTCTGAAAAAACATCCAAAAACGTTTGATATAGTGGCTGTAGGTATGTACAGTATGTAATGTATGCACATTCACGAGAACATGTGATATTTACAGTAGTTTGGTCATTTCCTGGGCGCATTGATTTCACACAGCGTATAGCAACGAATGCTATTTCCGTCAACAACAGAACGTGTTTTGTGGTTGCTACCACTAATTATTGCAGACTTCATGAGAGCAAATGACAACTACTTTGGGAAAAATAAGGATACAGAACCATATTTTTTTAGAGCCTGAGTATAAGAACAATGAACTACAAGATTTAGAACCCGAGTGTTAAGAAGATCCTGCTATAGTGAAACACTAAACCATCTTGTAGCAATTTTGCTAAGTGCTATACAAGAAATACAAAATACGAACAAAACAACCACAATGTCCACTCTCACTGGAATGGTTGTATCTTTCAGCACAAGACTTGTGCTCCTCGTTTAGATAATTTCAGCATTATCCTTACTTCTCAGTAAGACTGGACGATTATGGCAAAAATAATAATCACAATTATTTTATATCAATATTATAATCAGGATTAATTACACGATTATCCACCCCAAGGGGATGGGTCAAATGCAGAGGACAAATTTCACCACATCTAGTGTGTGTGTGACAATCATTGGTACTTTAATCTTTAATTTAAAAACATGAGTATTTATTGTACCACCAACACTCAACTTTACATATAGTTTTTAAAGGCCTACTGAAACCCACTACTACCGACCACGCAGTCTGATAGTTTATATATCAATGATGAAATCTTAACATTGCAACACATGCCAATACGGCCGGGTAACTTATAAAGTGCAATTTTAAATTTCCCGCTAAACTTCCGGTTGAAAACGTCTATGTATGATGACATATGCGCGTGACGTCAATGGTTGAAACGGAAGTATTCGGACACCATTTAATCCAATACAAAAAGCTCTGTTTTCATCACAAAATTCCACAGTATTCTACACATCTGTGTTGGTGAATCTTTTGCAATTTGTTTAATGAACAATGAAGACTGCAAAGAAGAAAGCTGTAGGTGGGATCGGTGTATTAGCGGCTGGCTGCAGCAACACAACCAGGAGGACTTTGACTTGGATAGCAGACGCGCTATCCGACGCTAGCCGCCGACCGCATCTATGATCGGGTGAAGTCCTTCGTCGCTCCGTCGATCGCTGGAACGCAGGTGAGCACGGGTGTTGATGAGCAGATGAGGGCTGGCTGGCGTAGGTGGATAGCTAATGTTTTTAGCATAGCTCTGTGAGGTCCCGTTGCTAAGTTAGCTTCAATGGCGTCGTTAGCAACAGCATTGTTAAGCTTCGCCAGGCTGGAAAGCATTAACCGTGTAGTTACAGGTCCATGGTTAAATAGTATTGTTGATTTTCTGTCTATCCTTCCAGTCAGGGGTTTATTTCTTTTGTTTCTATTTGCAGTTAAGCCCGATGCTATCACGTTAGCTCCGTAGCTAAAGTGCTTCGCCGATGTATTGTCGTGGAGATAAAAGTCACTGTGAATGTCCATTTCGCGTTCTCGACTCTCATTTTCAAGAGGATATAGTATCCGAGGTGGTTTAAAACACAAATCCGTAATCCACAATAGAAAAAGGAGAGAGTGTGGAATCCAATGAGCCAGCTTGTACCTAAGTTACGGTCAGAGTGAAAAAAGATGCGTCCTGCACTGCACTCTAGTCCTTCACTCTCACGTTCCTCATCCACAAATCTTTCATCCTGGCTCAAATTAATGGGGTAATCGTCGCTTTCTCGGTCCGAATCGCTCTCGCTGCTGGTGTAAACAATGGGGAAATGTGAGGAGCCTTTCAACCTGTGACGTCACGCTACTTCCGGTACAGGCAAGGCTTTTTTTATATCAACGACCAAAAGTTGCGAACTTTATTGTTGATGTTCTCTACTAAATCCTTTCAGCAAAAGTATGGCAATATCGCGAAATGATCAAGTATGACAAATAGAATGGATCTGCTATCCCCGTTGAAATAAAAAAAATTCATTTCAGTAGGCCTTTAAAAAACCTGGATATAAATTAGTAACAAAAAAAACACAAGTAAAATAATAACAGCAATAACATTTAAATAATAGCAATATAAAAAACAATACATTCAGTTTTTCCGTTTTAATTGTTTTTAATTCAGTTTTCTACCTTTTACCCTTTTTTTGCCACCATAGAGTGTGTGCTTTTTGTGCAAAATAAAATGTAAGAAAATGTTTGTTAAATGCAAAAATCCTCACATTTATTGGAGCAATACATCTTTAGACAATTTTGACCAGTATTTTGGGCCAAAGCATAATCATTTTGTAAATGTATCAAAAAGCTTTTTCAGTGTGTTATGCTTGTGCAAGGTGCTTTTTTGAAACCTTTATTTTGTTAGCGTAGTCAGACCGGATGTGGTGCGCCGCGTTTTTATTGTGAAGGGGGAAAGTGTGCTGTGCTGTTCTCAACTTGACGAGTAAAGCGGCGACTCACCTGAGGCTGTTAAAGTTAAGTTAAGTTAAAGTACCAATGATTGTCAAACACACACGAGGTGTGGTGAAATTTGTCCTCTGCATTTGACCCATCCTCTTGTTCACCCCCTGGGAGGTGAGGGGAGCAGTGAGCAGCAGCGGTGCCGCGCCCGGGAATAATTTTTGGTGATTTAACCCCCAATTCCAACCCTTGATGCTGAGTGCCAAGCAGGGAGGTAACGGGTCCCATTTTTATAGTCTTTGGTATGACTCGGCCGGGGTTTGAACTCACAACTAGGGCTGCAACAACTAATCGATTAAATCGATTAAAATCTATTAGAAAAATAGTTGGCGATTAATTTAGTCATCGATTCGTTGGATCTATACTATGCGCAGAGGCTACTTTTTTTTTTTTTTTTTTTTATATATATAAACCTTTATTTATAAACTGCAACATTTACAAACAGCTGAGAAACAATAATCAAAATAAGTATGGTGCCAGTATGCTGTTTTTTTTTTCAATTAAATACTGGAAAGGATAGAAATGTAGTTTGTCTCTTTTATCCGATTATTAATCGAATAATCGATTATCAAATTAGTTGATAGTTGCAGCCCTACTCACAACCTACCGATCTCAGGGCGGACACTCTAACCACCAGGTCACTGAGTAGGTTACTACTCACTGTTAGAGTGCGTAAAAAGAGTGTGGCTCTCCAATTGCGACCACTGTTTGATCATTGCTGTTACATGGATGATGTCTTTACAACAACACAAGCACATAAGATGTGTTGTGAGTGTATGGATTGTTGTTGTTAGCTTTAGCTTCAAAGTTTAGGTACTGTTTCAAATGACCGTCTTGACATTAACACTGTTTATCAGGACGTAGCACAAATGTTTCTTTTCCTCACAATGACAACATTTCACTCACATTTATGTCAATTTCCCAGATATTATCTTGCGTTATCAGTGGATTGTTTTATTAGCCAATAATGTGACGGTCTGCGGTTACGTGAACGTGGAAATCATGCCTTACGTTTTTGTTGAGTTTATCAATCAATGTTTATTAATATAACCCTAAATCACAAGTGTCTCAAAGGGCTGCACAAGCCACAACGACATCCTCGGTACAGAGCCCACATAGTTTAGTGAATATTCAAATAGGCATAGTAGTACTGTAGCAAATAAAAAGTAGCAACCATGGGGACATGCTCTTTTCTCACTCATTTGCTCTTCATCTGTTTCACCGTCACATGCTCCGGAACTTGCATTCACGTTACGCGCCCCATTAATCGTTTTTTTTTCTTTAGATTTTTGCATTTTCATAATTGTGAGAAGCCATAATCTAAGTCTAAATAAAAATTTGATTAATTTTCCAGCCCGACTTCTCAGGTAAAAAATGCTTTGCTGAAATAAGCACCTCGCCATTTTCCAAGCGATGTCTTCGGGTTTAAGGTGAATTTTAAATTTGAACAACTTCTCGGCTTATTGCCACAACCATTTAATATACAAGTGAGAGGCATGATTTATACTCTAGCAATAACTTTTGTACTCAGGCGTCCAGAGTAGCAGTGCGAGTGTCTCTGTGTTACTATAAGTAAATTCACAACGTTTCTGTAGCTTGGTTAATATGCAGGTCACAGCGTTGTTGGATGTATTTTGAATATATGACTCCCCATTGCCTGTTTTATTAGCTGCCTCTTGCTAGCCATTTTTAATATTTAGAATGCACAGAAAAGAGAAAGACATGTGTGCTTGTCTCACATAAGAATTGTGGATTGTAGGTCAAATAAAAAAAAGTGCAGTTTCCATTTAAAGTCTGCAGATTAGTCACTTACATTGTTTCGAATTGCTTTTTCGAGGAGGGCTTTTCCTCGGCTGCCGCAAGCCTGCAAAGCACAAACATTGTAAATTTAAAACTTTGTATTATTTCTCTACTGTGGATATGTATGATATGTGATGAATAAAAAAAAGTGATCTGTCCAATACCGTTGGCCGTGGAGTTGCTGGTCGCTGTTTCTCACTGCTGAGGACACTTTCTCGCTGCTTTGCTGTCAGCTGAGCTTCATCATTACTCTTTGTCTTCTGCTCTTCCAGGTCTACTTTACTACCAGTAAGCACAAAGCTTACATCTCTGTGCAAGAAGCTCTCAATGCCCTTCGTGAAATTAAGACCAAGCTGTTTCAACTGGAGGATAGTCAGTATAAATGATGTTCATGTTATCACAAACTTACGCCTCCGAGGAGGGATATGGCTTCCAAAAGCAAGGCTGTAGGACGTTTCTTAACATTGTCCAGGTAGAAAGTTTTGCCTTGCAGCTTCTTCTCCCCTGGACACAGTTTGCCCAAAAGTCCTGGCTCGTCTGCGCACAGCTGCTGCAGCATAATGCTCCTAGTGTAATAATAGAGCCATTACTTTACATGGAGCACCAAGATACCCTGGAGTAAATTGTTAATAAGCAGTAAACATTTATCTATCGCAGCAACTACTCTGTTTCCACAGAATATTGTGACAGTGAATAACAAGTTTATAATAACAACCAATGCTAGGCTAAGCAAGCGCGCTAGCCAGCTAGCAATCAAGCTAAATTAGCGGCTAACTTTATTAGCTCCCATTAAACTTACCCGCCTGTCATTTACATGGAGTGTAAACGGCCAGGTTGTCGGCTAGAAAAACTTGAACGTCACCAGGGGAAATAACTATTAACACTATATATTTTTAAACATGTATTGTTAACTACGACAAGAAGCAACCGCCGCTTTTTTAAAAACACCGACGGAGAAGTGGTCACATCCGGTAGAATGCTGCATTCAGGTACCTTTTCCGTGATAGGTATATTCAGTACTTCTTAGATGTTGTTATACTAGTAATAACAGTATTATGGACATGCATTATTCACTTGGTTTGAATATGTTTGATCACTTTTACGAGTTTATTTGTATTTGTATGACCTTTTTTTGTTGTACTTATCCATCTAATGTATTTTCAACATAGTACCTGATGTATAAGCATAGCAATTATAAGTCCTATTAGTTATTACGCCATGAACGTGTCAGTTTACAATACTTTGTTGTGATTTTTTTAGTTTGACCAGTTTTAATTGTAAATAAAACACAGAGCATTGGTTTATTGTTGTCCAGCAGGGGGCAATGTTACTCTAAATACTGACACAATAAATGGTTATGTAGGCTGAAAAGGTAAAAACACAGTTAACATTTATTTTTAAATTTCTTAAGCGTCTCAACAGTTAATAGAAATAAAGTGCTTTTTTACAGATTAAACATTATAAAGACACATTTGTATTTGGTAGTTTAAGGGAAACATCCTGCTTTTCCACTGCCTGACTGCTAACAAGTCAACATTATGAGAAAAAAATGACAATTTACATTGTACAGTACACGTTTAAAACATTTGTTTTTTACCACCAATTAAATATGGTTGGGCAATAGAACAGGTGTAATATACTTCTATTCTTACACACATTCTTATATTTCTTACCTTCTTGGGACCTCCGAAAAATGCCTACCTCTTTAGGACCACCCTTTGTAGATATATAAATAATTGTTTTTACAACATTAATAATATATACATACTTTGCAAATATAAAAAAAGGTAAGCTTTTAGTTAATTATTTAATTTTTTTGTTTGTACTTTTTTTTTTTAAACTTCATTATTTACTTCAAGTTATTACAGTATGTCTCTATATACATATTTATTTTTTTATATATTTTGGCCAAAGGGGGTGCATTTTAATTTCTTACACACACTTGTTATTACATATGTTGGCCAGAGGGGGAGCACTTCAAATTTTTACACACACTTGTTATTTTATATGTTGACCAGAGGGTGGGGCGGGGGGGCACTTTTAAAACCGACATACAGTCAGTTTGAAAAATCCCTCCTTTTTGGGACCACCCTAATTTTGATAGATTTCACCAGCAGGGGTGCAAATGAGACATTCTCTATTAGATGCAATGGTTTTCCGTATGGGGACCATGATTTCGGTACTAACTTGTTCACCGGTCCTCATATGGACGGTACTTTTCCTTGTTGATGTCTCAAGAAGGGTAGAAATACAAGAACACACACACACACACACACACACACACACACACACACACACACACA
>NC_084738.1:13260224-13337724 GCF_033978785.1 Entelurus aequoreus
ACACACATTGTGCCGTTTTGCTTTTCTCTCTCTACATGTAAACAATATATTTTTTGTAGATCTGCACCCTAAAGTGCTTGGCTTTAAGTACAAAAGGGAAGGGCATTGCCAGGATTGGAATGTGTAACCATAATTACCATTGTTAACTGCATGTGCTTCATAGGCTTTCTTTTACTGGCGGACATCACTAAGGCCCATCCAGATGTTGCATAAACAGGAAATCCTCTCATCTGGTTTAAACGTGATAACACGTATTTATATCCAACAATGTACAATCTAAGCCCACCCACCCTTTAACCTATCTGCACACATGAGGCATGTAACCACAGAACGTTGTATGCATGTTGAGGACTCTGTGACTATGTTTCCATGTTATGGAGCCAGCCTAGTGGAGTAAGAAAGAAAATCCAGACTGAGCCTCATTAACAATGTTTAAAAGTGCACATTTGGGCTTGTTGTAGAACAGACCTGGGCATTCTGCGGCCCGTGGGCCGCATCCGGCCCTTTGTGCGTCCCTGTCCGGCCCGCGTGAGGCCAATTATAAATTACAAAATACATTTTAAAAAGTATCTATGTCGAGTGTGCAATACAACGGTGCTGCTTTTGTTTTGAAAATCGTTATTTGTATTACTTCCGTGTGGACGTATGCGTGTGCGTGATTGTGAGTGAATGTGAACAGCTGCAATCATTAATTACAAAATAAAGTTGAAAAAACATCTACGTCGTGCGCGCAATACAACTGTGCTGCTTTTATTTTGAAAAGTATTATTTATGGGCGTGTGTCCGTGTGTAACCTGCGAGTGAAGGTGCACATGCAGCGACAAGTGATGCACGGTTTACACCCGAGACGCTAAAAAGAGAAAAGTTGATGACGAATGGCGTGTTTCCAACAAGACATGGACTGCCATGCAACGTTCCCTCTAAGGTGCGTGCCTGTGCAATTGCGCACTGCTCAAGCGTCTGCTGCGCGCAGCAAATATATGTCGCGCACCAAATCAAATCCCATCTGAATTCTAAACAAAATAAACATATTTATTCTATGTAATTTTGCAATGCAACTTTGAGTGACAGTGACAACAAGCGGCCCTAACGGTGTTCGTCAACACCGTTCAATTGAACACCGTTCAATTATTGTAACGTCTATCGAGATGCTTCGAGGCCAGGAATTATATCGATCACTTTATTGAGCAAAACTGTTTATATTCGGCCATAACCACACCAAAAACATAAGTAAAACACTTCTATCTCGAAAAACTAGTCATTTTCTGCCGTACAAACCAGGCCAAAACCAACTTGTCACCAACACGCATAGCACTAAACCACTGGTGCGTTTATGGCCACACAAAAAGTCGGACAACTCAAACACCACACAAAGTTACACTATGACTCCTCAGTCATACGTGTGCTTATTTTACTGTCATTTATTATTAATGTTAATTTATTTATATTAGTCATGGAATGCTGTTACACACACTATGTTGAAGTATTACTATTATTATTTATTATTATTATTATTATTTATCTTACGGTATATATCAAAAATAATATTGAGCAAGATTTAATTGAAATATTGTCGATGTGGCCCTCCAGCAGTGCTCGGGTTGCTCATGCGGCCCCCGGTAAAAATTAATTGCCCACCCCTGTTGTAGAATGTACTTTTTATTATAGCAACCAAAGTAAGGGTGGATGGGGAGAACCCAAGCACAACCCTTACAGTCATATCACAGATGACAAACATAGAATATAAATACAATGTGGGACTAGGGTCAAAACAACAATATTTGGAATTTAAAGCTACTGCCACAAATAAACTAGGACCGCCACAGCAAGATTCGGCGCTACCTGTTCGCCCTCACTCATAAACACATTATATTTATAAAACAATGGGACTGACCGTCAATGTGGCTTGTAGTTACAACTTCGTACAGTAAGTGGCGGGATGTTTTGGAACTCTGCTTCCTACCACTCCTCATATGCACTTTGGGCTTGACCTACTAGGATCCAAATATCTATTCATCCATCCATGTTCTACCGCTTGTCCCTTTTGAGGTCACAGGGAGTGCTTGAGCCTATCTCAGCTGCATTCGGGTGGAAGGCGGGGTACACCCTGGACAAGTCGCCACCTCATCACAGGGCCAACACAGATAGACAGACAACATTCACACTCACATTCACACACTAGGGCCAATTTAGTGCTGCCAATCAATATATCCCCAGGTGCATGTAGTTGGAGGTGGGAGGAAGCCGCAGTACCCGGAGGGAACCCACGAAGTCACGGGGAGAACATGCAAACTCCACACAGAAAGACCCAGAGCGCGGGGATCAAACCCAGGACCTTCGTATTTTGAGGCACATGTGCTACCTGAATCCAAATAAAAAGCACTAAATATTGTGTACAAATTATAAAATTGTGCTGTTAATGGGCGTGTTGCGGGTGATCTATTAAGACTGCGTTTACAATTGATAACAAGTGCAAAAGTGGTGCAGTCCACCCTATTTCAAATGAGGTTTTTGCGCATATACCGGCTGTCACCATGGAGACACTCATTTACCTCCACATTTAAGGCATCATGTGCTCCAACTTGTGGCGTTTAGTTATGTTGTTGACATGCATAACACAAATATAATATGAACCTCCTTTTCTAGAAGCATGATCTTATACACAACCAAACCTACTTTTAGCACACTGAAGGTGAAATGCATAGTGCAATTAGTGTTTTTCATATAGAAGGTATATTGAAATAATGTTTTTTTTTAAACATCATTAAAAAAATGCCATCAGACACCTGAATGAATTGATTGGATTAGTTTTAATCAGCCTCTTGAGTCAACCAGCAGCTGTAAAAATATAAAATGATATTGCTGAATAGACAATATGTCTAATACTTTGATTTCTGACAGTCAAAATATGTTGAGGGGCACACAGATGGAATATTTTCTCCCTCAATCGTCTGTCCTTTCTCAAAGCACTCACAGGCGGCCACCCGCTTGTTTGTGACAGTGAAAAAAAGGAGAAAAAGAAGCGACAAAAGAAAAGTTATTTCTTTGTGTAAACAAATGACATGCACATGCGTAATGTTCAATTATGCAAATAAGATGACAATATCATCTAACCCGTACCCAACCCACTTAAATTTGGACATTGTCATCATATATTGTAAGACATGAGCATCTAAAATGATTCTGTAATATTTTAACATACTTAACTTCTTTTTACACTTGTAGGACAGGTATGACCGCAAAAATGTCAAACTCTAGTAGTTAATTGATTTACATCACACTTCATCCAGTTATATTCTAATTGTAATTGTATAGCTTTGTTATACGGTAGTTAACTGATTTTTTCCACTTATGTGTGGACATGTGACATTCGCCAACAAATCAAGTCTTTTGAACGTCTCTTTTAAGTGAACGATGAGAACCGATTCCCAGTTGTTAGCCGTTCGTTTAGGAGCCCTTTTTTATGCACATGCAAATTTAGCGTCGGCAACTGCCCACTCTGAACGTTTGTGCCACCCGACTGGCAACTGGACAAGAAAAATGAGTCCGAGTTAAAGCATTTGGAATCAAAATAAAATAACATAAAAATAAAAAATATGTATTTTTTAAATATAAAAACCAAATATATATTTTAAAATTAATATTATTTTTTTATTGTATTCATTTTTGGATTTAAATGGATTATACTTGTATAGCGCTTTTGTACCTTCAAGGTACTCAAATCGCTTTGACACTATTTTCACATTCACACACTGATGGCGGAAGCTGCCATGCAAAGCCCTAACCACAACCATCAGGAGCAAGGGTGAAGTGTCTTGCCCAAGGACACAACGGATGTGACTAGGGTGGCGGAAGCTGGGATTGAACCCGGAACCCTTAAGTTGCTGACACGGCCGCTCTACCAACCAAACCACATTTATTTTTTATTTGGATTCACGTTTCGGGTTCATTCTTCTAAAGGGTACAATTTAGTGTACAATTTAGGGTACTATCTAGTACAATTTTGTGTTCACATTTTTATTATGTCCTATTTTTTATGGTAGTTTTATTTATACTTTTTCTATCTATTAATGCCTTTTATTGTACATTTGTGTGACCCGGGATGGACCACTCCTTATGCATCAGTCAGGGACGTCTGGGCGCTACTTGTCTACATGCAAGAGGATCCTATTTGTGATTAAAGGCTATATAAGTAAACTTTGATTTATTCTATATTGTATGCTACACATTTTTTATGTGCGGCAAAACTCAAACTAGTGATGTGACTGCCAAAGCCTGGGAATATGGCACCGCCTTATTGAATGTTTACAATGAAAACACAACAAAAAATAAAATTATAACTAATATTTCAGAATAATTCCCACTAATAGAGTAATATTTGTGTAAATTGAATTATTCTGATCTTATCTAATAATGAAAACACGAGTGTTTGTTTCCTGAAAAAACTAACTATAATACCGAGCCAGTCCGAACAGGTTTTTGGAAAAAACGGCTCTTCAAGATCTATAAACCCTACCTTTACTTATGTGACAGTGAAGATGTTTTAAAATAAGCCTGTACAGTTAATAAATATTTTTTGACAGTTTATTTTAATGGGGATTGTTTGTGAAGGGATTTTTTTCCTGCTACTACGGTATTTATTTGGCTGTGAACTAAAACCCACACATTTTTACAACATGAAGTCCATTAAATGTGACAAAAACAGTTTTGGTCTCATAATTAAAACAACAAAAGCTCGGCTCTGGCAGAGGTGTCACCTTAGATGCCAAAAAGGCAAACATTCCCCCAGATGTCTCATAACCACAAGGCTAGTAAAAAAAAAAAAAGTTTGTGTGTAACTTAGTACACGCCTATTTAAGTGGGCTTCAAGCTGTGAACCCAACAGCTAATGTGTTCTTTTAAAAGATGCCCACGCAATGTTTTGATAGCAATTGAAAAGAAGAATTCCGTACAAAGGAAGTTAAATATTGGGCTTGCTTACTTGGATACACTTGCACAGATTCAATACAAGAGCTAGAATAACAACTATGGAGGTTAATTTGTGTCTTTATTACAAAAGCTTTATTTGACACTGAATTTATGCAACTGATTTTTTTTTTTTTTTTTTTAAATAGTGTTTTTCAGTGTAAATAAATTCAGTGTAAAAAAATTTGGTGTAAAAAACTATTTAAAAATCCTTTTTGTGTGACTGTTTGTACCATGGTGTGATCAGCTTTTATCCTTTTTTGCAGAATCCTGGGATGTTTTCACTAATGCACTGCAACCTCCACTGTTTAAAGCAAGGGTGTCAAACTAATTTTAGATCGGGGGCCACATGGAGAAAAATCTACTCCCAAGTGGGCCGGACTGGTAAAATCACGGCACGATAACTTAAAAATAAAGACAACTTAAGATTGTTTTCTTTGTTTAAAAATAGAACAAGCACATTCTGAAAATGTACACATAATGTTGTTGGGCTTTTTTTATACTTATATGTTGCGGTTAATGGTATTCTACCTTTACTTGTCGTTATTTATACTTTCTGAATAAATTATGTGATAATGTCCATCAGTCAACTCATTGGTGTTAATTTTCAATTTATCAAGATAAAAAAATTATATCAAAATTAAATTACAGGATGTTATTTATGTAGTTTGCTCATTTTCCTCGTGTGAATGTTGTCTGTCTATCTGTGTTGGCCCTGCGATGAGGTGGCGACTTGTCCAGGGTGTACCCCGCCTTCCGCCCGATTGTAGCTGAGATAGGCTCCAGCGCCCCCCGCGACCCCGAAGGAAATAAGCGGTAGAAAATGGATGGATGGTGCACTAACATGTGGTTTATTTTTTTTACATATACAGTATAGCATAATCTACAAAGATACAAAGAATTGCTATGGTGACATCTCGTTAACACATTTAGAACAGCGGTTTCTTTCATTCAAATATTTCGGCTAATTTTTATACTTTGTATTTTTTATTTATTTTTTATTTTATTTTAAACAACATAAAAAAAGACAAGATACACTTACCATTAGTGCATCAACCCAAGAAAACCCTCCCTCCCCCATTCACACTCATCCACACTCATTTAAACAAAAGGGGCTGTAATTTTTATACTTAGCAAACTCATCTCGCGGGCCGGATAAAACCCGTATGTTTTGACACCCCTGGTTTAAAGTGTTCATAAATAGGAATCCAAGCACATACGGCAGGTTACATGGACTGGAGTGTGTAGTGCTGTATCACCTGCAACACTGGTGACCTGCAAACTTGACACCCCATTGGCGTGTTCTTAGACATGATCGATTGCTTCAGTAAAAAAAGTTTTAATCTACCAAAAGTGGGTCTTGACTTTTGAAGCAAACAAAATGTCTGCACTGAATTGTTTCACACTGGTTTTTCATACACTGAATGTTTACACACTGAATTTTAAAACACTGTAGTTTTAACAAACGGAAATTTTAAACACACAAATTCAATGAAATTGTCAGCATAATTTGATGTAAAAGAATTCAGTTCACAAAATTCAAACGCAAAAAATTTGGTTACATCAATCAGTGTCCTAAAAGGCTTTCGTAGTAAAGACACAAATTAACCTTGATTAATAAATACTGTATTCAATATTTTGCCTCTCAGAAGGAAAATGAGGTATCCAAATGTTTTAATTGCTATAAAAAATAAAATGTATGTATGAATAATTTTGAGTAAATATTTATTACACATAACTTAAATAGTTATGTTAACAGTTGAACATAATGCAATACAAAACAGTAATATATGTAATACACCAGGTCTCTTCCAAGATATTAAAATTCAAGTAAAATTGTTTTATCATGTTTTTTTTACAATATTTTTTAAAAACATTTGTTTATTGAATATTTGACATATACAGTTCAGAAATACAATACCTTTTGCAGTGTTGGGAGTTTAATCCAGAAACCAATACAAAACATGACACTTACATGAAAGATAATTTAGTGTATTGCTGAAAGAAAAAATAAAGTACTGTACCTGTATTTTCTTTGTTTTCACCACCCAAATCCTAAAAGATGTCCCATCCCGGTGAGCCTAAAAACAGCCAAACCACAAGTTAGCTTTGCAAAAAATAGAAGACATTTTCAAATCAACTGCCAAACTTGCTAAAACATCACAACATTGGCATGTAGCATCAATTAAGCAATATTCTTGTTCATATTTTAACCCCCACAATATATTTTCATCTTTAAATAGGACCTAAAAGTGATAGGTCATTTATGAGCAGGCAAAAACTTGGCCAGCTAGTTCCATCAATTGGTCAAATTAGCTAATCCATCTAAATTTTTTGTTATCAAACTCTCACCTTAAATCACAAGTTAATGGATACATACAGTTTGTATGAACAAATTCAGCTCACTCGTTTTTATTCAATGAAATTGTCAGCATAATTTGATGTAAAAGAATTCAGTTCACTAAATTCAAACGCAAAAAATTCAGTTACATCAATTCAGTGTCCTAAAAGGTTTTCGTAGTCTAGACACAAATTAACCTTGATAAAAAAAAATGAATTCAATATTTTGCCTTTCAGAAGGAACATTTTTAAATTGCTATACAAAATAAAATGAATGTATTAATCATTTTGAATGAATATATATTACACATAACTTAAATTGTTATTTTAACAGTTGAACATAATAAAATACAAAATAGTAATTAAATGTAATACACCCGGTCTCTTCCAATATATCAAAATTCAAGTAAAATTGTTTCATCATGCTTTTTACAATCTTTTTTTTTTTTAAACATTTGTTTATTGAATTTTGGACATATACGGTCCAGAAAAAAAATACTTTTTGCAGTGTTGGGAATTTAATCCACAAATCAATACAAAACAAGACACTTACATGAAAGATAATTTAGTGTATTGCTGAAAAAACAAACGAGTAGTGTACCTGTATTTTCTTTCTTTTCACGACCCAAATCTTTAAATATGTCACAACCATTATTTCTATGTTGTCTATTACCATTGTTGGTATATTCATTATTCCTACATTGTTGATACAAATTATTGTTACAGTGTAATAATTATTGTAACCTGTGGTAACGCCACTATGATACATCATTTCTATTATAATCCTTAAACAAAGTAACAGTGAAACTCATGTGAATAATCACTGAATGGAGAACTGGGGGTGGGATGAAATAAATTATCTTCTTCACACTCCCTTTCAGGCAAAACTGGACAATCATGCATTACATACTATACATTACCTTTTGCAGTATATTAATTTATATTATTATGTGTTATCAACTTTGTACTTTAAAAAATTTTTTTTTTTAATGTCATTGCCTGAAATAAATAAATAAAAGAAAAAAAAATGAAATGAAACATCCCAGTGAGCCTGCAAAACAGCCAAACCACAAGTTAGACATTTTCAAATCAACTGCCTAACTTCTAAAAAAAAAACATCACAACATTGGCATTCTAGCATCAATCAAGCCATATTTTTGTTCATATTTTAAACCCCACAATAGATTTTCATCTTAAAATACGACCTAATAGTGACAGGTCATTTATGAGCAGGCAAAAACTTGGCCAGCTAGTTCCATCAATTGGTCAAATTAGCTAATCTGGCTACATTTTTTTGTTATCAAATTCTCCCCTTAAGACACGAGTTAATGGATACATACAGTTTGTATGAACACAATTTCCACTAAAATATAAATTGTTGGGATGGACAGTTGAACTTTAGAAGGTAACAGCTGACGAACCTCACACTTGTTGCATCCTTCCTGGTCCTCTTTTCAAAACGGGCTCTCTTTGAAGTGTGGACTTCAGAGGTCGCGATGGCGGGAAACCAAAACCACACAAAAACATGACCAAAACATTAACTCTTGTCTCCCGAGATTGTCAAAAACATCTTCATAGTGTTCAGTGGGCGATGCAATGGTTCAGACCGGGCTGGTGACGGAGAAGAAGGGGAAGAGCAGATGGAGGAATTTAACGTGGGGGTGGGCGGGTCGATCCAAATATCGACAGTATCGATATACAAGGGTAGTATCAATATTGTGATGATACTCGTGTCATGAGATTGATATTTTTAAGTTCTCTTCTGTTTATTTGAACCAATCTCTGTTTTTTTGCCTATTGTTATATTATTGTTATTGTTTGATTTTATATTATGTATGGCAAAAAACCCAAGGATTTGAATGACAGCAAATAATAATTTTTTTTAGCTTTTGTTGAGTTATTCTGCGCTATTGACTTTAATTTGTTAAACAAAAGTATTTCATAAAATGGAATGAGAATATATTAATGATTTTGTTGATATTGGATTTTGTTGATATTGTTACATTGGGTCATATATCGTGATTATAATAATTTGCAACAAATTAGAGGCCAAAAACACAAAATCATTCAAGTATCTTATATATATATATATATATATATATATATATATATATATATATATATATATATATATATATATATATATATATATATATATATATATATATATATATATATATATATATATATATAAAGGCTGCAACTAACGATTAATTTGATAATCGATTAATCTGTCGATTATTACTTCGATTAATCGATTAATAATCGGATAAAATAAACAAACTACATTTCTATCCTATCCAGTATTTTATTGAAAAAAAACAGCATACTAGCACCATACTTATTTTGATTATTGTTTCTCAGGTGTTTGTAAATGTTGCAGTTTATAAATAAAGGTTTATTTAAAAAAAAAAAAAAAATTGTATTTAAAAAAAAACAAAACAAAAAATACTGCGCATAGCATAGATTCAACGAATCGATGACTAAATTAATCGGCAACTATTTTTATAATCGATTTTAATCGATTAGTTGTTGCAGCCCTAATATATATATATATATATATATATATATATATATATATATATATATATATATATATATATATATATATATATATATATATATATATATATATATATATATATATATATATATATATATATGTATGTATCGAGCACTATTTTTTGGATAATCTAATTAAGACATATATATATATATATATATATATATATATATCAATCATTCAATCAATGTTTATTTATATAGCCCTAAATCACAAGTGTCTCAAAGGGCTGTATATATATATATATATATATATATATATATATATATATATATATATATATATATATATATATATATATATATATACATGTACACACATATATATATATATATATATATATATATATACATGTACACATATATATATATATATATATATATATATATATATATATATATATATATATATATATATATATATATATATATGTATATATATATATATATATATATATATATATATATATATATATATATATATGTATATATATATATATATATATATATATATACACAGGGTGATTAAAAAATAATATGCCAAAATCATCAGGCATTTATTCAGTTCTAAAGCATTGTAATAGACTGAATCAATGGTCACCAAGTTTTATTCACCGTTGTGGTCATGTCATCCTTTCGGCGCCGTTCAATTATAGGAAGACCAACTGTTTATTTACCCTCGAAATGGCAAATAATAGCAGCAATCAACACAGTGGATAGCGACATCCTTGGGAGCGTTTGAGAGGAATTCTCATATCGTCTTGATGTTGGTGGCCATATTGAGCACTTGTAAAGCATGAAAAAAATACTCGAAATGATGTACAACACATGCGTTCAAGCTCGGTTTTCTGTTGTTTTTCATTTTTGAAATATCGAATGGTAATTTTGTCATATTATTTTTTAATCACCCTGTGCATGTGTGTGTGTATATATATATATATATATATATATATATATATATATATATATATATATATATATATATATATATATATATATATATGTATTCACATTATCATTATGGGGTATTGTCTGTAGAATTTTGAGGACAAAAATGAATTTATTCCATTTTGGAATGAGGCTGTAACATAACAAAATGTGGAAAAACTGAAGCGTTGTGAATACTTTCCGAATATATATATGCAGTATATATATAGTTTATATATAATAATGCATATGTTCCTTTTGACTGTACATGTACTATAAATTTATAATGTATTTATATTATTCACATGTGAATAATGCTGTATAATAGACTGTATTTATGTTATTTACATGTGAATAATGCTGCATAATAGACTGTATTTATATTATTCACATGTGAATAATGCTGTATAATAGACAGTATTTATATTATTCACATGTGAATAATGCTGTATAATAGACTGTATTTATATTATTCACATGTGAATAATGCTGTATAATAGACTGTATTTATATTATTCACATGTGAATAATGCTGTATAATAGACTGTATTTATATTATTCACATGTGAATAATGCTGTATAATAGACAGTATTTATATTATTCACATGTGAATAATGCTGTATAATAGACTGTATTTATATTATTCACATGTGAATAATGCTGTATAATAGACTGTATTTATATTATTCACATGTGAATAATGCTGTATAATAGACTGTATTTATATTATTCACATGTAAAAAATACCTAAGTGTTTATTGTCTATTGTGAGCTAACTGTGGTGCTGAATTTCCCCCAGGTATCAATAAAATACTTTCTATTCTATTCTATTCTATATATATATATACACACACACACACACACACACACACACACACACACACACACACACACACACACACACACACACACACACACATATACACTGTACATTCACAAATACATACACATATATGTATAAATAGCTTATATATATATATATATATATATATATATATATATATATATATATATATATATATATATATATATATATATGTATATATATATATATATATATATATATATATATATATATATATATATATATATATATATATACACACACATTAAAAATAAAGCATATATATGCATACATAAATACATATGCATATATATTTGTATATATACACATATATATATGTAGTAGTACTATATATAGTACTATTACACTTTATAATATAATATTATATATGTATATGTATAAGTATATATATATATATATATATATATATATATATATATATATATATATATATATGTATATATTTATATATATATATGTATGTATATATATATATATATATATATATATATATATATATATATATACATATATATATATATATATATATATATATATATATATATATATATATATATATATATATATATATATATATATATATATATAAAGAGTAAAGTACAATTCCAAGTTTACGATCCAGATCAGGGGTGTCAAACGTAAAGCCCGTGAACAGGTTTTATCCGGCCCGCGGGATGAGTTTGCTAAGTATAAAAATGAGCCGAAATTTTTGAATGAAAGAATCCGCTGTTCTAAATGTGTCCACTGGATGTCGCAATAGCAATTCTTGTATCTTTGTAAATGATGCTACATATGTAAAAAAAAAAAAAAAAAACACATGATGTTAGTGCACCAGTCGAGGAAAATGAGCAAACTACATTAATAACATACTGTAATTTGATTTTGATATTTTTTTATCATGATAGATTGAAAATCAACACAAATGAGTTGACTGATGAACATTATCACATAATTTATTCAGAAAGTATAAATAACGACAAATAAAGGTAGAATACTATTAACCACAACATGTAAGTGTAAAAAAAAACAACAACATTATGATTTGTACATTTTCAGAATGTGCTTGTTCTATTTTCAAATAAAGAAAACAATCTGAAGTTGTCTTTATTTTTAAGTTATCGTGCCGTGATTTTACCAGTCTGGCCCACTTGGGAGTAGATTTTTCTCCATGTGGCCCCCCATCTAAAATGAGTTTGACACCCCTGATCTAGATGCATTTGTAGAGATTATAGTACCCTCTGAATAAACTCAATTGAGCAAAATGATATCAACATGAAAATACAATATTTCAGTCTTTTTAGCATATCAATTTAAAAACACAAGTACAACATTTTAAAAAGTACAGTAAGAAATAAAATAAAGTAAGAATAAAAAGATTATGTTTATAATAGCTTTAAAATACTGTACATGTACAAGTAAAATACGTATACATACAAAGTAAAAAGTATGAGTAAAGCTAAATAAAAAATAAAAGTACAATAAAAAAATGCAAATATACAATAAAAATACATGTACAAGTAAAATATATTTGAAAATAAATATTTCTGAAATTATATACATGTTTAAAAAAAAAAGCTGAATAAAGCTAAATTGAAAAAAACTACAATAAGAATAAAATATACATGAAAATTAATGTACATGTACAAGTACAAGTAAACATTTAAATGAGATAATATTTCACAAATTATATACTGAAATTGGTGCTATTGTTTTTTGAAAAGGTTAAATTATATATTTAGAAAAGACACAAATAAATAAAATTAACTTCCATCCACCCATTTTCTACCGCTTGTCCCTTAAATTAGATTGAATAATTTTAAAAAAATCTGAGGAAAATATTAAAATGGAATACAATGAAATTGAAAATAAAACAACAAAATAAACCTACATTATATGAAAAAAAAAAAATCAAAAATATACCAAAAATACAGTTATATTCTATATCCTTGGCATGTTGATATTTTGTTTTGAGTTATGTCATTCACTCAAGGACGCGTTACAAACAACCGTCCTAGAAGTGCAGTCCCGTCATCAGACCAACATCCGCTTGGGGAGCTCCCAACTCGAGCTCGCTGCCTCCCATTGCCGTGTTGTTGCTCGGCTGACTTCCTTTTGTCTGCTTCATCAGCAACACAAAAGCAACTCACCCCAATCAGCCTGAGAGCGTTCTGGCGCTGACGACCTCCTTGTAATGCGACGTGACCTCCTCAAGGCTGAGTGAGTTATCTTTCACCTCTGGAGGCAGAAATGAAATGAAAGAAGATCAATAGTTATCCACAGATAAAGTATTTGTCTCTTGTTATTATGGATGGGAGGCTTTATTGATACTGACATGGAGTGGTGTCATTCAATTTGTCATCACTCTCCAGTTATGCTAACTGGATTTCCTGTCCATTCACTTCCAGCTGGAGGTCAATCAGAATTGTTCTTGAGCCTATTGAACTGTCAATAGCGTTCAAATAAAAGGCTGCATCATGTCGCTCTGTGTTGCATTCCGTCCTAATAAGTAACAAACAAAAAGTGAGAGAAGGCCAGCACACTCAGCGTCTCAGCAGTGACGTTCATTAGGAGACGACAATGCGACAAGGACGATGTGACCGAGTCACTCAGCGATGACCACAGTTAGACCTCGGCCAATGCGGAAAGTATTGTGGAAAGAGATTATTCTAGATCGTACCTAATGTCATGACTGGTTCATTTATCTTCTTTTGACCTTTTTTTTTGCCTAAATTCATTCTTGTTTCTGGTTATTGTTTTTATATTGATTTTATCTTGATTTTGTATGTACTTTATGTCATATTTTATTCATTATGGGACGAGCGGTAGAAAATGGATGGATTGATGGATGGATGGTCACCTATTGTTTGTCTTTGGTACACTAATGTGTATATTATAGGCCATTTTTTGTTTTATTTTTACAAAAATATGTATCTATTTTTACATTGCTCTTCTTATCTTTGGTATGAACATTATTATGTAAACTCAAAGTTCTGGTTTTTGTTGTTGTTGCTATTTTTGTATTACAAAATTGTATTATTGATCATGTTATACTGCATTGTAATCTTTTGTTTTGTGATTGTGTGATGTTTTTTTGTAATAAACTAAATAAACAAGGCATCGACCCTCCAGCGTTGCAGACGCAGCCTATATTGTATCCCTTTAATTTAGGTAGCCAGGGACTGCAGATGGAAATTAGCTATTTAGCTATAATCTGGTACAGAACATATCTGTCTTTGAGCTTAATGTTTCTGTACATTGTCCCTTCAAATAAAGACTAAACTAAACTATAATATAACAAGTAAAAAAGTGAAAAATGTTAAATTGTTTTACAAAATTATCCGAAACTTTTCAGAACTAGTGGGGAAAAAAAGGAACATTTGGGCACTTTCCATTGAACATTTTCAAAAACACTGGAAACAACATAAAAATACTACAAGACATATTTTGAAAAAAATGCATTAAAAAAAACCCCACTGAAAATTCTCCCACATCTACATAAGCAATGTATAAGCACGACAAAGGTCGAGTTATATTTGTGCAAGCGTCAACACAAAAATTACTTTTTGGCTGACTTAACATCAATTCACTCCAGATTATGCATGAGGGAATGACTAAAAAGGACCCCCCCGCCCCTACACACACATATATTTTAACACATGCCTTAAGCAGTGCCCATTGTTTTGATTGTAGATGACATAAGGCAGGAAGGAGGACTCAACATGTCATGTCAGCTCAAGAGACACCTTTAGATGTGTTTTGGTGATCTCTTGTGATCAATGCTATGTCATGTCACCTCAAGAGGCCCTGAAGATGTGTTTTTAGCGACCTCTTGTGGTCAGTGCTATGTCATGTCAGCTCAAGAGGCCCTGAAGATGTGTTTTTAGCGACCTCTTGTGGTCAGTGCTATGTCATGTCAGCTCAAGAGACCCCTGTAGATGTGTTTTAATGACCTCTTGTGGTCATAAATCAGACTTCTTTTTTAAATTCATGAGGTTCAACAGCGACTCACATGGTTACGAAACATTGAAAAAAACAAACTGGGGGTTGCAAGTCCACTCCTTTGCATTTTTTTTCTCTGTTGGGTTGCATAAAAAATACTCTCCATTGTATGTTCCTTTAAAGCAGTCCTTCTCCTTATCTTGACACCCTTATCTTGACACATACAGATAAGAAAATAAACATTAACTCCAGGGGGCGCGTTAACATAATGATGTACCTTGATGGGGGCGTGGCCACTGCTTTAAAGCCAGAAAGGCCTACAATGCTGGCTCAGTCAATGCGTTGCTTTAGCGCCCTCCTCTGGTCAAAGATCAGACCGCAGTGCCATATTCTTCTAACAATAGCTTATTATTATTATTATATGAGTTGAAATAAACAACAACCACCCAATTACTTTACCATATTTTTCGGATTATAAATCGCAGTTTTTTTCATAGTTTGGGCGGGGGTGCGATTTATACTCAGGAGCGATTTATGTGTGAAATTATTAACACATTACCGTAAAATATCAAATAATATTATTTATCTCAATCACGTAAGAGACTAGGCGTATGTCAGCAATCGTCACACACGTTCTCAGTTGGTTATTTATGCGTCATATAACGTACACTTATTCAGCCTGTTGTTCACTATTATTTATTTATTTTAAATTGCCTTTCAAATGTCTATTCTTGGTGTTGGATTTTATCAAATAAATTTCCCCAAAAAATGCGACTTATACTCTAGTGCGATTTATATATGTTTTTTTCCTTTTTTATTATGCATTTTCGGCCGGTGCGATTTATACTCCGGAGCGATTTATAATCCGAAAAATACGGTATCTATTCAACCAAAAATGAATACTCTATAAATATTGGTTTGTTGTCATGCATCACATGACAAGATGGCGTCTGGCCGGCAGTTTGCACGCCTCCTTCCTGTCTAACTTAGACAAAACGGACAGTTCTCCACAGCTGGAGATACCATGATTAGTCAGGACTATCGCGTATGCTTCCTAAGAAAGCAGATATGTTGAAGTTTTTGCTAAAAAATGGTTAATGTAAAACAACTGCACAGTGTAGAGTTTTTCCAAGATGTAGTGGCTGCTGGTTGCAGAAGCTGTGTGCTCTTGTGTATTCTTTTGTCTTTGTATGTTTTTTGCCTTTTGGCTCGGGCCCTTTCAGGAGTGTGCAACAAGGGGTGGCACTTTATTGACTTCTGCGCTGCTTTTCGGTGCTTTTTTTGTGAACTTTTGGATCTGCCAACTAGGGCTGGGCGATATATCGATGTACTCGATATATCGCGGGTTTGTCTCTGTGCGATATAGAAAATGACTATATTGTGATATTCGAGTATACGTTCTCACGCAGGTGTTTTTAGCTGCGGAAATTACACTACATGCGTTTCTCACTCTTTCTTGTCTCTCCTCCTCAATAAAACAAGCGCACCTTCTTACATACGTCAAATACGTATACGCCCTCGCGGAGCAGAGAGGTAGCGGCATGGGTAATGTTAGCTGTGGTGCGAGTGGTAATACGAGAGAAAGAAGGTGCGAATCTGGTAACAAATGAAGGAAGAATTAATTCCCAAGAAAAACAGCACCGGGTCCATCGCCTGGCGGTGGTTTGGCTTCAAACGGGAGTATGTCGAACAGACAACCGTAATTTGTCAAGTGTGCGGCAAAAGCGTTGCTACAAAAAGTAGCATTACTGCTAATATGTAGCATCATTTGAAAAGTCACCCGCTAGAGAATGAGGAGTGCTTGAAACTCCGCATGTCAACATCTCCGTTCTGTGCCACACCAACAAAATGCAGAGGCAACCATTTCCACATCAACACCGTATGGAAAAAAATAGTCAACAACAGCAGGAGATAACGTCCGCAGGAACCTACCACATAGCGAAGGACATACACTATTTGATTTCCTATTGAGACACTTGTGATTTAGGGCTATATAAATAAACATTGATTGATTGATTGATTGATATTATGCAGCTCATTTTTATTTGGCAGTTATTGAAATATCTTGTGTGTCATCATGTACAAAAGTGCGCTTTATTTGTTTTAATTGTAGTGGCGTTCTGTACAAAAAGTGCACTTTAATTTAGTGTTGTTTTGATATGTCATCTTAGTGACATCATGCACAAAAGTGCACTCGTAGCTTGTTTTAAAATGTCTCTGACAATCTTGCACTTTCTGTTTTGGAAATGACATGAATGTTTGTGCCACTGCTTAATAACTGTTTAATAAATAGTTTTGCTAAATTGACTTAGTTGTGATTTCCCTCTCTGCATGAAAGTTTAAAATAAGCATATATTAATGCAGTATGAACAAGAATGTTTTAATGTAGACACATAGAATCATCATACTACTGTGATTATAGGCATCAAGTGTTCATTCAAGGCTAAGGCAAAATATCGAGATATATATCTTGTATCGTGACATGGCCTAAAAATATTGAGATATTAAAAAAAGGCCATATGGCCCAGCCCTACTGCCAACTGCTGGCTCTATGCCACACCTGAGTCCACGCGGAGAGACCAGAGGAGATACGAAGGAAGAGATCCTCGTACATCCCGATGTACGAGCTTCACGGAGCGCTGGCTGAATGAGCGTGTGTCGGACACCTCGGTCTGCTCGGACGGATTCTCGCTCATCCGTGCAGACCGGACATTGGCCAAGAGCTAGTATGAAGCCTAGTCTCTTAGTTGCTTTGTTGGGCCTGTTCCTTGTCTCTGGCCGTGCTGCCCCCCACGCCCAGGCAGACGTTGGCGTGGAGCACTGCAGAGGCCACCACGATGTATGTGGATGTTGAAATGGTGTTTCTGTTGTTTTGTTTTGTTGTTTGTCTATGCATGATGCAATATGTGCGCAATATGTATTATCTATTGCTAATTTTTTTGTTTTTCTTTGTGTTTTACGTTTGTAGCTGCGTGTAGAGGTGGCGCCGCTGGTTTCAAAAACTAGTCTTCTTCTTGTTGTTTTATGTTTTATTTAACTCAATGTTAAAGGTTCATTACCGCCACCTACTGTATTGGAGTGTGAACCAGAGTTCCCTCCTTTGTCCCTGCCTCATATACATATCTTCGCATACTAAATTACAGAGATGTCCGATTATGGCTTTTTTGCCGATATCCGATATTCCGATATTGTCCAACTCTTAATTACCGATTCCAATATCAACCGATACCGATATATACAGTCTGGAATTAACACATTATTATGCCTAATTTTGTTGTAATGCCCCGCTGGATGCATTAAACAATGTAACAAGGTTTTCCAAAATAAAATCAACTCAAGTTATGGAAAAAAATGCCAACATGGCACTGCCATATTTATTATTGAAGTCACAAAGTGCATTATTTTTTTTAACATGCCTCAAAACAGCAGCTTGGAATTTGGGACATGCTCTCCCTGAGAGAGCATGAGGAGGTTGAGGTGGGCAGGGTTGGGGGTTGAGGTGGGAGGGGGGGTAGGGGGTAGCGGGGGGTGTATATTGTAGCGTCCCGGAAGAGTTAGTGCTGCAAGGGTTTCTGGGTATTTGTTCTGTTGTGTTAATGTTGTGTTACGGTACGGATATTCTCTCGAAATGTGTTTGTCACTCTTGTTTGGTGTGGGTTCACAGTGTGGCGCATATTTGTAACAGTGGTAAAGTTGTTTATACGGCCACCCTCAGTGTGACCTGTATGGCTGTTGACCAAGTATGCATTGCATTCACTTGTGTGTGTGAAAAGCCGTAGATATTATGTGACTGGGCCGGCACGCAAAGGCAGTGGCTTTAAGGTTTATTGGTGCTCTGTACTTCTCCCTACATCCATGTACCACACCATACAGCGGCGTTTTAAAGTCATAAATTTTACTTTTTGAAACAGATACCGATAATTTCCGATAACACATTTTAAAGCATTTATCGGCCGATAATATCGGGCTGCAGATACATCTCTACTAAATTATATTCCATGAACTAATCTCTTCTAGAAACGTCACTAAAATGTTTTAGTTGCTGCTGAGTACCATGTCTTCTAACTTCCTCTCTAAGTTTTCTCCTTTCTCGACTGTATGACAACGGATGATTGCATGTTCCACTGACTCTACCTCATTAGTGTTTGTTTATAAGTTGCAACATCTTATTTAGTCTGAGGTGTCTTAATCGAATGCGTGATATGGTTCCTTCCTCTTTTGTGTTTCCCCTTACAGTTCTTCCCGCTTCTACTGTGTTCTGTATTGCATATTAGTGTCTTCCTGTTGTATTCATGTCCCAGTGTGATTGCCACACTTTCAAAAGATGTCGTTTAATTAAGGATTTTGCCTCTGCCTTACAAAGAGGTACCTCTCTGAGCTGCTCTAGCGTTAGTGTCTGTTTTGCCAGCTGATTTGCCAATTCACATGCCTGCGAGCCGAAACCCATAGGAACCTTACGCTGGTATTCACCCTCTCAAGCCTGAGCAGTATTTCATATATTTCATTAACTATATCTTGTCGGCTTTGCGACCTAAAATATTAAATAGAGATGAATGCTGAACTTGAATTGGAGCAGACCACAACCTTTTTAAGCTGTGACTCTTCTACCCACTGTAGTGCAGCTGTGATTATCAGACGTTCGACTGTAGACATTGCTAATGTGCCTTACCTTGTTTTTTTCTGGACTTTTTGTATCTGCACTGCAACCACGTAGTTTACCCGTTGTGGGATGAATAAAGTCTATCTTATCAGCATATACAATGTATATACATTTAAAAAAAAATAACTTTTAATTTTTGTATTTGAAAAATGTTAAAAATGTTACCGTATTTCCTTGAATTGGCGCAGGGAATATAGTATTCGCACGTCTAGAATTACTGCCGGGTCAAACTCGTTTCTCAAAATAATTAACGCATGCACGCCGGATCAAATTCGTTTCGCAAAATATTAATTTTATTATCGCATGTCTATAATTTTCGCCGGGTCAAACTCGTTTCGCAAAATATTTAGCATATGGCTAGAACTTCCACCGGGTCAAATTCGTTACGTCACGAGTGACGCTTTACCTGTCCTCATTTTCAAAATGGAGGAAGCTGCTTTCAGTAGTTTGCAATCGCACAAAGGAAAAAAGATAAAGAGCTATTCAGTAGGATTTAAGGTCCAAGCTATTGAATACCGATTAAAGTATGCTAAAAAGAACAGTAAGCAGCTATGTTTTATTAATATACCGTAGCTGCGTGTGTCAAATACTGTATAAGTCATTAAATGACTCCCGCCTCCTGGTGGTAGAAGGCGCTACCGCGCTAGTGATCCTTCTTGCGACTTCCGGTACTGCAGAAGAAGTGACTACACGCAGCAAGAGATTTTTTTTTTTAACATGGAGGATTACATACCGGTATCTAAAATAAAACAGTTTTCTAAACTGGACTTTCAATGGAAGCAGGAGGTAATAATTAAAGGAATATCTCCATCGAGACAGAGAGACTTTTAAAACTGAAGAAAGAAAATAAGGAAGACTTCTATAAACAAGTTATCGAGGCTTTTGGTCAGAAGGAGCTGCAAATGGACTCCATTTATAAGTGCAGGTAAGACCATAATAACGTTTTTTTTTTATTAAATGTGCTTTTCATGATGGTATGCTTACATCACACTCAACGCGCACGCCTAAATTTACCGCATTCCTTTTGGTAAACGCCGGAGTGAGAAGAGGTTTTAAAATAATTACCGCATGCACGGCCATCCCGCCGGCTTCCGGTAAACGCCGGAGTGACGGGAGGTTTTAAATTAATTAGCGCCCCTGCGGCTATTCAAGGAAATACGGGTTTAACATTTTTGTGAAATTTTCATTTGTCACAGAACAATTTATGTTGTATATTAGATTTTTTTTTAAATTAATATATTATAGTTCTTTTTAAAACAAAATCTTTTTTTCTGGCACCCCATCGAGGTTGTGTTTCTTTCAAGAGCTCACTGTTGTGTTTGTACTCATTTTTTTCCCTAAATTAAACAAAGTTGATACTAATCAACGTGTTTGCTAATCTTTTATCCAAATGAGAATCGGTAAAAAAAATCGATAAAAACCGAAACCAGTTGAAAGTGGAATCGGAATTGTAAAAATCTTATCAATTCTTGCTTATTTTTTGGAATCTGCAGCAAAAACAGTATTCAAAGATTGTCTATACCAGTGTTTTTTAAAACTTTTTTCACCAAGTACCACCTCAGAAAACACTTGGCTCTCCAAGTACCACCATAATAACCAACATTAAAAAACAGTAGCGTAGTAGGCCAAAATATTCATTACAAGTTTTTATTTAACAAGTATATTTAATACTTTTGGCCACTTCAACATTACACACAGTTTGAACAGTCACACTGTGTTTGAATACTTAGTGGAGTGATTCTTTGGCGTACCTAGATGGAACCAAACTACTACCACTAGTGGTACGCGTAACACAGTTTGAGAATCACTGGTGTATATTGAAGGACTGCGCTGCGGTTTTTAGCTCAAAAATCCTTGACATGACAGGGGCTTTTTGCTGTTTTTAAGGATCCACTGCAAACACTCTAGTCAAAGATCCTCTACACCAGGGGCGTAAAATTCATTTTAGCTCAGAGGCCGCATGGAGGAAAATCTGTGCACACGTGGGCCGGACTATTAAAATCATGGCATTACAACTAAAAAATAAAGACAACTTCAGATTGTTTTCTTTGTCTTACTTTGGCCAAAAATAGAATAAACACGTTCTGAAAATATTACAATAAAAATATAGAAAAAAATACCGGCAGCGGTAAAGCTTAAATCCATGAAATAAAAGAAGAAAGTGAATTAATGTTTATAACGGAATACATTAACATATGCATAAAAATGTGTTTTGTATTTTTTTTTTCAACGAATTAACGTTCATGACAACCTTTTTCCAAAACACAATATAGAATCAACCAGGATAATGCGTATATTTATCATTTGTTTTCAAAACAGTTACAAAAAAGTGGTACCCCAAAAATTTACTGTGGGACCCCATTTTTATGACTTGATGGGGTCCCTGGGACCCCATTTTGAAAATTCCTAGCGCCAACACTGATGGAGTATCGGTGCGTGCAAAACAGCAGCAGGCGGCTGTGGCCTGCGGGCCGGTTCTAATACTAATCAAATATCATCCCGGGGGCCACGGATCATTCATTCGCGGGCCGGATCTGGCCAGCAGGCCTTGACTTTGACATCCCTGCTCTACACACTGAAACAAGTCAATCTAAGAATATGTAATTGTAACATAATAAAGTATGTGATAATAACAATAAAACATTAAATTTGTCTCTTGACATGAATACATCAAATTTTGAATTAATCGACATTTGTTAGTGCTGCTAGGATCCTGATGAGAGTGCGGAAATACGACCATATCAGACCAATTCTCAAATCCCTTCACTGGATTCCTGTTCCACTCAGGATGGAATACAAAGTCTCCCTACTAACTCACCAGTGCCTCCATGGAAATGCCCCCCTCTACCTCAAAGAACTACTCACCCCCAAATCCTCCACACGACACCTCCGCTCCGGACAGGCTAACCTCCTCCAACCTCCGAGGACAAAGCTACGAACTATGGGAGACCGGGCTTCCTGCTCCGCCGCTCCCAGTCTGTGGAACGCTCTCCCTGACCACCTGAGGGCACCCCAGACTGTGGATGCTTTTAAAAAAGGCTTAATAACGCTTCTTTAAAAAAAAAAAAAAGCCTTTTTATAGATATATGCATACTAGTTCTAGCTATTAGGCTGTTTTTATTTATTTTTATTATTTTTAATACACTGTAGCACTTTGAGGTTGTTTGCTCAATGTAAAGTGCTTTTTACAAATAAAACATATTGTTGTTAAAACAAGAGTAATTTTTGATTTTATTTCTTGATTAGTTATACGTAAGTGGCTCAACAAATGTGTTCATGAAGATGACACACAATTTACTTGCTTTTGACTGAAAAGAGTCAGTTAAAGATGACGTATTTGTAATATAATAAAGCTCGTGATGATAAAAGACAAACTTGTGGTTACCTGTGGAAAAATGTACACTATGCATATAAGCCTTTTAATGAATGCTAAACCCATCTGAGTACTAAGGTGTGGTGGGATTAAATTGTATTTTTACCTGATGGAGGTATTTGAACTCCCGCGTTAGTGTCGATCAAGCAAGAGTACCAGAATTGAGTTTGTTAGACTTGTCTGTTGTTTTTTTAATGTAATTCTTTGTTTTTTGTTCCTCATGTTATTCCATCTTTCTTGTGTTGTTGTTTTTTCAGACCAAGGAGGAATTTTGGAGGATCACACCTAAACCAATAGTCCACATTCCTGGGAAAGCTGGACCAATGTTGTACATGCCCAGACTGTTAAACCTTTTACAGGAGGAAGGGCGCCGCCGTTATGAAGAAACTTGCTGAGACACATGTCATGTTCAACAAGACATGTATGATTCCAACACTGGAGTCAAAGAGCCTCCATATAACACAAGTACTTGCTGTTTTTAGGAATCTCATGCAAAAACAATATATGCTTGACACGAGTGTGTTTTTTAAGGACCTATTGCATGAACGAGAATCTGCTGCAAAAATCCTTGTCAAAACATCAACAACATACTGTATATGGAAAGAGTGCGCTACTATAGGCGTCAATTTTTCATATGACAAGAGTACTTGCTGTTTTTAGGAATCTGCAGCAAAAACAGTATCAAATAATAATTTTCGTTTGACGGGAGTGTTGTTTTTAAGGACCTCCTGCAAAAATGCTGGCTGAAAGTCCCCGATAGCCTAAGACAGGAGTGTGCTGCTGTTTTTTGGGATATGCAAAGACGCTCGTCAAAGATTGTCTATATAGAAGGAATGCATTGCTGCAGACGTACAGTAAATTCTCCGTATGACAGGAGTACTATATTTAGGAATCTACGGCAAAAACGGTATTCAAAGATTGTCTTCATTGAATGAGTACTTGCTGTTTTTAGGAATCTGCAGCAAAAACTGTACTTAAAGATTGTCTTTATTAAAGGAGTGCGCTGCCGTTTTTAGGGACCTATTTCTAAAAGATCCTTGATATAACAGGGGCACTTTGATGTTTTTAAGGACCTACAGAATATACACTAGTCAAAGATCCTCTATATAACACACAAGTAAATGATGTTTTTTGACATTTTAGAAACAGTATCAAATAATCATCTGTGTTTGACAGGAGTGTTTTTTTGATAGACCTCCTACAAAATGCTAGTTGAAAGTCCCCTATAGCCTAAGACAGGAGTGCGCTGCTGTTTTTTGGAATATGCTGCAAAAATGCTCGCCACAGATTGTCTATATGGAACTATTGCATAGCTGCAGACATACATTCTCCATATGACAGGAATACTTGTTTTTAGAAATCTGCAGCAAAAACTGTATTTTAACATTGTCTATATCACATGGGCTCCATCTAGTGGTACACCAAAGAATCACTTAACACATTTCTAAACACAGTGTTACTGTTCAAACTGTGTGTAATGTTACGGTGACCAAAAATATTAAATATATTTGTTAAATAAAACCTTTGCCTTGTTTTTAATGAATATTTAGGCCTGCTATGCTATTGTATTATAATGTTGGTCATTTTGGTGGTACTTGGAGAGCCAATTTTTTTCTATGGTGCAAAAGGTTTGAGAACCCCTGGTCTGTATAGGAGTACATACCGTTTTTAGAAATCTGCAGCAAAAACTGTATTTAAAGGTTGTCTATATTGAGGGAGTGCGCTGCCGTTTTTAGGGACCAGCTGCTGAAAGACCCTTGACATAACAGGGGAAGTTTTCTGTTTTTCAGGACTTACTGCAAACACTGTAGTCAAAGATCCTCTATAAAACACAAGTACATGCTGTTTTTAGGAATTTCTTGCAAAAACAATATTCGATGATCCTCTATGTTTGACAGGAGTGTTGTTTATAGGGACCCCCAGCAAAAATGCTCATAAAAGATGGAAGGAATGTCTTGCTGTAGATGTAAATTCTCCATATGACAGGAGCACTTACGGTTTTCAGGAATCTGCAGCAAAAACGGTATTCAAAGATTGTCTATATTGAAGAAGTGTGCAGCTATTCCTAGGGACTAACTACTAAAACATTGTTGATATGACAGGGGCACTTTGCTTTTTTTGAGGACCTACTGCAGACACTCTGGTCCAAAGATCCTCTATATAACACAAATACATGCTGTTTTTAGGAATGTTCCTGCAAAACAAGTATTAAATAATCTATAATATCTATGTTTGACAATAGTGTACTGTTTTTAAAAACCTACTGCAAAACGACTTGTGAAAAAACCTTCTGTACAACAGGAGCGCTGTGCTTTTTTTAGGAATCCGCTGCAAAAACTGTATTTAAAGGTTGTCGATATTGAGGGAGTGCGCTGACGTTTTTAAGGACCTACTGCTTAAAGACCCTTGACATAACAGGGGAACTTTTCCGTTTTTTAGGACTGACTGCAAACACCGTAGTCAAAGATCCTCTATAAAACTAAAGTACATGCTGTTTTTTAGGAATTTCTTGCAAAAACAATATTCGATGATCCTCTGTGTTTGACAGGAGTGTTGTTTATAAGGACCTCCTGCAAAAATCTTAGTTGAAAATCTCCTATAGCCAAAGACAGGAGTGCTCTGCGCTTTTTTTCCAAAAATGCCCTACTAGGTCTGTACCCGAATATCCGATCTTTGTAGTGGTATAAGCGGTTCGGGAGGCGGAAAGAGGACCTGACAGAAAGGCATGCTGCTGGACTACCGCCAAAAAATAAAATAAATAAACAGCTTGTAAAAGATGGAAGGAATGTCTTGCTGTAGATGTAAATTCTCCATATGACAGGAGCACTTACGGTTTTCAGGAATCTGCAGCAAAAACGGTATTCAAAGATTGTCTATATTGAAGAAGTGTGCAGCTATTCCTAGGGACTAACTACTAAAACATTGTTGATATGACAGGGGCACTTTGCTTCTTTTAAGGACCTACTGCAGACACTCTGGTCCAAAGATCCTCTATATAACACAAGTACATGCTGTTTTTAGGAATGTTCGTGCAAAACAAGTATTAAATAATCTATAATCTCTATGTTTGACAATAGTGTACTGTTTTTAAAAACCTACTGCAAAACGACTTGTGAAAAAACCTGTACAACAGGAGCGCTGTGCTTTTTTTTAGGAATCCGCTGCAAAAACTGTATTTAAAGGTTGTCTATATTGAGGGAGTGCGCTGCCGTTTTTAGGGACCTACTGCTTAAAGACCCTTGACATTACAGGGGAACTTTTCAGTTTTTTAGGACTTACTGCAAACACTGTAGTCAAAGATCCTCTATAAAACTAAAGTACATGCTGTTTTTTAGGAATTTCTTGCAAAAACAATATTCGATGATCCTCTGTGTTTGACAGGAGTGTTGTTTATAAGGACCTCCTGCAAAAATCTTAGTTGAAAATCTCCTATAGCCAAAGACAGGAGTGCTCTGCGCTTTTTTTCCCAAAAATGCCCTACTGGGGCTGTACCCGAATATCCGATCTTTGTAGTGGTATAAGCGGTTCGGGAGGCGGAAAGAGGACCTGACAGAAAGGCATGCTGCTGGACTACCGCCAAAAAATAAAATAAATAAACAGCTCGTAAAAGATGGAAGGAATGTCTTGCTGTAGATGTACATTCTCCATATGACAGGAGCACTTACGGTTTTCAGGAATTTGCAGCAAAAACGGTATTCAAAGATTGTCTATATTGAAGAAGTGTGCAGCTATTCCTAGGGACTAACTCCTAAAACATTGTTGATATGACAGGGGCACTTTGCTTCTTTTAAGGATCTACTGCAGACACTCTGGTCCAAAGATCCTCTATATAACACAAGTACATGCTGTTTTTAGGAATGTTCCTGCAAAACAAGTATTAAATAATCTATAATATCTATGTTTGACAGTAGTGTACTGTTTTTAAAAACCTACTGCAAAACGGCTTGTGAAAAAACCTTCTGTACAACAGGAGCGCTGTGCTTTTTTTAGGAATCCGCTGCAAAAACTGTATTTAAAGGTTGTCTATATTGAGGGAGTGCGCTGCCGTTTTTAGGGACCTACTGCTTAAAGACCCTTGACATAACAGGGGAACTTTTCAGTTTTTTAGGACTGACTGCAAACACCGTAGTCAATGATCCTCTATAAAACTAAAGTACATGCTGTTTTTTAGGAATTTCTTGCAAAAACAATATTCGATGATCCTCTGTGTTTGACAGGAGTGTTGTTTATAAGGACCTCCTGCAAAAATCTTAGTTGAAAATCTCCTATAGCCAAAGACAGGAGTGCTCTGCGCTTTTTTTCCAAAAATGCCCTACTAGGGCTGTACCCGAATATCCGATCTTTGTAGTGGTATAAGCGGTTCGGGAGGCGGAAAGAGGACCTGACAGAAAGGCATGCTGCTGGACTACCGCCAAAAAATAAAATAAATAAACAGCTTGTAAAAGATGGAAGGAATGTCTTGCTGTAGATGTAAATTCTCCATATGACAGGAGCACTTACGGTTTTCAGGAATCTGCAGCAAAAACGGTATTCAAAGATTGTCTATATTGAAGAAGTGTGCAGCTATTTCTAGGGACTAACTACTAAAACATTGTTGATATGACAGGGGCACTTTGCTTTTTTTAAGGACCTACTGCAGACACTCTGGTCCAAAGATCCTCTATATAACACAAGTACATGCTGTTTTTAGGAATGTTCCTGCAAAACAAGTATTAAATAATCTATAATCTCTATGTTTGACAATAGTGTACTGTTTTTAAAAACCTACTGCAAAACGGTTTGTGAAAAAACCTTCTGTACAACAGGAGCGCTGTGCTTTTTTTTAGGAATCCGCTGCAAAAACTGTATTTAAAGGTTGTCTATATTGAGGGAGTGCGCTGCTGTTTTTAGGGACCTACTGCTTAAAGACCCTTGACATTACAGGGGAACTTTTCAGTTTTTTAGGACTGACTGCAAACACTGTAGTCAAAGATCCTCTATAAAACTAAAGTACATGCTGTTTTTTAGGAATTTCTTGCAAAAACAATATTCGATGATCCTCTGTTTGACAGGAGTGTTGTTTATAAGGACCTCCTGCAAAAATCTCAGTTGAAAATCTCCTATAGCCAAAGACAGGAGTGCTCTGCGCTTTTTTCCCAAAAATGCCCTACTAGGGCTGTACCCGAATATCCGATCTTTGTAGTGGTATAAGCGGTTCGGGAGGCGGAAAGAGGACCTGACAGAAAGGCATGCTGCTGGACTACCGCCAAAAAATAAAATAAATAAACAGCTTGTAAAAGATGGAAGGAATGTCTTGCTGTAGATGTACATTCTCCATATGACAGGAGCACTTACGGTTTTCAGGAATCTGCAGCAAAAACCGTATTCAAAGATTGTCTATATTGAAGAAGTGTGCAGCTATTTCTAGGGACTAACTACTAAAACATTGTTGATATGACAGGGGCACTTTGCTTTTTTTAAGGGCCTACTGCAGACACTCTGGTCCAAAGATCCTCTATATAACACAAATACATGCTGTTTTTAGGAATGTTCCTGCAAAACAAGTATTAAATAATCTATAATATCTATGTTTGACAATAGTGTACTGTTTTTAAAAACCTACTGCAAAACGGCTTGTGAAAAAACCTTCTGTACAACAGGAGCGCTGTCCTTTTTTTAGGAATCCGCTGCAAAAACTGTATTTAAAGGTTGTCTATATTGAGGGAGTGCGCTGCCGTTTTTAGGGACCTACTGCTGAAACACCCTTGACATTACAGGGGAACTTTTCAGTTTTTTAGGACTGACTGCAAACACCGTAGTCAAAGATCCTCTATAAAACTAAAGTACATGCTGTTTTTTAGGAATTTCTTGCAAAAACAATAATCGATGATCCTCTATGTTTGACAGGAGTGTTGTTTATAAGGACCTCCTGCAAAAATGTTAGTTGAAAATCTCCTATAGCCAAAGACAGGAGTGCTCTGCGCTTTTTTTTTTTTTTTTAAATGCTCGTAAAAGATGGAAGGAATGTCTTGCTTACGGCCGTAGATGTAAATTCTCCATATGACTTGCGTTTTTTTCAGGAATCTGCAGCAAACACGGTATTCAAAGATTGTCTATATTGAAGAAGTGTGCAGCTATTTCTGGGGATTAACTACTAAAACATTGTTGATATGACAGGGGCACTTTGCTTTTTTTTGAGGACCTAATGCAGACACTCTGGTCCAAAGATCCTCTATATAACACAAGTACATTCTCTTCTTAGAACAGGAGCGCTGTGCTTTTTGTTTTAGGAATCTGCTGCAAACATGCTGGTCAAAGATCCTCTACAAGACAGGAGCGCACCGCCGCAAAAGACGCTACCGCAGTTGAATAGGCCTACCGTAATTCACATAAAACGTGAGCATGCATGCATGTTGTCTTTATCACGTGGCCTCACCATGGTCTTCTGTCCTTATCTGTCCAAACCACAAGAGTCACACGCCTCTGCATCTCTGGCTTTGAAAGAGTCACCGCATAAAGTACCATTTGTTAGTGCACAATCCCGCTAATTTCACGTAGCCTGAGGGACACAAATGACAACACAATTGACGATATTAGCACAGATAGACACATGGCTGGTGACATGATGGCTTTATATTCCTTGTTGCACATTTCCGTGACATTGCACTCACATTAAAACAAATAAGCAAAGCAAATAAAAGTCATGAAAAATATATTCCCTTATTTATCCATAAACCTCTTATACATTATATTGCAGTCATTATTGCACATTGACAGGTTGATCTTATTGTATTACACATATCACTCCTAGAGCAGCACATGTGCAAATAAACAGTGATAAAACATAATGTTGTCATTAATTAGGACACATCTTCAACACTAGGGGACAAATTATTAGGGACACCGGGTACTATACTTGCTATTGCAGACTACATTAAACACATATATTGCTGGTAGTAATCATAGCAATACTGCACACGTGTTTGAGCCGGAGGCCAAAGTGCAAACACTAATGTTGCCTTTATGTGTGTGTGTGGTGTAGATTACACTTGTATTGTCCTCGATTAGCTTTAGATTAGGTATCAGTGCGACTGTCACCTGAACTCAAAGGCAACATTTGAGCTGCACTTGAAGGAGGGACCAAGGGACGTTGAACCTGAGTTTAAATGGTCCTCAGATCACAAAGCACCTTTGTTTCAATACTAAATGATGATCAGCTTGCTGAGATAAAGACATTGTCTACAAGGTGATTGATCACACTACAATCACATAAACGACTAGTTGTCCTGTGTGTCAACAGTAATACATATTGGTGCTTTTATCAGTAGGTGTGGCTTTGTGGTCTGGTAAAAAAAAATAAAAAAATTAGCTGTTTGTTCATGCTAGGATTGTTCCTCATTTTTTCATGATCCACAAAGTAGCATGCTCGCTGAGAAATATAAGGACACAATTCTTACACTTTTGTTTAAAGAATTTTTAAAAAATGGTATGGCTCTTGTCCATCTAACGTCATTTTCCACAAACCAGGAAGCAGCTAATTATTCTTGGATTGTGGATTGTGTCTGTAAAACTGTTCAACCTGCTCCAGAAACAAACACGGTACGTTAACGGAACTAGCCTGCTCGCTAACAAGCGGATGGACAAAGGCTAATTGGATGTGTCATGATGTATTCCACTTTTGTTAGAAAAAATAGTATATAGGTTTTCCCTTTTGTGGCCTAAGTCACGCTGGAACTGATTACTCCATACCCTCGAAAGACAGATAGAAAGGTCCTAGCATCTTACAGGAACTAGCATGTTAGCTAACAAACAAACAGACAAATACTAGATTGATTGTTTTTTTAACTTCTGTTAAAATAAATGCTGTACAATTTCTACTTTGTTGCTTAAATTACAATAAAAACCAATCTCCCCCTACCCCAGAAAGGCTAATTAAAAGGTGTTAATGTCTGTAACCCAGGAAGTAGCATGTTAGCTAGCAAACGGATGGACAAATACTAATTTGTTCAGTCACATATGACATTTAGTTACAGTATGTTAAAATAAATACTGTATATTTTCAATTTTGTCGCCTAAATCACAATAAAACCAATCCAACTAGAAGGACAAATTATAGGTTTTGTCATTGTCTATAAACCAAGAAGTAGCATGTTAGCTAGTAAACGGACCGACAAATACTAATTTAATCACTCACATTTTTTTCTTTCATTCTGTTAAAATAAAGGCTATATATTTTTAATTTTGTCACCCAAGTCACAATAAAATCAATCCTACTCTGCCCGAGAAAGACAAATTAAACTGGTCTGTAAACCAGGAATTAGCTTGCAAGCAAACGAATGGACAGACAAAGGCTAATTTGACCAGCCTCATATATTCTTACTTGTCTTTGCAAAAATACTGTATATTTTATATTTTGTCGCCTGAGTCGCAATAAAAGCTATTCCCTCAACCCCAGAGAGACCCGGTCCGGTCATTGTCTGTAAACCGGAAAGTAGCCTACTAGCAAAAAAACGGACAGTTCACTATTTTTTTAAGAAATATTGTTTTCCCGTGGTGTGACTCTTGATCAAACCATTTCTCCAATGAGGGAAAAAACAGTATGTTCAGGTCGTCTGACTCGGAATTAGCCTGCAAGCTAACAAATGAACTGTTAAACTCTAATATTATAATTGATTTTCTGCACTTAATGCTTTTAAAAAAAAACTATATTCTGGGAGCTAGTTCTCTTTGTTGCCTAATGAAGAGTAACTATGGTTGCTGGCTTAGCATTAGCAATAATAATAGTGAAACAGTAATATAATACGTTTCAGTGATTAAAATGGACATACTTTATGTGAGCACCTTTTTGTTACAATTGCTGTTTTCCTCCGTCATCATCTTTCCTCCATGATCTTCTTCAAACAGTCCACTACGTCCTGGCCTCTGCTCCAGGGAACCATGTTGGTCTTCAACTTGCTTCCCTGGGACTCCAGCAGCAGCCTGTGCATGGGGAAGTCCTTCCTAGGGAAGGCCGTGTCCCGGGGCCCCAGGATTAACGAGGGGCATATGTCATTGGCCCCGTCTCCAACGTAAAAAACCCTTTGGAAGGAGGCGCCGCCGCGCTCCTTTTGACGGACAGTCAGGTATTCTCTCAGGATCACCTGCTTGCACATGTTGTCAGGGCAATGGGGGCACGAGTGTGCGTGGAAAGGCAGCAGCACCAGGCGGCCGTCGTCGTCAAAGCTGGCCGGGTTGGTGAAGATCTTCCTGAAGAGGTGGCGCACCCCCGCCTGCTTCAGCCAGGTCTCGATGAAGTACATGTTGGCGTCCGAAACCACCGCCAGCTCAAAGTCCTGCTGGTGGCTCTGCAGGAACTGCAGCAGGTTGAGGAGACCCGGAGTGGGCGGGATCTTTTCCACCGCCAATTGGATAGCGTCGGGGGAGACGCCCTGCTCGTACATGTAGGCCAAAATCTGCTGCATGTGCTCGTTGTAGTGGCCCTCGCGGTAGCTGTTTTTCAGCCAATCGGGAAGCTGCGGGTCTGGCAGCGCCTGCAGGACGGCGTCGTCGCTGTTCTCATTGACGATGGTCTCGTCAAAGTCGAACAAGACCAGGTAGCGCTGTTGTGGCTGGGATGTCATCTTCCTAATTAGGCTCTGGAAACATAAAGGAATGAAAAATAAGGTTTGAATAAAGTGATTAATTCTGCCTAGCATCAACTGGCCTATCAAATGTCCAGTAAAAAATACGACCAATGGTGTTCTGGTTGTTCTCAATTGTGGCGTTAATTGGCATAAGGGGCAGTTACGATTGAGCCCTCTGAATTCTGCCTAGCAACAAGCGGCGAACAAAAGGTGTAGTGTATCCAAAAAGAAAAAAACAGCAATTATGGTGATCTACATTGCTGCATATGCTTTGATGCGTCGTGGACCCCGACTTACCATGAATTGACTAACGTGAACCCCGACTTATACAAGTTGAAAAACTTATTCGGGTGTTACCATATAGTGGTCAATTGTACGGAATATGTACTGTACTGTAGGGCTGGGCGATATGGCCTTTTTTTAATATCTCGATATTTTTAGGCCATATCGCGATACACGATATATATCTCGATATTTTGCCTTAACCTTGAATGAACACTTGATGCATATAATCACAGCAGTATGATGATTCTATGTGTCTACATTAAAACATTCTTCTTCATACTGCATTAATATATGCTCACTTTAAACTTTCATGCAGAGAGGGAAATCACAACTAAGTCAATTTAGCAAAACTGTATTTATTAAACAGTTATTAAGCAGTGGCACAAACATTCATGTCATTTCCAAAACAGAAAGTGCAAGATTGTCAGAGACATTTTAAAACAAGCTATAGGTGCACTTTTGTGAATGTCACTAAGATGACATATCAAAACAACACTAAATTAAAGTGCACTTTTTGTACAGAACGCCACTACAATTAAAACAAATAAAGCACACTTTTGTACATGATGACACACAAGATACTTCAATAAGTGTCACATAAAAATGAGCTGCATATCCAATACTATACACTACTGTTCAAAAGTTTGGGGTCACCCAAACAATTTTGTGGAATAGCCTTCATTTCTAAGAACAAGAATAGACTGTCGAGTTTCAGATGAAAGTTCTCTTTTTTTGGCCATTTTGAGCGTTTAATTGACCCCACAAATGTGATGCTCCAGAAACTCAATCTGCTCAAAGGAAGGTCAGTTTTGTAGCTTCTGTAACGAGCTAAACTGTTTTCAGATGTGTGAACATGATTGCACAAGGGTTTTCTAATCATCAATTAGCCTTCTGAGCCAATGAGCAAACACATTGTACCATTAGAACACTGGAGTGATAGTTGCTGGAAATGGGCCTCTATACACCTATGTAGATATTGCACCAAAAACCAGACATTTGCAGCTAGAATAGTCATTTACCACATTAGCAATGTATAGAGTGTATTTCTTTAAAATTAAGACTAGTTTAAAGTTATCTTCATTGAAAAGTACAGTGCTTTTCCTTCAAAAATAAGGACATTTCAATGTGACCCCAAACTTTTGAACGGTAGTGTATGTCCTACAGTGTTGATGTGGAAATAGTTGCTTCGGCATTTAGTTGGTGTGGCACCGAACGGAGATGTTGACATGTAAAGACATATTCCCGCTTGAAGCCAAACCACCCTCAGACGATGGACCCCGCGCTGTTTTTCTTGGGAATTAATTCTTCCTCCATTTGTTACCAGATTTGCACCTTCTTTCTCTCGTATTACCACTCAAACCACACCGTTAGCTGTCAGCATCACAGCTAACGTTACCATGTAGCTACCTGTCTGCTCCGCGGGAGCTTGTGACGTTGCTCACGTGACAGTATGTGACGTATGTAAGAAGGTGCGCTTGTTTTAAAGTCTCTGTGAGAAGGAGAGACAGGAAAGAGTGAGAAACGCATGCAGTTTAATGCCCCGCAGCGTCATTTTCTATATCACACAGAGACAAACCCGCGATATATCGAGTATATCCATGTATCACCCCTTGTTGTAAAATTACAATGTTACCTTTAACCATCCTAAAAAACAATCTGTTATATATATAATTTTTTTTTTACCACATTTACATCATTGGGTCCTATTGTTCAGTCTCACAAGGCTATTGGATTGTACATTTGTTTATAAGTCACGCCTTCTGGCCATGAACTCACACAACTTCTCAAGGTTTCCTTCTAACAACATCTATTTGTTTCATTGGACTGGATTCATCAGATTCAAGTAAGTAAAATGTCTTTTATATTTTTTTTGGTTGTTATTACAATGTCTAGAGCATGTACATATGTAGTTATTGTGGAACAGATGCATCAAATTTCATTTAGAGCTTGTTATATAATTGTTGCAATTATACAACACTTGGTGAATGTGGTAGTCAAAATGCTGGCTTGTTGCAGTGGTGAAGTATTTTCTCTATACATGGATAGTATACATTTTACCCTTGTGTTGTGTTCTGGTGACTGATTTAAAAGTTTTATCTCTAAAAAATGTAGTTAATTGATCAGCCTGACCTAAAATTCCATGACTTTGTCCACAAAGAGGATATCAACAGACAATTCAGTTCTGGAGAAAGGAATGTTCCTGAATGTGTGGATGTAATGGGGGTATGCATGTTTTCCTTTTAGTATGATAATTAGAGCCATTAAACCATTTACATTTACATTGATGGAATTTGGACACTTTTGTCCAAAGCGACTTACCAGGCAGACACTATTGTCTACCCTGAGCATTGGTCCACCACCTGTTGCTGATGTGATGCCACGCAACAGATTCCAATCCCCGTTGACGTCATTACATTTTGTTAACAACATGACAGTATCTGAGACGGAAAAGAAAGACAAACTATGGAAACTCAGACTCCGGCTTGATTCATTCAGAGAGAAATGCCTGCAGGTGGTACCAGAAGAGCACAACTCTGTGGATGAGATGATGATGCTGCAGACACTGCGATACAGGATACACCAACACACAATGCAGAAAGTGTGATGTTCGCCTTTGTTTTACAGACGACAGGGACTGTTTTTAGGACTTTCACCACCAATGAAAGTCTTCATGACCAATGTCATGAAAAGAAAAAAAGAAGGGGAAAAAGCGTTTTTTAACAGTTTTATCTTGTTTCATATTTTTTTATATTTGTAATAGATGACTTCATAAAAATATAACTAATGTGTGATTAATATTAATGGTATATACCGTTATGGGGATAAGTAAGCAAACAACCCTGCAAATGAACCCTTAGTTGTTCAGACATTTCTCTAAAAACATACATAAACATTTTTTTTTACCTCTTCTTCTGCATCAAATGCCTCCTACAACAACATCTGAAAGGTCAAATATTTTGGGGGGGGTTTTTCTATATTTGGGTCTTACAGGGATATCGATTTATCGCCCAGCCCTACTGTACTGTGCAATCTACTAATAAAAGTCTCAATCAATCAATCAAATGCACCTGAAAGAGTGGCAGCACATCACAGTAGCTCCTTTGATTTCCTTCATTTTACTTTATTTTTGGTATTATTCTCTACTTTTCTTGCTTTTTTTTATCACTTATATGTTTTGGGGGGAACAATTTCCCTTGTGAATCAATAAAGTTTGTCTAAGTCTAAGTCTTTTCAAGCACAGTAAAAATATTGAATTATAATATAATAATATGAAATATATGAATATAAAATATATTAATATAAAAACAAATAAGTCCATTGGGCAGGGCAGTTATGATTGAGCCCTTTGAATTCTGCCTAGCAACAAACGTCCAATGAAACACGGGAGATGTCAAACCAGATAAACAAAATATTTGTCAGCTAGACAGAAAAAATAAAGTTCAATTGTAATAGTTAACATGCCTATGGGGCAGTTATGACTGAGCCCCACAAATCCCGCCTAGCAACAAGCCGCCGAAGAAACACAGGAGGTGTCCAGCAAAAACAATCAATTGACCGATGGGGCAGATATGACTGAGCCGTGTGAATTCTACCTAGCAACAAGCAGCTAATTAAGCATGAGAAAAAAAGTGATTTGTCAGCTAGACAAATATCAAGTTAGATATTATAAATCTTGTTCACTTGTGGTTAATTGGCAAAATGGGGCAGACATGACTACGCCCCATCAATTCTACCTAGCAACAAGCAGCCAATGAACAGTGTAGATCAGGGGTGTCAAAGTCATTTTAGCTCAGGGGCCGCATGGAGGAAAATGTGTGCACACGCGGGCCGGACTATTTAAATCGTGGCATTAAAACAAAAAAAATTAAGACAACTTCAGATTGTTTTCTTTGCCTTACTTTGGGCAAAAATAGAACAAACGCATTCTGAAAATATTACAATAAAAATATAGAAAAAAATACCGGCAGCGGTAAAGTTTAGATCAATGAAGGAAAGAAGAAAGTGAATGAATGTTTATAACTGAATACATTTACATATGCATAAAAAAGTGTTTTCTTTTTTTCATGAATTAAGTAACGTTTATGACAACCTTTTTCCAAAACACAATACAGAATGTGAGATAATGTTAGCTACCTCTCTTTGTTTATAATGTCTATTTTCTGCTGGATCTACTCTCTATTTTATGCTGCAGCTGTTACATATACTGTAATATGGTAATTGTTAAATATTGTATGTATTATATAAAATTATAATATATCAGTATATATCATATACTGTATATATAATATGTAAATATTACATATGTTATATTTTATTTTGTTACTACGGTACATTTTTTGTCTACTTTATACCTGCATTATCCTTTCCATCCTTACCCGTACCATCCTTTGTAACTGAGCTACTGTGTGGAACAATTTCCTTTGTGGAGTTTGTCTAAGTCTGAGTCGAAGTCTATATGACAGTATTATGCATACATTTATAATTTGTTTTCAAAACGGTTACAAAAAAGTGGTTCCCCAAAAATTTACTGTGGGACCCCATTTTGAAAATTCCTAGCGCCAACAAAACAGGAGCAGGCGGCTGCGGGCCGGGTTCTAACACTAATCAAATATCATCCCGGGGCATAGGCGCCGATCCCGTGGGTGCTTCGGGGCCCGACAATGCCGAGCACCCACGTGGGATGGATGGCAACTTTCAATCTTTAAAATATTTTTTTCAAAATCAATCTTGTGGCGATTTTGGTCCGTTTTGCAAAATAATAAAGCCACAAATCATCCATCCATCCATTTTTCTACCGCTTGTCCCTTTTGGGGTCGTGGGGGGTGCTGGAGCCTATCTCAGCTGCATTCGGGCGGAAGGCGGGGTACACCCTGGACAATTTGCCACCTCATCGCAGGGTCAACACAGATAGACAGACAACATTCACACTCACATATGGGATATTAACTTTGCTGAACGTCTATTTTTTTTAATACACACAGAAATGTAGATCTGCGCCTATGTCCTGGGGGCCGGATTTGGCCCGCGGTCCTTGACTTTGATATCCCTGGTGTGTAGCGTGTCCAGAAAAAAAGTAATAAAAACAAACGCCTCATTAACTGAGGAAGTTTATTTTTGTACAGAGGACTTGGCAGCTAAAAGAAAGTTACCTAATCCTGTACTTTACAATTTATGCCATGGCTTTATGCCAAACAAATATATTTTGGCACACGCCCTTTTGATGTGAGGCAAGTTAAACGATTAACTGTTTTTTTTTTTTTCTACAAGATAACATGAGGACGTGTAGGAGAGGGAGACTTTATTATTGGTCCACATGATCGATTAGTGTCCACTTGCATGTACTGTAGTCACACCAGCTGGGATAGCAAGATGCAGTGTAATTATGCACAATGATGTTGTTATCTGTCTGTAACTGCAAGCTTACACATAAAGCAACGTGCCAGTGTGTGCATTATTAATAGCAGCACATAACTGCACACTAAGTCATCTAATAATACACACAGCGGCAGTGCTATTTTCGCATGCCAGGTCAACCACTGAAAGTCATCACAAGCCTCGCGCCAGCACGACCGTCGGGGATTAAAAACCTCACATTTTTAAAATGGAGACGGAGGAGGGAAAAAACAAAAGGCGAGAAAACAAGAAAAAGAACCAAAAAAAAGAGGCCTTACCAGACTGGTGGTCGTGGCGAGAAGCGAAGAAGAGCCAGCAGCCGCATCCCAGTGACGCGGGGAGGTTTGTTAAAGGGGACTCTCCTCTACAACGCAAGCAGCAGCGGCGCTGTGGACATTCCCGTTAAAAAAAACAAAAAAGTAACTTCCGTCAGGCCCTTTCAAATTAAAACAACTTCCGCTGAGACGGATTCAAAATAAAAGTTGCAATGCTTTTATGTACAGTATGTTGTTTTTTTAAAAAACATTTTTAATTTATTTATTTATTTACAGACAGACATAGTTTTGTATTTCATTACTGTTTCTTTATATATGTACATAGTAAAATATTTATTCCTGTAAACAACACATTCGTTCAATGTCAATCAATCAATGATTATATAGCCCTAAATCACACGTGTCTCAAAGGGCTGCACAAGCCACAACGACATCCTCGGTTCAGATCCCACATCAGGGCAAGGAAAAACTCAACCCAGTGGGATGACAATGAGAATCCTTGGAGAGGACCGCAGATGTGTTTCTAAACACATCACCTCATAGGTAAGTAACTGTAACTACAATGTTATTTATATAACACTTCTCACAGTGGGAGCTCACAAAGAGCTTCACATGGTTAAAATACAAACAGTACAATCCAAAAAAGCATACATATAGCAGAGACATTGCAAATAAAATAATACATATGAAAAAATTAAATATTATAATATATACTATGATTTTTTTGAAGTGCTTTCTATAAACAGAAATCTGATGTACATATGTCTTCATGTACGATAAAAAATGACGTAATTCTATTTTACAATAAGCCTGTAACATAGAAAATGTGTAAAAAAAAAAAGTGAATCACTGTAAATACTTTCTGGATAGGCTCCAGCACCCCCTGTTACCCCGAAAGGGACAAGCGGTAGAAAATGGATGGATGAATGGATGGATAGACTGTATACTAGTGCAGTATTTTAACATAGTATTACAAGAGTAGAAGTAGAAATTGCTTGTTTTTGCATCAGCACTTCTCATTGCCTCCAGTTGCAAAGTTTCACTTACTGCTGACTAAATTAAAAGCGCAGCTGCGCTATCTAGCGGCCATGTTTGTGAACTGCAGTTTTATCGACACTATTGAATGTCAGAAATTGGTCTAAGTTCAAGAAGCAAATGCATTTTTTTTGCTCCATTTTGAGATATTAAAATGTGAAAATGACATGTATGGAGATAAAACACTGTCATCAGTGAAAATTAATTTGTGCGTTTTTTAGTAATAGTTGTACTGACACTGATCAAATACATACATATATATATATATATATATATATATATATATATATATATATATATATATATATACATATATATATACTTAGTACAGGCAAAACGTTTGGACACACCTTCTCATTTCAATACCCTTTCTTTATTTTCATGACTATTTACATTGTAGATTGTCACTGAAGGCATCAAAACTATGTGAAGTGAAAACCCTTTCAGGTGACTACCTCCTGAAGCTCATTGTGAGAATGCCAAGAGTGTGCAAAACAGTAATCACAGCAAAGGGTGGCTATTTTAAAGAAACTAGAATATAAAAAATGCGTAGTACACACTACACACCTCTGCACATAGGGGGGACGAGGTGGACAGAGTGAAAACCTTTAAATTCCTCTGGACCCACATCAGCGAGGACCTCACCTGGGATCACAACACCCAACAAACAATAAAGATAGCCCAGCAGCGACTGTACTTCCTAAGAAGGCTGAGAAAATTTGACATGCCATCCAAGATTCTCAGCAACTTCTATAGAATTACGGTTGAGAGTGTCCTTACCAGCTCAATCACGGTCTGGTATGGAAACTGCACTGCTAAGGACAGGAAGGCCCTCCAGTGAGTGATTAAAACTGCTCTGTACATATCAGGAGCAGCATTCCCCTCACTACAGGACATGTAATCTACCAGGGCCACCAGGAGAGCACACAACATCATAAAGGAAAAGGACAGTACACACCCCCAGCACAGTCTCTTCAGCCTCCTACCATCAGGCAGACGATACAGGAGACTGAAATCCAGGACTACGAGACTGACAAACAGTTTCTACCCACAGGCCATCAGGCTTGTGAATGCTAACTTGTGAATGCTAGCCCCCTCCCCCGTTTTACTTTTATCTTTTTGAACAAAAGACAGCTACCATGACCACCCCCGAACTGTGAACCTTCACTGTAGACACTTTTCACCTTTGATCACTAAAGACACTTTAACTGCTGCTGTGATCAAATGTCACCTCCATATTTATACTGTTGACTGTCAATCAGAATGTGCAATAATGTTATGTTACTTACTGTGCCTTGTATATACATTTTTATTTTTATTTGTATTTTAGCTAAGTACCGTGTGACTTGTTGAAGGGTGGACTAGCAAAGTAAGATTTTCATTGTACGACAAACTGTCTTGTTTAACTGTGCATATGACAATAAACAATCTTGAATATTGAATGTTTTCAGTTATATCACCTTTTTTTGTTAAGTACATAACTCCACATGTGTTCATTCATAGTTTTGATGCCTTCAGTGACAATCTACAATGTAAATAGTCATGAAAATAAAGAAAACTCATTGAATGAGAAGGTGTGTCCAAACTTTTGGCCTGTACTGTATTTATATTTTTTCATATATATATATATATATATATATATATATATATATATATATATATATATATATATATATATATATATATATATATATATAATTTATTTATATACACACATATATATATATATTTTTTATTTTTTTATTTTATTTATATATACACATATATATACTGTATATATATATATATATATATATATATATATATATACACACACACACACACACACACACACACACACACACATATATATATATATATATATATATATATATATATATATATATATATATATATATATATATATATATATATATATATATACAATAAAATAAGTACAAGTATTGATAATTACTATTAATTAGTACTATTAATATATTATTATTAATATGATATTTATATACATATATATCATATAAAATATTCTTAACACACATATTGAAAAAAATACTAATGTGTTTTTCAATGTCACTTTTCAGATTTACAGGTATATTTTAATATTTTGTACTGTCATCTTTTTCAGTACTAATATTTATACATATATTTATTCAGTTTCTGTTCTAAAACAATATGCAGTGTTCTGGCTCTGTAGAAATATATTTTAAAAAAAACAACTTTTTTTCATGATACGAAAAAGATAAATTCAATGTTTTAATAGTGGGATAATCCAACATCATCTAAAATGGTTTAAAAAAGGTACAACATATCATGTGCCATAGTTATAAAGCAGTAAAAAGAAGTTGCCTTTATACGGAAACTACAATAAATGAAATTTTTTCCCCAAGAGAAGAGTGTTTGCCAAGGCAGGAAATTCCGGCTCTTTGTTTTGCGCAATTATCCACAGTGACGTTGGCGAACGTTGGCACAAAAACAGGCAAGAAGCACAATATTCCTGACTTTTGCATTGATTTAACCCATTAATGACCACAATGTGCAGCTGGTTATGTTTGGATATTACAATGATATTTATTACAAGACAGCTGCAGAGTTAGAAGTAGTGCCTGCCTTGCAGCTGCCATTTTATATAACTGGAATACATTCAAGAAATTAGCAATGTAGCAATATGAAGGCTTGATTGTTTAATATTGCACTATATATTTTTCTTCAAAAAGGTTTAAAAATACTGACATAACAATTTGTAGAAAAATACAATTCTACAAAACCGTCTTACTCAATCCCTTGTTCATGTTATTTCTTCCCATCTGGCTCGGAGCTGGACGTCATCTTCTCATTCTGCTTTTTGGGCTGAGGGAGAAGGATGACCTTGCCAATATTTTGGCGCTCGTGCATGCGCCTCATTGCATCAGCAACCTGAGCACAGAGCAGAGCAAGAAAAACAACAACAAATTACTCAATATGGCCTCTTGAGGGCAGCACAAAATAAACTGAAAACAACATGCTGTAAATGCTTTTATAGCTATTTAGTACATTAAATGGATGCATCAATAGGAAAGTTTATGGTAATTTTCAACTTTTGTTGGAAAAAAATGTCCAGGAATGGAGTGATACAAGTATTTCATCTTGGGTGATTAGAACCAATAGAAGTTTGTGAACAAAATGAGCCAAAACAGTGAGGTGAATTCGCCAAAATCGGGAAAATTAGCTGTAACAACAGTACACATTTAGCTTTTTCGCAGTTTAAGTCGTTTCTGATCGCTTTAATATTTCTCTACATACAATATACATAAAATAATGTATATTGTTATACTGCGATCAGTCTTTTATAACAAGGCTAATGCTATCCAGCTAGCCGCAGTGACGCGTTTGTTAGCTTAGCATTACATGTACGCCGTGTAGGAACTTTTTAATAAAGGCATTTAGTTGTATATTATATATTTATCATACCTGTAAATTAAAACTTTTTTTTTTTAAATGTAACTTTTACTTAATAGAACCACGCTCGTCCTTAAATTGCTAGGCTAACCTAGTTGCTGGCGACTCAGTAGTTTCAGAATTCCTGAAAACACTGGCTATCTAGCGGCCATGTTTGTGTACTGCAGTTTTATCGACACTATTAAATGTCAGAAATTGGTCTAAATTCAAGAAGCAGATGCATTTTTTTGGTCGATTCTGAGATATAAAAAAAATGAAAAATGGGAAAATGTTCAATGACATGTGAGACAAAACACTGTCATTATATTTTGACAGTGAAAAGGAATTTGTGTGTTTTTTTTAGTAATAGTTGTACTGACACTGATCAAATATAAATATATATATATAATTATAATTATTGATAATTACTATTAATTTGTACTATTAATATACTATTATTAATATGATATTTATATACATATTTTTATAAAATAAAATATTTTAAACACATATATTATTAAAAACAATACTAGTATGTGTTTTTCAATATCACTTTTTAGATTTAGATTTTGATATTTTATACTGTCATCTTTTTCACTACTTCATTTAGTTTCTGTTCTAAAACTTAATGGCAGTGTTTAAAACACTGTCTACAAATACTAAACAATAGTGTAATTTAAAATCAAACAATTTTACACTGGTTGTACACAAATGTATTTAGTTGTATATTTGTTATAATTGTGACCATGTGTTTTTAAATTGGATTATTTCCTTTTGTGATTACTATATTTTGTGTCATGTCTGTATGTGGTTTTTCTTCTACAAAATTAAACAACTGAATGAACATCATCAAAAGTGTGCTGATTCCATCATTTTTGCCAGGGGTTGTAGTGATCCAATTCTAAAACTAAAAACATTATTATTATAATAATAATAATAATAATTATTATTATTATTAATATTATTATTATTGTTGCTTTTGTTAACTACATTGTTATCTTGGTAAACTAAGAATTAGTGTGTTCAAGGTACCTCCTCGAAGTGGTAGCAGGAGTCGATGTGAGGCTTGATCTTGCCCTGCCTGTAGAGCTCCAGCAGGGAGGTCATGGCGTCCTGAATGTGGTCGTCGTCCATGTAGCTCAGGTGGAAGCCGCACACGGCCTTGTTGGTCTGCATCAGCTTCATGGTGTTGATGGACAGCTGGTTGTACCACGTCTTCATCATGGCCAGCAGGCTCCTCTTCTGGCCCGTCACACAGTTGGCAGCACCTGGCATAACACATGACGTATGATGTAGTACATACAGTAGTTACACGGTAGATGTTAAAGTCATTTAAGTGAGTTTTACCAAAAACGATAAGAGAACCCAAAGGTTTTAACAAGTTGAAGCCCTTCTGTTTTCATTTCATTTTTTATTTTTATGGATTTTTTTCGCGTAATAATTATTTGACTTCTTCTTGAAATGATGGTTGTCAACTTAAATGACATGTAGTGTACACACTGAATGCATCGTCACAGAAAGGAGGGAAAGTATTCAGACCACTTTAAATCTTCCACTCTTTGTTTCATTGCAGCCATGTGCTAAAATCCAAAAAAGTTCCCTTTATTTCTTGTTAGCACCCCATCTTGACAGGAAAAAACAGAAATGTTGACATTTTTGCAAATGTATTAAAAATAAAAAACTCAAAAATCTCATGTACATCAGTTTTCAGACCCTTTGCACAATACTTTGTTGATGCAACTTTGGCAGCAATTACAGAGGAAGGCTGTAGTTCTAAGAGTGACCATCGGGTTCTTGGTCACCTCCCTGACTAGACTAAGATGAATGCAGCAATAAACAGAAACATCCTGGATGAAAACCAATACTTCTCATCCAACCTAAGCTTGAGAGATGCTGCAAAGAGAAATGGGCAAAACTGCCCAAAGATAGGTGTGCTAAATGTGTGGCATCATTTAAAAAAAACTTGAGGCTTTAATTGCTGCTAAAGGTGAGCAAAGGCTGTGAATACTACATGTGATTCTTTTTTTTCTTCTTTTTAAAAAAAATAAATTTGCAAACATTCCTACATTTCTGTTTTTTTTTCTGTCTGTGTACATTAATGAAAAACTAAATTATATATTTTTTGATTTATCAAATGGCTGCAATGAAACAAAGACTGAAACATTTAAAGGGGTCTGAATACTTTCCGTACCCACTGTATATTTTACTGCTCATCTTGGTATATAATTATTTTTTTAGGGTATGTGCTTTTCCTTGCCTTATTGTTTGTGCTGTGAATTATTTTAAATTATGAATTAATGTGTTTTCATATCATTTGTATATAAAAAAAAAATGTTTGTATTTATAGGTTTTATTATAATTCATTTGAAAATATGAATGAGTATTGTTTAATAAACAGTTATATTGCCGAAAAATATTAAAACACGGTATTCATAGTTTTCAGTTTGATTTATTTGCGAGTATTTTTTAATAAACTTTGCTTATTAAAGTGGATATTGGTATAATAATATTAACAACATTCTTTTTTACTCAGAACTATGCAAAAATATGAGTAACTATTAACATTTAATTTCCTTATCATAGTTGATATCGATTTACAAATATTAAAATGTTGAATTTATAGTTTTTACAATGACTTATTTTTGTAGTAAAAGTTGATATTGGTAAAAAATAATTAAAAGATTGTATTTATTGTTTTTACTTCTAAATATGAATTTGTATTGTTTTAATAGCATTTGCTTATCATAGAAGATATTGGCATGAAAATATTAACATCATTCTCTATTCATAGTTTTTACTATGAATTATTAAAAATATAAACATTTGTTTAAATTAGATTTGCTTAACATAGTTGATATAACAATAGTTTTAAAATGTTTTATTTATACTTTTTATTATGAATTATGTTAAAATTTAAATATTTTTATTTTTAGCAACAGTTGATACTGGTATAAAAATATTAACAAAAAATAAATTTATAGTTTTTACTATGAATTATTTAAAAATATTTTTTTTAAAAAGTGCTTATCGTAGTTGATATTGGTGTAAAACATCAATTAAATTGTATTCATAGTTTTTACGATGCATTATATGAAAATATCAATTAATATTTTCAAACATTTGCCTGTCATAGTTGATATTAGCATAAAAACTCATTTTTGTTTGTTTGTTCATAGTTATTACAATGAATTGTTACATGAAAATATGAATTGATATTTAATCATTATGATACAAAATGTATATGGTATTAAAAACACTGTTACTATATTTTGAAAAAATATATATTTTTACAAGTCATTTTGGTGCTAAAACTATATTTTCTGCACACTTTTGTATGGCATTGCTCCAGAAGATTTAAGCACTTTTGGGGAACCTTTTATATCTAAATATAGATATGACTAAATAAAAGATAGCAGCCACTCACCTTTGGGGCTGATTTTACCAATTTCCTCCACGTAGTCTTTGGTGTGATAGTCGATGGGGTGAGTCACGCCGACCTCTGCGATGATATCGTGTTTGGAGGCCGACGCTGTGCCGAAGACGGTCACGTCGGACACCATCTGACACAGCTGGGTGGCAGCAATGCCTACGCCACCTGGGCATGTGCAAACACAAGAACTTGGAGTAAACAACCACGAAATATCCCATTGGGCATCTTCTTGCGTTTCTCATACATTATGTTGTATACGCAAAAGGACGGAACACCAGTGTAGTACAGCAATACTTGTCAGTCTTCTTTAGCCAAGTACTACTTCTAAAATGTTTGCAAGTACCATCGTTTTTTATTCGTAGTATGAGGTATACGTTAACAATATTTCAGGAGAATAAATGCAATTTGAATTTGATTTCAGCAAATTGTAAATGTATATTTATTTGATTCGTTAATTTATATATTTTGAATATAATATTTTTTTATTTAAAGGTGTTTTATTACTTTTAATTCATCATTATTATCATCATCATCATATGTAAATGCAACGTTTGCAAGGTTGAATTAAAGCTTCTTTTAAGATCACTTTACAGCGGTGGTTGGTAAATCAGATATTTAAAAAAAATATTTCCAAAATACACTCTCCTTTGTATTTCTCATGAAAAATGTTATTAGATTTTGACATTATTATATTTCCTATTGTATTCATATTAATACATTTTCTTCTAGTAGGTGATGGTATTAAAAATACTTTTTTGTCATTTATTATTTTGTATGTAAATTTTATTCATTACATTATTCAATATTGATATATATATATATATATATATATATATATATATATATATATATATATATATATATATATATATATATATATATATATATATATATATATATATATATATATATATATATATATATATATATATATATATATATATATATTTATAAATAAATATATACATATATATATACACATAAATATATATACTATATACACATATATAGACACACAAATATATATATATACATATATATAGACACACAAATATATATATACATATATATACAAAAATATATATATACACACATATACATACAGTATATATATACATATGTATACACATATACATACAATATATATACATACATATATATACACATATATATATACACATTTATATATACATATATATATATATATACACATTCATATATACATGTATATATACATGTGTGTGTGTATATATATATATACACATTTATAAACATATATACATATATATACACACACACATATATATATACACATTTATAAACATATATACATATATATACACACACACATATATATATACACATATATATTTATACACATACTCACACACACATATATATATATATATACATACAAATTTATAAACATATATATATATATATATATACATACAAATTTATAAACATATATATATATATATATATATATATATATATATATATATATATATATATATATATATACACACATATATATTTATACACATATATATATACACACACACACACACACACACACATATATATATATATATATATATATATATATATATATATATATATATATATATATATATATATATATATATATATATATATATATATATATATATATATATATATATATATATATATATATATATATATATATATATATATATATATATATATATATATATATATATATATTTGTATTGGTATTATTGGTTATATATGTTATATATTTTGTAAATTTGATAAAATGCTAAAAAAAATTATTTTTAAATATAGCCAAAGAGCATGACATAAAGTAGGAGTGTAAAAAAAAAAAAAGATTTTCAAATGAATTGCGATTCTTATTTGTAACGATTCTTTATCGATTAAAACAATTTTTAAATCTTTGTTTTTGTTTTTTAAATCTGTCCTATCCAGCCACTCAGGAAAATTATTTTGTTGATGTAGATGTCCATATCTGCTGTACAGCTTTACTTTAGAAAAGATAAGTATTGGCTAGTTCTCTAGTTGCCTTATTTGAAATGGACATTATTAAATGTTTGGGTAGAATTTTATTTAAAAAAAACAGTTTTCTTTTAAGTAATATACAAATCTATTAGTGGTGTTTCTTCTATTTTATGGAGGAATGTAGTTAATCAATAAACTAACACCCAATGTATTGATTTTGAATCGAGAATCGGGTTGAATCGAGAATCAGTTTTGAATTGAGTCGTTACACTCAAGAATTGAATCGAGTCATGTGGTGCCCAAAGATTCACAGCCCTAATATAAAGAGAAAAAGTGTAAATGTTGATTCTAACCATTCATAACATAAGAATTTGGCTTTAAATTTAAAAAAATAGTGGGGATTTTTGTGAATTACAGTCTCCCCAACACGTTTTGTCAAAAAGTGCAAGCGTCACATTTAAGATTACATGCATTGTAGTGGCACTTATTTCATGACGATCTACGAGCTACCTATTAATCACTATCAGTTATGGCAGCGTAAACCCGAGGTTGCCTAGCAACGCTGTGTCATGTTTAACCCGTTACCTGCAGCCATGTGGACCAGCACACTCTTGCCCGGCTTGAGGTTGGCCATCTCGAATAGCATCATGTACGCCGTCATGTAGTTGATGGGGATGGCGGCGCCCTCCTCGAAGCTCATGGACTCGGGCATGGGGAAGGCTCGACTGGCGGGCACCACCACGACTTCCTGCCACGCGCCGCAGCGGCTTAATATGATGACACGATCCCCCACCTGGGTGAGAGATTCAGAGTTTAACTACAATACACGCAAGTTGGTCCAGCTTTATTTTAAGATGTGTAGCGAAGCCTGGTTATTTTGTATTTATAACAAAGCAGCCCTTTGACTTGTTTACATACACACTGTAACTCTACACTCGTCCAATGTGATGCCATATATGACATACAACAACGTAACATTAAGAAGCGGAACAGTGGAAGTAAATGTTAGCAACACTAGCGTAGCTATGTCAGCTATATGCTAACTACAGATGTCCGATAATGGCTTTTTTGCCGATATCTGATATTCCGATATTGTCCAACTGTTAATTTCTGATTCCGATATCAACCGATACAGATATATACAGTCGTGGAATTAACACATTATTATGCTTAATTTTGTCGTGATGCCCCGCTGGATGCATTAAACAATGTAGCAAGGTTTTCCAAAATAAATCAACTCAAGTTATGGAAAAAAAATGCCAACATGGCACTGCCATATTTATTATTGAAGTCACAAAGTGCATTATTTTTTTTTAACATGCCTCAAAACAGCAGCTTGGAATTTGGGACATGCTCTCCCTGAGAGAGCATGAGGAGGTTGAGGTGGTGGTGGTGGGGGGGTGAGGGGGGGGGGTGGGTAGTAGGGAGTGTATATTGTAGCGTCGAGGAAAAGTTAATGCTGCAAGGGGTTCTGGGTATTTGTTCTGTTGTGTTTATGTTGTGTTACGGTGCGGATGTTCTCCCGAAATGTGTTTGTCATTCTTGTTTGGTGTGGGTTCCCAGTGTGGCGCATATTTGTAACAGTGTTAAAGTTGTTTACACGGCCACCTTCAGTGTGACCTGTATGGCTGTTGATCAAGTATGCCTTGCATTCACTTGTGTGTGTGAAAAGCCGTAGATATTATGTGATTGGGCCGGCACGCAAAGGCAGTGCCTTTAAGGTTTATTGCCGCTCTGTACTTCTCCCTACGTCCGTGTACACAGCGGCGTTTTAAAAAGTCATACATTTTACTTTTTGAAACAGATACCGATAATTTCCGATATTACATTTTAAAGCATTTATCGGCCGATATTATCGGACATCTCTAATGCTAACATAACGCCCACATTTCTACAGCGACGTCACGCAGGTACAACTAACAATCTAACTTGCAGCAACCATGTTTGTAGCTGACTGACATATTGCTGGCAGTTTTATTTTAAGATGTGTGGCGAAGCCTTTTTGGTTTGTTCAAACAAAGTGGGTGACATATAAACAGATATAAACCTTAGACGCTATTTATCACATAGAACAATGTAAGATTAAAGAGTGTAACAGGAGGAACTAAACGTCAGCAACACTAGCGTAGCTATGTTAGCGACATGCTAACATTACGTTCATAGTTCAACTGCAACATCATGATAGTTTAGCCTATTTGCTGAAGGAAAACATAATCAAACTTACAGATTCCACATCTGTAGCTGACAGATCGTTGACAGGGCTTTATTTAAAGATGTATAGTGAAGCCTTTTTTTTTTTTACAAAGCAGTAGACATATGAACGGCGTCAGTTTTGGATGCTTTCTATCACAACCAGGTAAGATTAAAGAGTGAAACAGGAGGAACTAAACATGAGCAACCCAAGCATAGCTATGTGAGCTATATGCATACACATCAGGGTCATCTACAAACCCCAAAACCAGTGAAGTTGGCACGTTGTGTAAATGGTCAATAAAAACAGAATACAATGATTTGCAAATCCGTTTCAACCTATATTCAATTGAATAGACTGCAAAGACAAGATACTTAACGCTCGAACTGTGAAACGTTATTTTTTTTTACAAATATTAGCTCATTTGGAATTTGATGCTTGCAACGTGTTTCAAAAACGTTGGCAAAAGTGGCAAAAAAGACTGAGAAAGTTGAGGAATGCTCATCAAACACTTATTTGGAACCTCCCACAGGTGAACAGGCTAATTGGGAACAGGTGGGTGCCATGATTGGGTATAAAAGCAGCTTCCATGAAATGCTCAGTCATTCACAAACAAGGATGGGGCGAGGGTCACCATTTTGTGAACAAATGCGTGAGCAAATTGTCCAACAGTTGAAAAACAACATTTTGCAACAAGCTATTGCAAGGAATTTAGGGATTTCACCATCTACGGTCCGTAATATCATCAAAAAGTTCAGAGAATCTGGAGAAATCACTGCACGTAAGCGATGATGTTACGGACCTTCGATCCCTCAGGCGGTACTGCATCAAAAAGCGACATCAGTATGTAAAGGATGTCACCACATGGGCTCAGAAATACTTCAGAAAACCACTGTCAGTAACTACAGTTGGTCGCTACATCTGTAAGTGCAAGTTAAAACTCTACTGTGCAAAGCCAAAGCCATTTATCAACAACACCCAGAAACGCCGCCGGCTTTGCTGGGCCCGAGCTCATCTAAGATGGACTGATGCAAAGTGGAAAAGTGTTCTGTGGTCTGACGAGTCCACATTTCAAATTGTTTTTGGAAACTGTGGACGTCGTGTCCTCTGGAACAAAGAGGAAAAGAACCATCCGGATTGTTATAAGCGCAAAGTTCAAAAGCCAGCATTTGTGATGGTATGGGGGTGTATTAGTGCCCAAGGCATGGGTAACTTACACATCTGCGAATGCACCATTAATGCTGAAAGGTACATACAGGTAGTGGAGCAACATATGTTGCCATCCAAGCAACGTTATCATGGACGCCCCTGCTTATTTCAGCAAGACAATGCCAAGCCACGTGTTACAACAGCGCGGCCTCATAGTAAAAGAGTGCGGGTACTAGACTGGCCTGCCTGTAGTCCAGACCTGTCTCCCATTGAAAATGTGTGGCGCATTATGAAGCCTAAAATACCACAACGGAGACCCCCGGACTGTTGAACAACTTAAGCTGTACATCAAGCAAGAATGGGAAAGAATTCCACCTGAGAAGCTTAAAAAATGTGTCTCCTCAGTTCCCAAACATTTACTGAGTGTTGTTAAAAGGAAAGGCCATGTAACACAGTGGTGAACATGCCTTTTCCCAACTACTTTGGCACGTGTTGCAGCCATGAAATTCTAAGTTAATTATTTGCAAAAAAAAAAAAGTTTATGAGTTTGAACATCAAATATGTTGTCTTTGTAGTGCATTCAACTGAATATGGGTTGAAAAGGATTTGCAAATCATTGTATTCCGTTTATATTTACTACATCTAACACAATTTCCCAACTCATATGGAAACAGGGTTTGTATGTTAAAATGTCCTTTACACATTAGGGGACCTCTAAAGCTAAAGCAATACCCTTGTCTGGAATGTTGCACAAAGTCTTGCAGTATATTCCACCTGGGAAAAAAAACATTAATTTGGAGCTATTTGGAAGGCTTCATTTGACCTGGCAAATGGCCACGAAATAAACGAGAGGTGATTGCAGGAAGGCTGACGTAAGTTCCCCGGGAGAGATGAATAACAAAAGGCACATTTTCAAAGAGGACATTTTGGAGACGCTGAAACAAGGCCGGACAAATTACAGCTGGCGTGTTGACGCAACACATCTGCTTCACATAACGTGCTGCTTTGGAAACCAAGATGGCCTGACAAAAAGCACACAAACACCGAACGGCATGAGATGGGCTATGTCTAATCCCTGGAATCCATGTCTGGAGCTATACCAAGCAGCTCGACCAGATACAGTATTTTTATTACTCCAGATAAAGACTCAGGAAGATTGACTTTGATCAGCCTCAAGGCCTCGATTACATTATGAGTTAAATACTGTCATCGCTTAGATGTGTTCCTGCTCAGGGAGAAAGGTCAGGCGAGGATAAGCCAGGAAATAATGGCAACAAATAATAACACTTATAAAAGAAATTTTGGTAACACTTTAGTATGGGGAAACATTATCTAAGTCAGTGGTTCCCAACCTTTTTGTAGCTGCGGACCGGTCAACGCTTGAAAATTTTTCCCACGGACCGGGGGGGGGGGGGGGGGGGGGGGGGGAATAATTAAAAACATTTTTTTTTTTTTGTCATAAAGACATACAATCATGTGTGCTTACGGACTGTATCCCTGCAGACTGTATTGATCTATATTGATATATAATGTATATATTGTGTTTTTTATGTTGATTTAATTAAAAAAAAAATTAAAAAAATCTTTTTTTTCTTCTTCTTGTGCGGCCCGGTACCAATCGGTCTGCGGACCGGTACCGGGCCGCGGCCCGGTGGTTGGGGACCACTGATCTAAGTAACAAAAACTTAATTTAGAGTTACTTGGACACTATGGGAACATATTCTATAACCCTAACTTTATTGAGGGAAGACTCTTAGCTAGGGATGTCCGATAATGGCTTTTTGCCGATATCCGATATTGTCCAACTCTTTAATTACCGATACCGATATCAACCGATACCGATATCAACAGATACCGATATATACAGACGTGGAATTAACACATTATTATGCCTAATTTGGACAACCAGGTATGGTGAAGATAAGGTCCTTTTTTAAAAAAAATTAATAAAATAAAATAAGATAAATAAATTTAAAAAAAATTCTTGAATAAAAAAGAAAGTAAAACAATATAAAAACAGTTACATAGAAACTAGTAATTAATGAAAATGAGTAAAATTAACTGTTAAAGGTTAGTACTATTACCATGGACCAGCAGCACGCACATGTGTGGCTACGGACTGTATCCCTTGCAGACTGTATTGATATATATTGATATATAATGTAGGAACCAGAATATTAATAACAGAAAGAAACGACCCTTTTGTGTGAATGAGTGTAAATGGGGGAGGGAGGTTTTTTGGGTTGGTGCACTAATTGTAAGTGTATCTTGTGTTTTTTATGTTGATTTAATAAAAAAATAACGATACCGATAATAAAAAACCGATACTGATCATTTCCGATATTACATTTTAAAGCATTTATCGGACATCTCTACTCTTAGCTAATGGCTTACTTTGTATAATAAGGCCATGCAGAATAAGGCATTAATAAGTACTTAATAATGACTAATTAGGAGCCAATATGTTACTAATTTGCATGTTAATAAGCAACTAATTAATGGTGAATATGTTCCCCATACTAAAGTGTTACCGAAAGTTTTAGTATAGACAGAGAGGAGACTAAAAGAAAACATTTTAGTCAGTCAGCCTAATAATTTAACCTCTTTATGAAGTTTAGCCAAGTCTCAGGCACTTACTTAACCGTAAAATAATCACGTTTTTAAAGTGCGCTATCTTGTGCGCATGCGCACGACGCAAGACCGCTTCATTGAAGAAAAAGGGTTGCGTGAATAATAAAAACATGACGTCCAATAAAACTTCTACAAACGTGTCCCTTGGAAGTAAAAAATAAAAATAGGAAATACATTTCAGTACACAAAAATTGTACAGAATTGTCAGAGTTGATACAAAACAATAATAATAATAATAAAGCTATGCAAACCGTTAGAAAATGCGCCACATGGTGTAATAATGTAATAATAATGGCTTTGTATTACTCACTTTGCGGTCCTTCACGTCTCCTCCGACAGCTTCGATGACTCCGGAGGCCTCCATGCCCAGAGTGACAGGCGGGGCGGGCAGCGGCTCGTACAGCCCCTGCCTGCCCATCAGCTCCGCGAAGTTGAGCCCGCACGCCTGCACCCGAACCAAGACCTCTCCGGGCTGCAGCGCGGGCTTCTTGAAGGCTTTCACCTGCAGCTTGACTTTGTCGTAGCCTCCGTAGCCGGTGAGCACTAGAGCCCGGCACGTCTCCTCCTCCGGGGGGGATGATGATGATGACTCTCCGGCGGACTTCAGCTGCTGCTGCGCCGGAGGACCCACTTCACCATGAGACATGGCGGACTAACTCTGGGTAAGGTCCGGATCGATTGGGGGTGAACCGGTTTGGGTCCTTCTCTTTCCAAAATAACATATGTTGCTCAGTTTGGAAACTGGAGAGACGCAGTCAAACTGCTTGTCAATCTTTAACTGCGCGTTCTTTGCAATTTCAAGCGCTCACTTTCATTTGATGGGCTCAACAAGTGTGTTGGCAACACAGCTTCCGGTTTGCACTTTCACAATAAAATTCCCTTCAACCATCAAATTACCCTGCGAGTCAAAAATCCTTTACATTACAGGAGCGCTCTGCTGTTTTGAAGAACCATACTGCGATATATGCTAGTCAAAGATCCACTATATGAGAAGAGGACTACAGTCACCAACCTTTTCGGGCCCAAGATCCCTGGTCTCAACCCAAAAACCAACTATTCATAAGAGGCTCCAGCACCCCCTGCAACCCCAAAAACGGACAAGCGGTAGAAAATGGATGGATGGGATATATATATATGTATGTACATATATATATGTACATACATACACGCATACATAAATGTACACACATATATATATGTGTACATACATAAATGTACACACATATATATATGTGTACATACATATATATATATATATATATATATATATATATATATATATATATATATATATATATATATATATATATATATATATATATATATATATATATATATATATATATATATATATATATATATGTATGTACACATATATATATGTGTGTACATTTATATATATGTGTGTACATTTATATATATATACATATATACATGTATGTACATATATATATATGTATGTACATTTGTATATATATATATATATATACATATGTATATGTATGTACATTTGTATATATATATATATATATATATATATGTATATATATATATATATATATATATATATATGTATACATACAAATATACAGTATATGTATACATACATATATATATGTATACATACTGTACATATATACTTATGTACACATACATATATACGTATATATGTATGTATACATATATACGTATGTATATATATTTATATGTATATATATATACACAGTATATGTATGTATATGTCTATATACGTATGTATATATGTATATACACGTATATATATACACGTATATATATACACACACATATATTTAAACACATATACAGTATATACATACATACACATATATATATATATATATATATATATATATGTATATATGTATATATATATATATATATATATATATATATATATATATATATATATATATATATATATATATATATATATATATATATATGTGAGAGAAGCGCTCTGCTAAGAAGCTACTGAAAAACACAAGACAAAGATCCTGACATGAGGGCTCTGCAGTTTTTAAGAACGCACTGCAAAAAAACGCTAGTCAAAGATCTACTATATGGCAGGAGAGCATAGTTGTTTTAAGGACCAACTGCAAAACCACTATAGATCCTCTTTCCGAGTGCACTGCTGCTTTTGAGAACCCACTGCAAAAAAATGCACATCAAAGATCTTCTGTAGGGGAGGAACACTTTGCTTAGGTCTACTGTAAAACATGAGTCAAATATCCCAAGAGTCCTAAGAGCGCTCTGCTGCTTTTAAAAACCTACTGCAAAAAAAAAAGTGGTCAAAGATCTTCTACAAGACAGGAGCGCTCTGCTATGGACATACTGCAAAACATGAGTCAAAGATTTTCTATATGACAGGAGCGCTCTGCTGTTTTTAAGGACCAACTGCAAAAATGCAAGTCAAAAATCATCTACATGACAGAAGTGCACTGATGTTTTTAAAGATCCACAGTAGATCGTCGCATATTCCATGATTTCTTTCATTGGTAACTTAAATAGAAATATGTTTGATGGCGCTTCAGGGTAAAAAAGATTTGCAGTCATAAATCCAGCAATCTTACTAATAAATGCTTTCAAAGTTTTCCAACAAGAAGCTGCTTTGACAAGGCTTTAAGGTGCGACTAAACCACTATTGTAATTCTTATGAATGCTTTTATTTTCCACAAACATGGCAACTTCCGGTGGTTTCGTGGCTAACAGTAGATGACTTGATGGTGCAGAGGTCGAAAGATGGTTTTGATAATGAATTCATTTGTGAGCCACAGGACAGTGGAGACATGCAAGGTCTGGACACTGGAATAAGACGAAGAACTGGACTAAAGGGGCTTAGTAACTTAGAGAAGTATTTGTAGTTTTTTTCAATTTACAAACAATCTTGTTTTAGAGCAGCTAAAATAAGTATTCCAAACAGGAACTCTCTAGTATTTGTACCCATTGCCGTGACGTAATAGCAGTTTTGATTGATTGATTGAAACTTTTGTTAGTAGATTGCACAGTGCAGTACATATTCCGTACAATTGACCACTAAATGGTAACACCCCAATAAGTTTTTCAACTTGTTTAAGTCGGGGTCCACTTAAATTGATTCATGATACAGATACATACCATCATCATAATAGTCATTACACAAGATAATCATCAAATTATATACATTGAATTATTTACATTATTTACAATCCGGGGTGTGGGATGTGGAGGGGAGGGGGGGGGGGGCTTAGGTTTGGTTGATAACAACACTTCAGTCCTCAACAATTGTATCATCAGAGAAATGGACATTGGAACAGTGTAGGACTGACTTGGTAGGATATGTACATCAAGTAGTGGACATAGAGAGAGAGATCAGAAAGCATAAGAATAAGTATAAGTATAAGTATCTACATTTGATTATTTACATTTGATTATTTAAAATCCGGGGAGGTAGGATGTGGAAGGGAGGGTGTTAGTTTAGGGTTGAAGTTGCCTGGAGGTGTTCCTTTAGTGCGGTTTTGAAGGAGGATAGAGATGCCCTTTCTTTTACACCTGTTGGGAGTGCATTCCATATTGATGTGGCATAGAAAGAGAATGAGTTAAGACCTTTGTTAGATCGGAATCTGGGTTTAACGTGGTTAATGGAGCTCCCCCTGGTGTTGTGGTTATGGCGGTCATTTACGTTAAGGAAGTAGTTTGACATGTACTTCGGTATCAGGGAGGTGTAGCGGATTTTATAGACTAGGCTAAGTGCAAGTTGTTTTACTCTGTCCTCCACCCTGAGCCAGCCCACTTTGGAGAAGTGGGTAGGAGTGAGGTGTGATCTGGGGTGGAGGTCTAGAAGTATTCTGACTAGCTTGTTCTGGGGTGTTTGGAGTTTAGATTTGAGGGTTTTGGAGGTGCTAGGGTACCAGGAGGTGCATGCGTAATCGAAAAAGGGTTGAATGAGAGTTCCCGCTAGAATCTTCATGGTGCTTTTGTTGACCAGAGAGGAGATTCTATAGAGAAATCTCGTTCGTTGGTTGACCTTTTTGATTACCTTGGTTGCCATTTTATCACAGGAAAGATTAGCCTCTAGAATGGAACCTTATAGGTGACCTCATCTTTCCTGGTGATAACAATGTCACCCACTTTTATAGTGAAGTCACTGACTTTCTTAAGGTTGATGTGGGACCCAAATAGGATGGATTCCGTTTTACCCAAGTGTATGGATAGCAATAGTTCAGATTACTTGCATTGAACTTTATTTAAACACACACAATAGCGTAGCCGCCTTAATTTTAATGTTAACAGAGCAACTTTTAAACTTCATCGGCCCGAATCAGTTAAGTTTTAATTCATTTCTCATATGAAAACACTCCACATTCAGATACCAATTCTGTTGTTTTGTAGTGTATTTGTTTCGGGAACCTAAAGCACAACTCAGTGGGTGATTATAAAGCAGTGGTTCTTAACCTGGGTTCGGTGAGTCAGGCTCAGGGGTTCGGCGGAGGTCAAGACAAACCCGACTCATCATGTAAATAAAAACTTCTCCCTATCGGCGTATTACGGATACGGCAACAGCAGAAGTCAGACTGATTTGCATGTGTGTAATTTGTTGTGTGTTTATGCACTGTGTTGGTTTTGTTCTTTGAACAAGGTGATGTTCATGCACGGTTCATTTTGTGCACCAGTAATAAAACATGGTAACACTTTAGTATGGGGAACATATTCACCATTAATTAGTTGCTTATTAACATGCAAATTAATAACATATTGGCTTTTAACTAGTCATTATTAAGTACTTATTAATGCCTTATTCGGCATGATCTTATTATAACCTTAACCCTCTAACCCTGGCCCTAACCCTAACCAAATAACTCTTAATTAAGTCTTTATTACTTAGAATATGTTCCCCTAGTTTCCAAATAACTCTAAATTAAGTTTTTGTTACTTAGACTTTGTTCCCCCAGTGTCCAAAAAACTCTAAATTAAGTCTTTGTTACTTAGAATATGTTCCCCATACTAAAGTGTTACCAAAAACATATAACTTTGTCTTGAATTTGAAAAAAAAAAAAAAAAAAATTTCACTAAAGAAGGGTTCGGTGAATGCGCATATGAAACTGGTGGGGTTCGGTATCTCCAACAAGGTTAAAGGCCTACTGAAACCCACTACTACCGACCACGCAGTCTGACAGTTTATATATCAATGATGAAATCTTAACATTGCAACACATGCCAATACGGCCGGGTTAACTTCTAAAGTGCAATTTTAAATTTGCTGCTAAACTTCCGGTTCGAAACGCCTCTGAGGATGACGTATGCGCCTGACGTAGACCGGGGAACAGAGGTATGGCTTCCACATTGAAGCCAATACAAAATAGCTGTTTTCATCTTATTCTGGGTGTATTCTGGACATCTGTGTTGGTGAATCTGTTGCAATTATGTTCATTGCATTATGGAGAAAGAAGCTGAGCAAGCAAAGAAGAAAGTTCTCGGTGCAAAGCGGACGTATTTTGCGAAGGAAGTCAGCAGCAACACAACACAGCCGGTGTTTCATTGTTTACATTCCCGAAAGATGCAGTCAAGATGGAAGAACTCGGATAACAGAGACTCTAACCAGGAGGACTTTTGACTTCGATACACAGACGCCTGTAGAGAACTGGGACAACACAGACTCTTACCAGGATTACTTTGATTTGGATGACAAAGACGCAGACGTGCTACCGTGAGTATGCAGCTTTGGCTTCCAAACATTTGATCGCTTGACCGTACGTGCGCGTCACGTACGTAACTTTGTTTAAATATATAAGCTTTATGAACCCTGGGTTAGGTGAACGGTCTTTTGGGCTGAGTGATTGTGTGTGTTGATCAGGTGTTTGAATTGTATTGGCGTGTTCTATGGAGCTAGGAGCTAGCATAACAAACACATAGGTGTTTTTATGCAGGATTAATTTGTGGCATATTAAATATAAGCCTGGTTGTGTTGTGGCTAATAGAGTATATATATGTCTTGTGTTTATTTACTGTTTTAGTTATTCCCAGCTGAATATCAGGTACCGTGAGTAGCAGCTGCGCTTCCAAACATTTGATCGCTTGCCAGTACGTGCGCGTCACGTACGTTACTTTGTTTAAATATATAAGCTTTATGAACCTTGGGTTAGGTGAACGGTCTTTTGGGCTGAGTGATTGTGTGTGTTGTGCAGGTGTTTGAATTGGATTGGCGGCTTATATGGAGCTAGGAGCTAGCCTAGGAGCTAGCATAACAAACACTGAGGTGTTTTTATGCAGGATTAATTTGTGGCATATTAAATATAAGCCTGGTTGTGTTGTGGCTAATAGAGTATATATATGTCTTGTGTTTATTTACTGTTGTAGTCATTCCCAGCTGAATATCAGGTCACCCCCGGCTCTCACAGCATCTTCCCTATCTGAATCGCTTCAACTCCCCACTAGTCCTTCACTTGCACTTTACTCATCCACAAATCTTTCATCCTCGCTCAAATTAATGGGGAAATTGTCGCTTTTTCGGTCCGAATCTCTCTCACTTCATGCGGCCATCATTGTAAACAATAGGGAACTTTGCGTATATGTTCAATTGACTACGTCACGCTACTTCCGGTAGGGTCAAGCCTTTTTTTTTATCAGATACCAAAAGTTGCGATCTTTATCGTCGTTCTATACTAAATCCTTTCAGCAAAAATATGGCAATATCGCGAAATGATCAAGTATGACACATAGAATAGATCTGCTATCCCCGTTTAAATAAAACAATTTCATTTCAGTAGGCCTTTAATTAAGAACCACTGGATGGATGGATGTTATAAAGCTATCACGACTGGTATTGTGTTTTTGTTTGTAGCCAGCAGAGGGCGACAAAAAGCTTTCAAGTAATACACAGCCAAATGCAGCAGACACCGGAAGTTTGGAGTATTGCTCCAAAGTAAACCGCGCCGTGCTACTAAACAAACATCAATAAAACTCTATTATTTAGTGTAAAAACAATTTTTTACTCGTCACACATTTTTTTTTATAACAGTATGCGTTGTTTTGGTGTCTAGTCACGATTAAGCGTAACACAAAACCGGAAGTAGTGACTCCAACTTGATTTCGCGCCACCTCTTTTATTGGAGCAGATGAGCGCAGCTTCTGTCAGAGCCATGCAAGCTTCTCATCACTCTGGTGCTCAATAAGTTGCTCTGTCAAATTCATACCGGGAAACATTTTAAGGTGTCCAATTAACGCTATATTTGGTTGTTTTTTTTTTAGTTAGTAAGAAGGCTAAATGACAAGTTGGGAGTCTAGGCAGAGAAACGCGCAGTGACCTATGGCACAGGACGCGATGGAGAGCAAAGGGCTGCTCAGATGCAAGATCGTGGTGGTCGGTGACACGCAGTGTGGAAAGACGGCTCTCCTCCACGTCTTTGCCAAAGACTCATACCCAGAGGTAAGATAAACACACTTGCTTGTAATTCAACATCACTTAACCGCAAAATAAATAAATCCAATTTTCTAATTAAAAAAATTATCAAAACATATTTGTGTTACAGTTTAATTCATGTTTTTACTGAATACTTTACAAATATATTTTAATATTATTATTATTTTAATTGCATTGAGTTTTTTAAACATCTAGTGGATCATCTTATCACAGACTAATAGTATTTTGGCATATCCTGCACATATTTGTGTATTCCAACATTAACAATTTACTAAAATTATCGTGTATTGATACAACGATAATAATAAAAAGAGAAACATCAAATCTCATTGAAATTGATTAATAATATTAATACTTTGGATTTATATGGTTCTTAGGACGCTTTGGTGAGCCGGTGGTATAAGTAATGTGTATTTAAAATGTAATTTCTAATTAATTTGAAATGTAGGCCTATTACTAATATTTGTATATAAAATAATTTATAATACACAAAAATAGTTGATATATTTTTTAAATTATGTAATTAAAATTTTTTTTTTTTTAACTTAACAAACCATGAATAAAGTTTTTTTTTAAGACATAATTGTGTCTTACGGTGTTTTAAAAAAATATTTATATTATTACACATTTTCTATAGCTTTAATAAATGTTGAAAATAAATAACCAGTTTGAATGCATAATCATAAATAAATATTGTACTTATTTATGTTAACTTAACAAAACATTAAAAAAGTTTTTTAAACATAATTATGGTGTTTTAAAAAAATATTTATATCATTACAAATTTTCTATAGCTTTAATTTATGTTGAAAATAAATAACTAGTTTTAATGCATAATTATAAATAAATATTTTAGTTAAATATACTATTTAATTTGTATTTATTTTAAAATGCATTGGTAAAAATATTTTTGGTAAATTTTACAAACTGGACTCAATTTAGTAATATATTATTAAATTCATTAGTGAGCTTTTATTCATTCTAACATCGGCCACAAATGTCTTTTTCAGAATTATGTTCCGACGGTGTTTGAGAATTACACGGCCAGTTTCGAGATTGACAAACAGCGCATCGAACTCAACATGTGGGACACGTCAGGTAAGATGTGTGTGTGTGAGTGTGTGTGTGCGTGTGTGTGTGTATCAGCAGGCCTGTGAGGTGTTACATTGTTTTCAGGTTGCAGTGTCGGCTATTTAAACAGTTTGAATGCTAAAACCTGCACCAAATTTCACTTTTTAAAGCCGTGAAACTAACTTTCCCTCCTGCAACCTCTTATCTTTTTGGCTGCAGTGATGTAACAAAGTTTAGAGTTCACACGGTTTTTGTGTGTGCATCCAGACAGACCAGACAGGCAGGCTTTAGATGAACAGCTGCGTTCGCTCCGAGGCCCGTGTTGCCTGTTGGGTTAATATTGCCTCACACACACACACACAAAACACACACACCTTTCTCTTGCAAATTCATGTGAGTGATTACTCATGCAAACAATTGTAATCTCACGCCTTGTCAATTGAAGTGTTTACGTGTGATGCCATGTGACTGGCATACAACACAGAAGGAAAGATGTGTCAGAAAGGAACATTTATTCTTATCTGAGCACGTGTGGAAAACTTTAATTTGTGTTCTTTAGGTGCTCAAGATGCTATGACAAAGATGTTTAGAACCTTTGTTAATTTTTGCCATTTTTTAATGTCAACATGTTAAGTCTTGGTTTACATATCTTTGCAAAAGATCGGACACAGCGTCTGTAGAAAATATTTAGCTTTTTAAGTCCAGCACCATGGTTTTGTACTTGTACCAGTTTGAATCAACGCTAAGATTGGACGTATATAAAGTGCTTTGAGGCGATACAGTGTGACACTTGCTTCTCTTTCAACTGCTATCGACTTAGGTCTTATTTTCCAAATGTTTAGACTGAGAAAAACAATAAATCACACCAGTGTTTTCTAAAACAGCCATGAGATTTAACTTAGAATCCGTTACGCTACAAGACTGCGATTTATCGTAATTTAGGTACATTCTGTATTAATGAAGAAATGCCGCAGAGTTTAAAGGTGGACCAAAGATAGATTTAGACTTTTCTGGCTTACACATGTTCTTACGATGTTGGATTCTCGTGTTAAACAATGCCAAGGCGTCAAATCATAAGGTTTGTGAATTTTGGCTTGAGTTTACGCGCCATTTGGGTTTGTAGTCTGGCTACGTTGTGACGGTAGACATACTTATTTAGACATTAAGGCCCTGTCTACATTAAGCCGGATAACTCCTTAAACTAATAATTATTTAGCATAAACCCCGTGTCAGCCACACTAACCCAACGTTTAAGATCCCACTCCTTGGATAATTTTTTACACGGGTAAGTGCGCCGTGTATTTCTTGAATCTCCGGCTCTTAGCTTTGTATGGACTCATCGATCATTTACAAACTGAGTTCGGAGAGGAAGTGACGTCAGTAAAAAACGCGTCACGGCCAGCTTCATAACAAGCGGTATCGTAACTCGGAGGTAACCACTGAAAAGATGGAGGCGAGTCATCCAGACCATGCCCGTGTTTCTCCTTCTTCTACATGTACGGACACTTGTGGGAATCACACATGAATACCTTAAGAGAAGGAAACGCGCGGTTGCAGCTATTTGGGATACAACACATCTCAGACGGCAACATAGCAATGTTGAGCGACGGTTTTGGATAAGGCCTGGAAAAACGGCAGCCTGGTGGGATATGTTTGCCAACGAGTGTGTTGTGTCAGAGGAACGGCAAGAGAACTTTCGAAGCACAGTCAGTGTCCTGACCAGCTATCTAGATCCTAGATTTATCACATTGTTTACTTTCACACGTCCATTAAAGATGATTCAAGTATGATGGTTCAGGTGTGATTCACTAAAATAGGGCTAGTCTAACAGCTGCTGATGGTGAGGCAAGCAAGGTTTACTGTTAAAAAAATGTAGCAATAGGCTACATTGAAACACAGGGTAAGAATACACTTCCAGCTCAGAGGTGACTATGACGCACGCATTTTTTTTCACGCATGCGTACTAGGTCGGGTTTCGCCGGTGGACGGAGGGGGGAGGGTTCTTAAACGGTGGCATTGTGTGTGTGTGTGTGTGTGGACAAGGATAAGGTTAGGTGGGATATAGCTTGGATAACCTTAGCCGGCTTAGTGTAAAAGGGGCCTAAGTAAAGCTCTCAGCCAGAGTGGGAGGCTCTGCCCCCTCTCGTTCAGGCTATGAGGAAATACAAAAAAAGGTAAGATCGAATTTAATTTTCACCTAATATTGGCATGCATATACTGATAACGACATGCAACATGCAGTGACATAAATGCTGATAAAAGCAGCTTTTTTAAATGCAGTTCTGAATCGATTGGAGAGTGTGCAGGTGTACCTTATGCTGTGACCGGGTGAATCTATACAATGTTTATGAAGTTTATTTTTAACCGTGTCTTGACTTCAAGATATATATTTAAACAGTGCACATTTCGAAAAAATAGATTCTATTTTTGAAGAGTGTGGGTCGTGGTTTAATTTGCAATCTGGGAACGGCTCCAGAATCGAACATCTTGCAGACAGACTCCAAAAAACTGGTTATAAAAAGGGACTGTGGAGCAATATTTACACCAAAACATACACCACAAGGAAGTGTGTTCAATGTAGATTCAAATCATCATATGTCTCCTTTAAGACAAACCACTTGTGTACAGCAGCAATCTCTAGCTAGATACCGTATAACTATGTCTGTGAGTAACATTCTGATTGGACGAGTGTTAAAGTGCCTTAAGGCGATTCCGTGGTGTCATTACTCTTGCATGAACACAGAGGTCTTTTTTGAGGAACTATTTCCTACCGAGAAAGAGCTAACCGCACGATTGTTCCGGGTTAAATCCCAAAATTGCTTTTTGATTGAGTCGCAACAAGACTGCAATAAATCTGTTTTACTTGTACGCAAAGCACGTCTCGCCTGTGTGATTGGTTTTGATGGAGCGGCGTGGCTCGGTTGGTAGAGCGGCCGTGCCAGCAACTTGAGGGTTCCAGGTTCGACCCCCGCTTCCGCCATCCTAGTCACTGCCGTTGTGTCCTTGGGCAAGCCAGTTTACCCACCTTCTCCCAGTGCCACCCAAACTGGTTTAGATATAGCTTAAAGAGTTGAGTTGAGTTGAGTGATACATCACAATTTCCAGTTTCTCTTTTCAACATGTTCGAAAAGGAGTAGGAAGAAGCAGAGCTTATTTAATCCTACCCCTTGTCCTTTACATAACAGTTGCTAAAACTTTTGTTCACTTCCTGTTCTCAATTTATTCACAATATACTACATAAGTAATCACAATAAAAATAAAGAAATAAATAATAATTGGTGAAGTAAGTTACATTTCATATGATGAGATGAGTAAGATTATTTTGAGAATGAATGAATGAATGGATGGATGAAATAAATTCAGAATGTTTATCATGGTTCTTCTTCTTTGTACTTTGTAAACACTTTAAATTTGAAGAGTTTCTTAAAGTGGATCATATTAGTACATTGTTTGATTGCTTTGCTTAATCCATTCCACAATTTAATTCCACATACTGATATACTGAAGGTCTTAAGTGTTGTACGTGCATACGTAGATAATGGGTTTCACTAAGTAAAGCGCTTTGAGTCTCTCGAGAAAAGCGCTATATAAATACAATTCACATGATGGGAGGAGCCAGAACGAGCCAAACTGCCGTATCTCCCTGATTCGTAATCTCGCCGACATCTTTGCAGGAGAAACTATTGCCTACGCTTTTAGTAAGCGAGCTAGCACACACAGATAGGGTTAATGTTTGGCCTTGTTGGAGTTACGCAGTACAAAATCTATTCAATTCCCGTTCCAAAGCTTTACATCTTCCTCCACTTTTAAGTGTCGAGGACAGGAGTGTATTGGGACAGAGCCCTCTCAGCACTCTCAGCCCCTAATGCATACATTAGTCTTTCTTTCTCAGAACCACTATCAGTCTTCATTACCCTGACCCCTTTCATTTTCTGAAACTGCCCTCATCCTCCTAGAAATGATACTCAACGATACCAATTTTTGTAACCTTTGTGTGTGTTCATTATAAATGCTAGTTTGTTTAATCACGTAACCTCATTTTTTATTTGATATTCAAAATAAGCTGATAATGATAACTGTGCTGCCCAGTTGTTATATCTTGATTTCTTACATTTAGAGTAGATGGCAGTAGTGTCTAGACTAGAGTGTGTTGCTATAGTTTGGAAGTAGTCTTTGCCATTAAGTTGAATGTAGTCTTTTTTTGCGGCGACCTAAAAGTGTTTGTACTGCAAGTACTGTACGTTTGATTGTAACGTGCATCTTAGGTCTAGTTTGCATTACCAAATTTGGAGGTAATTGAATCACTTTGTAAAACTGTTAATGCTAATCAGTAGCATATATATTGCAAATTGGGCTAGGGCATTTTGAAAAGTGCTGTATGTTTGAGTGTTTTCTATCAGGCATACTTACTTTGTTTGCATGGAAAATTGCAACATTCTAACTGAATCGGGTTTGAGTGCGGCTTCATTGCTTGTTTGCCCGCCAAGTGTTTGAGCTGCTGGAGTCTGCAACCGGAGGTTTTGAAATATGGCACCGTTTGATTTTATGTGAATCGATACGACGAGCACCAACGGGATTCGGTACCCATCCCTAATTCGCAAAAGCTGAACCTGCTCAGTGGCCTTACAAACCTGCTCAGTGGCCTTGTGGTTAGAGTGTTCGCCCCCAATTCCAACCCTTGATGCTGAGTGCCAAGCAGGGAGGTAATGGGTCCCATTTCTATAGTCTTTGGTATGACTCGGGTTTGAACTCACGACCTACCGATCTCAGGGCGGACGCTCTAACCACAAGGCCAGCTAAAGACACATTTTCAGCGTTTACACACAAACAATAATGTTGATTGCAAATGTTTTTAATGCTTGTTGGGTGAACAACTAATGGTAAGCTTTCTGTTAAAAATTTAAATTAAAAAAACTAACAAAAACAAAAAAAACATAAATTGGTATTTTGGTTATGAAGTTCTCACATATACTTATGCTGAAGAAGCAATATGTCCTAATTTGTCATAGATGCTGATTTCCATCACTTATCCCTTAATATTAAAGGCCTACTGAAATTACATTTTTTTATTTAAACGGGGATAGCAGATCCATTCTATGTGTCAGACTTGATCATTTCGCGATATTGCCATATTTTTGCTGAAAGGATTTAGTAGAGAAAATCGACGATAAAGTTCGCAACCTTTGTTTGCTGATAAAAAAAGCCTTGCCTGTACCGGAAGTAGCGTGACGTCGCAGGTTGAAAGGCTCCTCACATTTCCCCATTGTTTACACCAGCAGCGAGAGCGATTCGGACCGAGAAAGCAACAATTACCCCATTAATTTGAGCCAGGATGAAAGATTCGTGGATGAGGAACGTGAGCGTGAAGGACTAGAGTGCAGTACAGGACGCATCTTTTTTTCGCTCTGACCGTAACTTAGGTACAAGCTGGCTCATTGGATTCCACACTCTCTCCTTTTTCTATTGTGGATCACGGATTTGTATTTTAAACCACCTCGGATACTATATCCTCTTGAAAATAAGAGTCGAGAACGCAAAATGGACATTCACAGTGACTTTTATCTCCACGACAATACATCGGCGAAGCACTTTAGCTACGGAGCTAACGTGATAGCATCGGGCTTAACTGCAGATAGAAACAAAATAAATAAGCCCCTGACTGGAAGGATAGACAGAAGATCAACAATACTATTAAACCATGGACCTGTAACTACACGGTTAATGCTTTCCAGCCTGGCGAAGCTTAACAATGCTGTTGCTAATGACGCCATTGAAGCTAACTTAGCAACGGGACCTCACAGAGCTATGCTAAAAACATTAGCTATCCACCTACGCCAGCCAGCCCTCATCTGCTCATCAACACCCGTGCTCACCTGCGTTCCAGCGATCGACGAAGGACTTCACCCGATCATCCGTGCGGTCGGCGGCTAGCGTCGGATAGCGCGTCTGCTGGTTGTGTTGCTGCAGCCAGCCGCTAATACACCGATCCCACCTACAACTTTCTTCTTTGCAGTCTTCATTGTTCATTAAACAAATCGCAAAAGATTCACCAACACAGGTGTCCAGAATACTGTGGAATTTTGAGATGAAAACCGAGCTTTTTGTATTGGATACAATGTGCCCGAATACTTCCGTTTCAACGATTGACGTCACGCGCATACGTCATCAAACATAGACGTTTTCAACCGGAAGTTTAGCGGGAAATTTAAAATTGCACTTTATAAGTTAACCCGGCCGTATTGGCATGTGTTGCAATGTTAAGATTTCATCATTGATATATAAACTATCAGACTGCGTGGTCGGTAGTAGTGGCTTTCAGTAGGCCTTTAACATAGATTTGAAAAACAAAGAAAAAAAACCCTTACACTTTAAGACTTGAAAGGGTCTCAGACTCTGACAATGCAATATTTTGATTTGTTAAAGTTTTGCAATGTTACAAAAGATGCTAACATGGCATCAGATAATAGTGGAATGTTTCTGCGGTCGGCTTCCTACAAAAACAACGATTTAACTCAACGGGCAAAAGTTGTGAGGTTAACAAAACAAACAAAACAGGCTAAACTGGCAGCGTGACAGTCAGCCACCATGCTGGCGTTTGTCCTCCAGGCAGAGACACTTTGAAACCTGCAAGCTGGATTTTTACATTTCTTCCTGCAGGGCCCGATGGAAAAAAAAAAAAGCGAGCTAAACTTAAGTGTTGTTGTTGCCTACAACACACTTTGCCAAATTGTCTGCCGATGCTCTCATCCCTCCATCAGCGGTATCAACTTAGCCATCCATCATTCATTCATGAGCAGCTCTTATGACCTCCAATTACTTCCTTGAAAGCCGGGTCTGCTGTGTCTGCAGCTCCTGGAAGTACTGTATTTTACTTTGTTTTTTGTTTTTAGTTGCAAGCGCTGTTGTTTTTTTCTGAGGATGTCCCTGAGTGAGCGTTCTAAGAGGTTCAAGAGAAGTGGGCCCGAATAAAAATAGTAGCGAGTGAAGAGATAGGAGGATACGGTGACAAAGTGATCTTTAAGTGCGAGTGTGGAAAGCAGAGCAGGTTCTCCTGTTCTGCTCGTCTCCTGCAGTCCATTAGGAGACTGAGGGTACATTGAAAATCAATAGACTCCATGTGTCTCAGTCACATTCCTAAAAGGCTTCGGGGTCTAGTGAAACTTTCTGAGTGACAACTCTCTGAGACCACGTCCACACTAGGGTTGTACGGTATACTGGTACTAGTATAGTATTGAATGTTGCAAGTAATGAATCAAAAACAGTACTATACGCTGTTTGAAAAGTACCGCTTCCCGGGCATGACGTCATGTCGTGACATTGCTGGTTTTACGACCAGATGAGCATGTTCGGCAGCGCACAATCATGGAGTACTTACAAGCAGACACGGTGTCTAAACAGAAAAGGGAGAACGGACGCATTTTGGCCTAAAAACGAATGATAAAGGTGGTTATAACACTGAAACGCCCTCAGGAAGAGGTGCTTTAAGACATAGCTAGCTAGCGAGCTAGCAGCGAACATCCATCCGCAGTGTTTTAGCTACTTATAAAGCTCTAATCCTTGTCTCCATGGCGACGAATAAAGTGAGTTTCATCTCATCCCTGCAGGACGAGGAATAGCTAAACATGCTTCACTACACACGGTAGGAAGATACAACAGCTCATCGGCGTCCCCGCTAACAAAAGCTGGCGCGCCTGAATGTAAACTAATGCCATGGGTGGATCTACACCTGACATCCACTATAATGATACCAACTACAAGAGCGTATCTAGTAGGGGTGTGGGAAAAAATCGATTCGAATTCAAATCGCGATTCTCACTTGTACGATTCAGTATCGATTCTCATTTTTCAAAAATTGATTTCTTATTTAAATTTTATTATTTTTTATTAATCCATCCAACAAAATAATACAAAGCAATACCATAACAATGCAATCCAATTCCAAAACCAAACCCAGCAACACTCAGAACTGCAATAAACAGAGCAATTGAGAGGAGACACAAACACGACACAGAACAAACCAAAAGTAGTGATTAAAAATCCCTCATTGACATTATCATTAGACATTTATAAAATAAAAAAAATAAAAAGAAAGAACAATAGTGTCACAGTGGCTTACACTTGCATCTCATAAGCTTGACAACACACTGTGTCCAATATTTTCACAAAGATAAAATAAGTCTTATTTTTGGTTCATTTAATAGTTAAAACAAATTTACATTATTGCAATCAGTTGATATAACATTGTCCTTTACAATTATAAAAGCTTTTTACAAAAATATACTACTCTGCTTGCATGTCAGCAGACTGGGGTAGATCCTGCTGAAATCTATGTATTGAATGAATAGAGAATTGTTTTGAATCGGAGAAAATATCGTTTTTGAATCAAGAATCGCGTTGAATAGAAAAAAGTCCTAGTATCTAGTCGATACTACTATGATTACATAGATATTTTTTATCGTCACAAAATCTTTTTTCTTTAAAAAATATATAAATCATATTATATTCATAAACTCAGGAAAGATGTCCCTGGACACATGAGAATTTAATTTATGACCAATGTATGATCCTGTAACTACTTGGTATCGGATCGATACCTACATTTGTGGTATCCTCCAAAACTAATGTAAAGTATCAAACAACAGAATAATGTGTGATTATTACATTTTAACAGAAGTGTAGATAGAACATGTTAAAACAGAAAATAAACAGATATTAACAGTAAATGGACAAGTAGATTAATAATATTTTTTTACAGTTTGTCCTTAATAATTTTGACAAAATAACAGAATGAGAAATGACACAATATGTTACTGCATACGTCCGCAGCCAAATTAGGAACCTTTGTTTGCTTACTTACTACTAAAAAACAAGTTGTCTAGTGTTCACTATTTTATTTAAGGACAAAATTGTTCTTCGATTGCAATAATAAACAGATGTTTAATGTACCCTAAGACTTTTTGTTAAAACAAAGCCAATAATGCCATTTTTTGGTGGTCTCCTTTATTTTAGAAAAGTATCGAAATACATTTTGGTACCGGTACCAAAATATTGGTATAGAGAAAACCGTAGTCCACACAATCATGGGTCACAGCTAAATGATGTTCTAACAGTAAATACGTATGTGTCCCTAGAGCCTGTTTATGAGGGTTTGTGTCCTCCCACTCCACTTCTTATCGTTACATTGTTGTATGTGATATATGGCGTCTATTACATTGGATAAGAGTACAGTAACAGTGTATATGTAAAAAGTGGATAGTAGCTATCAGAATAATTGTATCGAAGTTATCACAAAACCTTATGTTGCCATGAGTTCCCGGCGAGAAGACAAAAGCTGTCTTTGATCCTACCAAGAAGGCTTGTAAAACTCCACTGTGTAGGATGGGAAGCAACAAGAAGGTGTTCTGTTTCTTTGATGTATTGTAATCCACAGAAAGATTTTGTCTTGACCCAAGAACTACAAAGCGGAGAGAAAGCAGGATCTGCCCAAGTTCCACGCACCTCTTCTTTTAACTCTTTTACGACCTTTTCTATGAACCGACCGTTTCTTTGAACTGTTTTGTAATCAAAGGCGATGGCTGTTTACGACCCCCGTCCCTTTAGAAATAGCTGTTACCATGTAATCAGGGAAAGTCGAAATAAAAGAGGGGGCGTACAATCTTTGGTCAGAGCATAATGACACTGTGCAAGGGTACAGATGTACATGTTTCTCCTCACTGAGCCAAATTTAATTCTGTCTCTGTTTGATTCCTTGCTTCTTGTCTTGTTTAATAGATGTCATCAGTGTTTGAACCTGACAATAGCGCTTCTTGGAAACACACTGGAACCCAGTGTTAAAATGTGACTAAAAATGTATGGTTTAAACCCCTAATTACCTGATGGGAATAAATATTGGTAAAAAGCATATACATAAGAGTTCATTAATATACTTTTAAATATTAGGAATCTTTTAAGAATGTAATATGTCATTCAGGAAGTAATTTTGTTGACGCATTGAGCAGCCGATCGTGTCATAGTATTGGGATCAGTGTTGGTCAAGAGATCAAGTGTACCCTTGTCCGCCCATGTCTCGGCGTGGCCTGTGTCTGTTGCATCAGACCTTCGAGAGACACAGGCAGACAGAGAGCCTTGTGTCTGTGTTAATGAAAGCTAGCACGGCAGGTAGCTGCCTTTGTGGTGGAAAATACACAGATTGATACTGTAGTCCAAAGGCTGTAAAACCAGTCAAGCTGAGAAAGCCCAGTGTTACATCTGGGCCTACCCCATTGTCAGTTTTTTTTTATTTGTATTTCCTGGATTGGATTCTTTTTGGACTGGATGCTTCCGTTGATTATATCCCAGAAGACCACAGATTTCCGAATTTGGATGGCGACCCAAATGGTTTCATTCATAGACACGACTGAGACCATACAAACATTGGAAATGACAATTTTGTATCTTGATTTTACAAGCGCTGTATTTGTTATATTGTTGTGCACAGTTTCACAATCGAATGTTGCAAGTAAATGCCATTTTTTTTTCTCGCAAATTCTGTGTACGTGTTCTCTGTTGTTGCACATCCTAGACATCTACGAATTTAAAATGTGTCTGATCTGGCCCAATTGTCCTTTCTGTTCAAGTATTGCAGTTGAAGTTACCTACACTTGCCTTACACAAATACAAAATGGGTACACAGACGGCACTATAAGTGTTACAACATACTGTCTGAGGAAAACGTGGACAAACACAGCTCATTTGCATTAAAGCTAGACACACAAAACAGTGCGTTCCCTGTAGGGTTTACAAAAAAAGGTTTGAACTGTAAAAAATCCAGCATTAATCATAGATGTTGAACAACACACTTTGAAGACACTATTGTAAGATTCCGGAATTGTTTATAAACGAGATCTGTCAAACATATTTAATTGGGATTAATTGCATTGTGTGTGTGGTTAACTCTTCAATAATCACTGTTAATGGCAGATAGGTAGAAGGTTTTTGTCTTTAAGTGTACCTTAGACCAGGGGTCGGCAACCCAAAATGTTTAAAGAGTCATATTGGACTAAAAGTACAAAAAAAAATCTGTCTGGAGCCGCAAAAAATGTAAAGCCTTATATAAGTGTTATAATGAAGGCAACACATGATGTAAGTGTCTATATTAGCCTACTATCAAAATGACTATGTGTCGCAAGCTGACGCAAATCTCCGTTGACAGAAATGTTGAAATGTAATTGTAATATTTATTCTACACATTTTTACAACATCGGAAAACATTACTAAAACGTAGGCTTTTCAGAGGGTGTGATAACTCCTGGAAATTACTGGCTTAGAATGGCCAGAGGTAAAGATGTGTGTGTTCAAGTTGAAGGAAACGGAATCTGCAAATAAAATGACCTCAAATATACCTCAAATACGAGGCATAATGATGCATTATGTACATACAGCTGGCATAAATAGCATGTTAGCATCGATTAGCTTGCAGTCATGCAGTGACCAAATATGTCTGATTAGCACTTCACACAAGTCAATAACATCAACAAAGCTCACCTTTGTGCATTCACGCACAGCATAAAAAGTTTGATGGACAAATAACAAAGAAGGAGTGTCATAAAACACATCTTTCTGTGGCAAGTTGGGCATGTAAACAAAATTCCGGTGAGTTCAAGGACTTCCGAAATTAGTCGGACAAAATACTCTCATCAGTGAATCATGTTTAATATAAACAGTGGGATTTCTAACAAGTAGGGAGGGTTGTGTGATGTTTGTTCTCCTACAGAAACCATATTAAAACAAAACTTTTTTTTTTTTCCTAATCTTTTTCCATTTTCATACATTTTTTAAAAAGCTCCAGGGAGCCACTAGGGCGGCGCTAAAACGTCGCTTTTGGCTCGAGAGCCGCGTGTTGCAGACCCCCGCCTTAGACAGATCATATTTAAGTTTTTGATGCTATCACATGGGACTGGATAATTAGTTTGCTTTATGCTAATGTTTGTTTATTAAACATTGTGCTATTTTAAACAACTCAACACAAAATGGACACACATGATGCAGGCACGTTATTCACGCATTGAAAAAAAATTGTGCCGTTAAAGGAAATTAGACTAAATTTGTTACTATTACTGCCTTACTATAAACAGATTCATACGACAACTTTAAATCAGCAGGGAGTAGAGTGGTCCCTCGATTGTACGTCTTCACTCTATCGCAGATTTCTTCTCAGCATATTCTACGTAATTTTTGCCTCAATTAAGTCTTTTTTGGCTAAATGAACTAAAAATATCAATACTACAGTAGCATTGGCTACTGGACGAGATAAAACCAACCAGAGTGTGCTGTTCAGTATCGTGGGCACTGATTGGCTCAGCCTCAGGCAGCATTAAAATATTGGTGAATTTTTATTGGATTAAAAGGTGATTTTTTTTGTCGAACATTTAATAATTCCTACTTTGCGTTTATTAATTTACCACGGAACCAATTAGCAGTGATAAACGAGGGTTTATTATAACTGATTTAGGAAATTCAACACGAAATGAACGCCTGAACATTTCACATTTTCTTTTACAGATTTTGATGGGGGGAAAAAAAACTTGTGACACATACCAAACAGAACGCTGACTAATTGCTTCCTGGCTCAAGCTAAAATTAGCCCCACTGACGGCAAAGAAACAGACGTCGCTGTGACGCTCTGATGAAAAGGTGTTTTTTTCCCTCTTAACTTGTTAACACTTGGGATAGCTAAAAGGTAATTCTATTTTTAAAGTGCGTATGCTTAAGAAATCTGTCCATCCAATGAAGACTGAATGTATCGATAATACAGGATGTAGTTATTGGAACCCCCCCATTACTAATTTCGTATGTTGGTGACCTTATTCTTAAGCCCTATGCAATACTTTTTTCTAATTAATCAGGTTTTTACATAACCACCTTCCAGTAACCTTTTTTTTTATTCTGCATATCTACTCATGGGACAATACTACTGTATACTCAATGTCCCTCTAACACAGACACTAACGTCTAAAGCACAAGTAGCAGCACAATAATTGTGTCTTGCTCTTGCCTTACCACAAATTAGGGATGTGGTAGCGTAATATTCTGTCTGTGGCTGCACGAGTGCTGCCGGCATTGGGGAGCTGTGGTTCATTGAGAGGAAACATGAATTCCAACATTTACAGTGACAATGTGAATTGGAAACTGGCCTGCAAGGAGCCCAAACACACCTTCAAGATGATCAAGTCGTTCAGGGGTGTCAAACTTGTTTTTATGATCAAGTCGGTCAGGGGTGTCAAACTTGTTTTCATGGAGGGCCAAATCGCAGTCATGGCTGCCCTCAGAGGGCCACTTGTAACAGTGAATGTAAGAATATAAAAGTATAATCGCCTCATTATATTATTGCCTATGCATTTGGTTATTTGATTTTTGTACGTACAAATTGATGGATAACTTGCTCTGAAATTATAAGTGAGGGTGACAAGCAGATATTTAAGTATTTTTTGTTATTTTTACAATCGATCATACGGTGCTAAAAAATGTTTTTTAACACATTCGAATTACGATTTTTTTTGGTAATTTTCATAAATATATATATTTTTTTTTGACGAATTAATAAAAAAACAAAAAACATTTTTAGGCCATCCCTATGCTTACTTGGTGTACGTATGTGTCATACGTCAGCAACCAAAAGGAGGTTTTGTAACCTGTAAGCTGTTTTGTTAAGGTGTTATTATTATACCAAATACTACATTGCAAAAATCAGTTTGAAGCGAGAATCGTGTTGAATCGAGTATCGATTATGAATCAAATCCTCACCTGCTACGACCTACTCAGTGGCCTAGTGGTTAGAGTGTGCGCCCTGAGATCGGTAGGTTGTGAGTTCAAACCCCGGCCGAGTCATACCAAAGACTATTAAAATGGGACACATTACCTCCCTGCTTGGCACTCAGCATCAAGGGTTGGAATTGGGGGTTAAATCACCAAAAATGATTCCCGGGCGCGGCACCGCT
>NC_084738.1:13342724-13400224 GCF_033978785.1 Entelurus aequoreus
GAATGCTTCTATCAGTGATTTTAGAAGCAAGCCGATATAATCCAATCTTGTTTTGGTTTTTTTTGCTGATATCAGACACATATCGGATCGGAACATCGTAATAGTGATAATACATGAAATTTGTGTTTCCCCTCGATCAGACCTAGGCAATTATTGTGATAGAAAAAAAAAATGTCTGGGACCTACGTATATGTGTGTGTAAAAAAAAAATAAAAAAAAAAATATATATATATATATATATATATATATATATATATATATATATATATATATATATATATATATATATATATATACATACATATATATATATATATATATATATATACATACATATATATATATATATATATATATATATATATATATATATACATATATATATATATATACATATATATACATATATATATATATATACATATATATACATATATATATATATATATATATATATATATATATATATATATATATATATATATATATATATATATATATATATATATATATATATATATATACACACACACACACACACACACACACACCTTTTCCTCATTCAATGCGTTTTCTTTATTTTCATGACTATTTACATTGTAGATTGTCACTGAAGGCATCAAAACTATGAATGAACACATGTGGAGTTATGTACTTAACAAAAAAAAGGTGAAGTAACTGAAAACATGTTTTCTATTCTAGTTTCTTCAAAATAGCCAGCCTTTGCTCTGATTACTGCTTTGCACACTCTTGGCATTCTCTCGATGAGCTTCAGGCACACCTGTGAAGTGAAAACCATTTCGGGTGACTACCTCTCGAAGCTCATCGAGAGAATGCCAAGAGTGTGCGAAAAAGTAATCAGAGCAAAGGGTGGCTATTTTGAAGAAACGAGAATAGAAAACATTTTTTCAGTTATTTCACCTTTTTTTGTTAAGTACATAACTCCACATGCGTTCATTCATAATTTTGATGCCTTCAGTGACAATCTACAATGTAAATAGTCATGAAAATATAGAAAATGCATTGAATGTGAAGGTGTGTCCAAACTTTTGGCCTGTACTGTACATACATACATATATATACACACACATACATACATGCATACATGTATATATAAATATATATATATATATATAAAAAAATAGAGCTGCTGTGATCTACTGAAAACGCAGATTCTAACCATTAAAATACTTTGTACGGTTCCAGACTTACGATCATTTAAAAACCAAACTCATATTAGTGGCTAAGGTTGCGATGTAAAAAATGGGAAACGTCAGGCAGGCCGGATTTTGCCTGGATAAACTGCAGCTCCCCACTACGGAAAGCACTCATGCAGCCCCAAACCATGACTATGCCAACACCATCACACTCACTTGTGTTGCCAGCTTTTTCTGACAATATTATTAGCGTTGTCATTTTCAGTGGACAGCAAATCGGAAATGCAATACAAGCTTGACAGACTACTCCAGGGTAGAACCATGTTTCATTTCTATATTGTCCCTTTAGAAGATAAATCACTCAAAATACATATGGTGAGTATCAATCAAATGGGTATGTTTTTGTTTGGTCATTCGGGGGGATGCAAGAATGAAAGGCAAAACATCATCATCTCTGCGGGGCATCTTGGATTGTTTACAGGCGTATGGTAAGCAATTAGCCTCACTCAGCGTGTGTTTGCGTGCAGACGGCGTTGCTGAATAATAAACCATATCAGTGAAGTGGGAGTTCTCCTCTAGTGCTTAGTCAAAAGTGCTGAAGATGCATCTCAAAACAAAAGGTCTTCTACGTTAAAAAGAAAAACGCCACATTACTTTAAAAAAGGACAAACATGACTTTAATATTAATGAGCACTACTGTTGCTGTGATGGAAGATGTCATAAGGGAGGATTAAAGGTGTGCGAGCGCGCACTGTTGAATTATGCAGAGCATCACGAAGACGAAAAGATATAACAGGCGGACCGATTGTCCCTTATCTGTTATCCTACAGCTTGAATGACGACAGAAATGTCTTTCATTTCATTTTTTTTTAAATTTTCAGTCAAGCTCTGACTGAGTGAGAAAGGGAGATAAGAGCGTTGAAAATTGCTAACACGATTTAGCATAAATGTAGAATAGATAAATATGCCCGCCTTCATTTCCGAGTCAAGAGACGTTGCCCGGCAGGGCTCATTAAAAGGTTGCTCGCCCAGGCATCCTGCCTCATTAAAACTTTAGATTCCTCTTAGCGCAACTATAGGTTCACATTTGGTGACAAATTAATGGGCAAAATGGGAAGAAATGAGTGGGACACACCTAGTTGGAGTCAGTGGATAAATGTTTGATTTACAGATAACAATACCTTGGGGTGTAACGGTAATTCCTAATTATGGTTCAGAACAGTCTTAGCTGATCTGTAGCTCTGGTCTCTACTGAACAATGGTGGCACACTGCCTTTGTCCTATCTACTTGTCTTTGTCCATTTACCGTATTTTCCGGATTATAAGGCGTACTGCCGATGAATGGTCTATGTTCGATCTTTTTTCATATAAAAGGCACACCGGATTAAAGGGCGCATTAAAGTAGTCATATTGTAAAAAAAATGTTAAATTGACAACACTTCCTTGGGGTCTACATAACATGTAATGGTGGTTCTTCGGTTAAAATGTTGCATAGATGATGTTTTACAGACTATCTTGAAGACACTTTCTGACAGTCGCTACCGAATGCGCCGTTTTGTTTGTGGTCTTATTTACGTGGCTCACCTTCGATAGCGTCTTATCCCCGTCATCTTTGTGGTAGCGGTGTAGCGTGCAAGGACGGGAGTGGAAGTGTCAAACGATGGAGCTAACTGTTTGACATTCAGACTTTACTTAAATCAATAACGGAGAAGCAACTTCTCATCCGGAAACAACAACAAAAAAAACGTCCGACCGGAACTCTGATAACTAAAGTTCCTTGGGTGAATAATGTAAACTCACTATACCGGTATGTTTTAGCGCTTTCATGGCGAGTTTACAGACAAATATAAGTAAGAACTTTACACTACTTTATATTACAAATGGCAATAGCGGAGGATGAATGTCCCATAACAAGACGATAAGAGAAAAAGAAGAAGCCTATCGACTACGGACTACAAAGGCGAACGTGCGCAATTTTTCAGGATTTATGCAGATCCCAAATACACATCAGCAGGTACCAGAAGATAAGAAATGTTGCTTTTGCATAATATTGCGAAACAAAACACCAGATAATGTTTTACCTTATACACACACCATAATAATACTCGTATGTTGAAGCACAGTACAATCCATCAAGCGGAGCGGCATCATAGCTTACCAAAGTTGTACTAAAATATTTTGATAGATTTTTAAATGCCGTGTGTAATGTTCTATATTTTCAATGGAACATATAAAATGTTGGTGTTGTTTACTTGAGTGATATTGCCATCATACCTCTTATCACGTATCTCTTATGTTTGACTGCCATCTACTGTTCACACTTATTATTACACCATGTACCAAATAAAATTGCTTCGAGGTCGGTGAGCAAAACCAGAATTATTCCATACATTACACTGTCGAGTTTTGAGAAAAAAAAAGGATTTTAAGTGCACCTTATAGTCCGGAAAATACGGTACGTATTTCACCGGTAAAGACGCTTTTAAAGTTCTGGTTTCTCCTTAACACTATTGCAAGTCATGACTCGTGCTGGGCTCCAGGTACAGTTTGTTTACGGAGTAGACACAAGGCAGTCACTACTTCCTGTCCGCAACTCAATGTGTTCCTTGTGGTAACTCGGTACGCTTCTGTACCGTAGCAAACATTTTTATTATTAATACATGTGCTGTAGTAATGCCTGACAATTTAAACAAATATTTCACAAGTAGGCTAGCAAATATGTGAACTATAGATGAAAAATAAGAGAAAACTACTTGCTAAAGCTACCCGCACACTAAACATACTTTAGCGGAAAGTAAGAAAAATAATTTATAAGTAATGACAAGACTCCACCAACACTGCTATTCACCAGCGGTTGACACTAAAGGCTCTTTAAGGGATCCATGTAGGATCCGGGACAGATGGGCCGGGGGTTCTTTGTGGCGCTGCTTTACAACAAGCGGCATATATCGGCCTCGAGGGGGACCCTTCTACTTCACAGCCGAGAGTGCATAGGGAAAAAAAAAATAACCAGATCAATATGCATTAGTGCAGAACATGGATTAGTGAACATCATGGAACCTTGAACTAAGGTGTGTCTATAGGAGGACGGACCCCTTTCACCAGTTCCAACTACAAAGTGTCCATTAAAGGCTTTCACTCCAATCAGTACCACATGGAAGCAGAAAAGCATAAGGAAGAAAGGTACTGATGTTTTGAAGGACTTACTACAAAAAAACTTGAGTCAAAGATCCTCTATGACAGTGGTCCCCAACCTTTTTTGCACCACGGACCGGGTCAATGTAGGCATTATTTTCAGGGACCGACTTTCCACTTGTGCCAGATAAATACAGCAAGAATAAGTGCATGAAAAATACAACTCACTATAACGCTGAATTAGTGTTTTCTTTGCAATGAGATGCAGATCATGGAAATCAGCCTTTGGCTACAATCTGTCACTTTTCTGTCTGATATGTTCATTAATGTGCATTGTATCATGTCACAAAGTTATAACAAATATAACAATTGGCAACTTCCCATGAGGAGTTTTATTGTACATCTATAAACAAGCTCATTGGTGTGTCCAGTGCACAAGTGTCAAACACAAGGCCCGCGGGCCAGATGTGGCCCTCCACGTCATTTTATATGGCCCGCAAAAGCCTGAAAATAATATGTTTCAATGAAATACCTTATATTTTCTTTCTCGACGTTCTTACTAAAGGTATTAGGTTTTTTTTTGTAGTATGACAGGGGAAAAAAATTGTGTCCAATATTGCAAGAAATATTATATTATCTGACTTTGTTGGACAAAGTCCAAATAAATACTTAAATATCTGCTTAACTTATGATTTCGAAGCAAGTTATCCATCAAATTGTACACTAGAAATATGACCAATAGATTTTACTGTAACATTTAGGGATTTTTTTTTTTTTAAAGCATATTACTGTAAGTTGGAAAAAACAACAACCGATGTTTGTTTTTTTACAGTAAAATTCTGTCAACTGAACTGTAAGTTGTTTTTTTTACTGATAATCCACGGTTGATGATTTTATGGTACCACATTTTATCATGGTAAAAAAATGGCATCTGAGTTGCCCAAATTAAATTAGACAGCGGTACTGTATTTCTATTTACAGTAATATGTTGTAAAGATAATAATAATAAAAGACACCATATAATTTACAGTACAATATTTCACTGGTAACTAAGCTGCCAGTTTTTTTCTGTACAAAACAGTGGTAAAATCTGCAGATTTTTTTTACTCTTTATGGAATTTTTTTAAAAACTATTTTAATTCATAGGCAAATTCGTTAATTATTTACTGTTACAAGCGGCCCTCTAATGGCAGCCATGACTGCGGTGTGGCCCTCAATGAAAACAAGTTTGACACCCCTGGTCAAGTGGGACAGGCCAAAGTTAAGTCGGAGAAAATTAAAGTTAAAGTTAAAGTACCGATGATAATTTGCAGTCCTTTATAATTCATTTAATGTTTCTCTCCGGCCTGGTAGCAAATGCGTCACGGACCGGTACCGGTCCCCGGACCGCTGGTTGGGGACCACTGCTCTATGACATTTAGATGTGTTTCTGAGGACTGATTACACATTAGGGCTGGGAATCTTTGAGTGTCCCACGATTCGATTCAATATCGATTCTTGGGGTCACGATTCGATTATAAATCGATTTTTTTCGATTCAACGCGATTCTCGATTCAAAAACGATATTTTTCCGATTCAAAAACGATATTTTTCCGATTCAAAACAATTCTCTATTCATTCAATACATAGGATTTCAGCAGGATCTACCCCAGTCTGCTGACATGCAATTTTTGTAAAAAGCTTTTATAATTGTAAAGGACAATGTTTTATCAACTGATTGCAATAATGTAAATTTGTTTTAAACTATTAAATGAACCAAAAATATGACTTATTTTATCTTTGTGAAAATATTGGACACAGTGTGTTGTCAAGCTTATGAGATGCGATGCAAGTTTAAGCCACTGTGACACTATTGTTCATTTTTTTTTTTTTTTTTTTATAAATGTCTAATGATGTCAATGAGGGATTTTAAATCACTGCTATGTTGAAATTGTTACTAATACTGATACTGTTGTTGATAAAATTAATTTTTGTTTCACTACTTTTGGATTGTTCTGTGTCGTGTTTGTGTCTCCTCTCAATTGCTCTGTTTATTGCTGTTCTGTGTGTTGCTGGGTCGGGTTTGGTTTTGGAATTGGATTGCATTGTTATGGTATTGCTGTGTATTGTTTTGTTGGATTGATTAATAAAAACGAAAATTTAAAAAAAAGATTAAAAAAAAGAAAAAAAAAAAGGAAAAAAAAGAAAATCGATTTTTGAAAAATGAGAATCGATACTGAATCGTACAACGTGAGAATGGCGATTTGAGTTTGAATCGATTTTTTCGCACACCCCTATTACACATATTTATATGCATTTTTTTCTTTTACGCCCTGAGTCTCTGAATTCCCTTAAGTCCCTTTGGGAGAGTGACCCTATCTGAGGATAGCTGGACAGAGATCTTAAGTAGAGATCATAAGTATTTTATTTGTGCTAGACACAGCCTATTCAACGCAAGCTTATGCGAAGGTCTGACTGGCTAGGATGTATGACGGAATATCAAACAGATATGTGATCCGTGTCCAGTCTCCAGCTAGCTCAATACACATGTTTAGGCTCTGCCCATCCCTGTGTAGTTATTGGACAGACATTTCTAATACTTTGTCTTTGGTAATTGGCAAAAACATTGAACCGAATCCTCTAAGCAGACTATTTGGGGGTAGCCCCTCTGTCATCTTCTCTCAGCAAATCCAAAGAGTCTGGTAGCATTTACTATTTTGTTGGCTGTGTTAGATTGGAAGGCTGCAGCGCCTCCCTGCCAAACTTGCTGGGTTGGAGATATTCTTTATTTCCTTTAATTGGAGAAAATTAGGCTGACATTGAACGGTTGTTCTGTGAAGTTTCAGGAAGTATGGTGTGGTTTCCTAAAATATGTAAAAGAGGCTGATCTCCAATTTAACTCCGATTGAAAAGTAATTGAAAGGTAGATAATTGATGAGCATTTTGGGTATTGCTGCACCGTGTTGGGGACATTCAGGAGTGAAGTTGTCTATGGCTTTATGTCAATATTTCCCTGTACTTATTTGACAGATTTTTTATTTTGGGGTGGAAAAAATTACATTTTGGTATGTATTTCTGTCAACCGTATGTCAAAAATGTTATAAACCAACATTTAAAAAAAAAAGATCCCTTATGACAGGAGAACTCAACTATTTTTGAGGACGTACTATGAAAACAGTCTTCAAAGATCCTTTTTGACAGGAGCTCTCTGCTGTTTTTAAGAATACATTGTAGTACAAAAACACAAGTCAAAGATCCTGTATAACAGCGGCTCTTTGCCCTTTTTAAGAATATACTGTACTATAAAAACACGAGTCAAAGATCCCCTGATAGGAGCGCTTTGCTGTTTTTAACAATATACTGTACAACAAAAACATAAGTCAAAGATCCTGTATGACAGGGGCTCTCTGCTGTTTTTAAGAATATACTGTACTACAAAATCACAAGTTAAAGATCCTCCATGGCAGGAGCGCTCTGCTGTTTTTAAGAATAGACTGTTCTACAAAAACACAGGTCAAAGATCCTCCATGACAGGAGCACTCTGCTGTTTTTAAAAATAGACTGTACTACAAAAACACGCGTCAAAGATCATGTGACAGAAGCGCCTTGCTGTTTTTAAGAATAGACTACTACAAAAACACGAGTCAAAGATCCTCTGTGACAGAAGTGCTCTGCTGTTTTTATGAATAGACTGTATTACAGAAAAATACACGAGTCAAAGATCCTCTATTACAGGACACTGCTGTTTTTAAGAATATGCAGTACCTACAAAAACCCGAGTCAAGTAGCCTCTTTGACAGGAGTGCTCTGCTGTTTTTAAGAATATACAGTACTACAAAAACACGACTCAAAGGTCCTGCATGACAGGAGCGTTCTGCTGTTTTTAAGAATAGACTGTACTACAAAAACACGAGTCAAAGATCCTCTGTGACAGAAGCGCTCTGCTTTTTTTTATGACTAGACTGTATTACAAAAAAATACACGAGTCAAAGATCCTCTATGACAGGACATTGCTGTTTTTAAGAAAGTACTGTACCTACAAAAACACGACTCAAAGATCCTCTGACAGGAGTGCTCTGCTGTTTTTAAGAATATACAGTAGTTCAAAAACACGAGTCAAAGATCCTCTGACAGGACACTGCTGTTTTTAAGAATATACAGTACCTACAAAAACAAAGTCTAAGAGCTTCTATTGACAGGAGTGCTCTGCTGTTTTTAAGAATATACAGTAGATTAAAGATTAAAGTACCAATGATTGTCACACACACTCTAGATGTGGTGAAATTTGTCCTCTGCATTTGACCCATCCCCTTGGGGAGCAGTGGGCAGCAGCGGCGCCGCGCCCGAGAATCATTTTGGTGATTTAACCCCCAACTCCAACCCTTGATGCTGAGTGCCAAGCTACCTACACAAACAAAGTCTAAGAGCTTCTATTGAGAGGAGTGCTCTGCTGTTTTTAAGAATATACAGTACCTACAAAAACACGAGTCAAAGAGCCTCTATGACAGGAGCGCTCTGGTGTTTTTAAGAATATACTGTATTACAAAAACATGAGTCAAAGATCCTATATGACAGGGGGTCTCTGCTGTTTTTAAGAATATAGACTACCTACAAAAACACAATACAGAGAGCCTCTATGACAGAAGTGCTCCTGTTTTTTTAAGCAATGACTACAAATTCTCTTCAAAGACATGACAGCAGCGTTCAGCGTTCTCAAGCCTCTACTACAAAAACAACAGTCACAGATCCTCTACATGACATGACTTCACTTAGTGACTGGCTTTTATTTGAGAAAGCATCTCCTGTTTTGACTCTGGTGTCACAAAAAAGTAACGAAGAATGCAATGATGGAGAGAAAGTTGTAGTTTGACCACAGCTGCTCCCTGTCAAAAGTGGCTCCATCACCGTCAGGGACTTTGTCAGACACGCATCCATGTGTCTCTCGCTCCCTTAATGAGTGAATCATCATCAACCTCTGGGGGTGCGGATGCTAAGACATTATCCACAACCCGCGAAATGCCCAAATGCACAAAAGAAAGTGAGATAGCGTGTGTGTATGTGTGAAATCCAGTGGCATTATGCGTAAGAAGGCCAACAATCAATGAAAAAAAAAAATACATGGACACGCATGCATGAACATGTTTTGCTGAGGGGACACAGTTTGAGCGCAACACAAATCTGGCTAAATGCGGAAGATACACAAAATATGGGCATGGGCATTTCTGTTAAAGAAATGGGGAGGGGGGTAATGGTACATGTATTCAGAAATGTTCGGTACGGTAGAAAGGGATGTTCAACTGAATTGTCAAAAAAAGAGGACCTACAAGGGAACACTACTCGTATAAAGAAGTTGAACAAATGATTACTGACTGCATCACCTTATCGTTACATCGAGTAAATTACATTGCGGAAAAAAATGTGTAACTGGCAAAAAGGAGAGGACTTCAAGGGGAGCCTTGAGGAACGCCTCAGTTGTGAAAATCAGTTTGGCCCCACTGTTCTATGTTTGCGAGCGAGGTTGAAATGTCAATGCAAGGAGCTGCCGATGTGTTTACAGTGGTCCAAGTTCCTCTATACCAGGGGTGTCCAAACTTTTTCCACTGAGGGCCACACACTGAAAAATCAAAGCAAGCGGGGGCCATTTTGATATTTTTTACATTTAGGCCTCCACTCAGGCTTGATCCCGGGGACCCCAAAGGGTTTTGGTCAAAAAAATATAAAAAATGTGCCATTATTCAGTATTATTATTTTTTATTATTATTCAAGTTTTAAATCTCTAGATCAGGGGTCGGGAACCTTTTTGGCTGAGGGAGCCATGAAAGGTAAATATTTTGAAATGTATTTCCATGAGAGCCATGTCATATTTTTTAACACCGAATACAACTAAATATGTGCATTTTTAAGTAAGACCAACATTTTTAGAGTATAATATGTTTCTTATTCTTTTTAATAACACTGTTATTCTGAAGCTAACCAATAATAAATAAAATACTTCTTACCAGTAATGCGACTTCTTGAACAGGTGCGGTAGAAAACGGATGGATGGATTAAAATGCATGAGAATGTTTTATATTTTGAACGTTATTTTTAACACTGTGACCAGCGGAATTAGTCATTACTTATCGTGTTAAGCAATGTCAGCTAAGATTTATCTGAGAGCCAGAGGCAGTCATCAAAAGAGCCACATCTGGCTCGAGAGCCATAGGTTCCCTACCCCTGCTCTAGATCAACACTAGGTATATATATTTGTCAATATAACGTTTTTAAAGATTTAAGTTGTATGCTCTTTTTGTCAAAGAAAATCCTGTTTTTTTATGGAAAAAACACAAAATATGCAATATTTTCACCCAATAAAACTTTTAAGTGGAATATTTGAGATTATATAATAATGGGAGCCTTAAAAAGGTCAATAACTCATAACAACATTGATTTTAATTCATTATTATATTTTTGAGCAATGACACTTAAAAACAAATCACACTAATATTGGGATCCAAAAGGGTTCTACTCATTAAAGAGTTAAAAAATAAATTATAATTTTTTTTTTACTGCTTACTTTTAACACAATAATCTCGAGATCAACTTCAGATCTATCCGTCAATTCTAAGTTTTATTGTTGTTTATGTTTTTTGTTTGTTCGTTTTAGGCCCTTCTTTAAAAAAAAAAAAACAGCTCAGTTTTTTATATGGCAAACACAAAATATGCAACATTTTCCCCAAAAAATATCTCAAAGTGGAATATTTAATGTGACGTAATTGGAGCCTTGAATAGGTCAATAATTCATAATGACACTGATTTTGATTCATATTATTTTTTAAAGAAAGAAACAGCCTGCAAGGCAGCTTTGTGTTATTAGAGTAAACATTGCAACATTTTCTTGTTACATTTCACCTGTTTGCTCTTTTATACCACTTTTTATGTTTTTGTTTTTTTTTCAATCGTATTTTTAAAATGTGCCGTGGGGCCGTTAAAAAATGACCTGCGGGCCGCAAATGGCCCCCGGGCCGCACTTTGGACACCCCTGCTCTATACAATAGGAGCAAAAAAATGTTTGTCTCCCAAGTTTTGAACTGAACTCGGGCGCCAGATTTGGCCCCCATAGTTGCCACAAAGAACACATTAATTGAAAGAGTGTAACTGCCTGTTGATATGGTTCTCAGAAGCAGCAAGCTTTGCACTGGACATTTGTTTGTGATTCTTTTTTTTTGTTGGTTATAAATCAAATTGTGTTTTGCAAAACACAAATGTCCACTGCACAGGACGCGGTCTCTAAAGAGGATAGTCACGCCGCGGCAGAGTTAGAGTTAGTTTCCTGGGCATGACGTTAAAGTGCATCCGGCAGTGGAGGCTCCTCTATGGGGTATTGGGGCACTAGGAAGTTAACCCCTTTACTACTGTTACCCCAGGTGGCCCTTGGCAAAGGCCTAGTACCTGACTGCCCCCCTAGCCAGGGATACGGTGAAGACCTCAACGGCGGAGCAGGCGGAAGACGGTAGATTTAAGAACTACCACAACGGCTGCGATGGCGGAAGAAGGCTGCAGCAGAAAAGGGTCCCCAGTTGTCTTGGACTCCATGCCACTGGACCCTGACCCGATTCTGTCAAGGATCGTGTGGTGACTGTCTGTGTACCAGTCTCTAGGGTTGGGTATCGAGTATCGATTGGAACCGGGACTAACTTTCCGATTCTCACGGGATCGTTCAAAAGTTTAAATTTCGATTCCTATTACCAGTCCGCCGACCGGAAAAAAATATGTCCGCCGAACAGGAAGAAAAAGCCGCTGAACACCAACGAAGAAGCGCCCACCGTCGGAAGTGTTAGCATAGCCGAGCGAGTCAGTCAAGCTCAAGCATGGATAGCGGGCGTCGGCGGTCGAAAGTGTGGCTTTACTTTACAAAAAAAAAGAAATAACCGCGAAATAACAGAGCTCCATGTCCATCAAGAAACGAGTGGAGAGAGAGCTGCAGATGTATCAGGACGTTCCACCGATACTTATGTCTGACGACCCTGCTGCATGGTGGTGGTCCGGTGGAACCAACAAAAGACTTATCCTTTGCTGTCATATCTCGCTTTCTCCTATTTATGCGTTCAAGCTTCTTCCACACCCAGCGAACGTGTATTTTCCACAGCAGGAGACACTATCTGTCCAGAACGCTCACGCATCCTGCCTGAGAAGGCGGATATGGTCATTTTCCTAAACAAAAACTGTCTATGATTTTATACTGTACCTGCTGCTAATCTGGACTGGGTTTTGCAAGTTGTTTCTTATTGTTTATTTGCTTTTCTGCACCAGGTTAGCCCATCAGTGGGAGCACGGTAACATTTTTAAGTACCGGCAGCATCATACACTTGTGTGTATAAATGTGTTTTCATGAGGTTTCCTGCAGCATCATACACTTATGTGTAAATGTGTTTTCATGAGGTTTTCAAAAATAAAGCTCTCTTGAGGAAAGTGTACCCCTGGGAAAATGTATTCATAATTTATAATATTTATATTCAAGTTCATAGATTTGATATTTATATTCTAGTTGAAAACAGCCCTGTGAGGAATTTATAGTAAAGTTCATCAAAAGTTAATAGAATTAAAATTGATGGAGAATGTCAGACTATTTCATTCAGAAAGACTGTAGGTAAGCTAGCTCATTTAAAATATCCTAAACTTTTTTTTGACCCTGCCTCTTAAAAGAATCGGAATCGGGAATCGTCAGGAATCGGAATCGGAATAGTTCGAATTCAAACGATACCCATCCCTACCAGTCTCCCCACGTTAAACTAAGTCACGCACAGGCATCCTCCATAAAGGGATACACCCCTACCAGGAGGATCGTCATACTCGTTTGAGTGACCGCCGATGATGAGCGTTTGAAAATCCTCTTCCATCTGTTTGGAAACATTTGGCCTTCCTGTTGAAATACTTAAGCATGGATCAGATGAAAAGATAGAAAAAGGGGAACTATATACTGGAACTACATATGCTGTATACTTAAGCTAATTAAGAAAATTGATATCATACAATAAAATAATTCACAATGTTTAACTTGTTCAGCTTGTTTGCACTGTTGCATTTATTGGAGCGTTTTCCCGTTTCATTTTTAAAAGTCATTAAAGCGTGCAAAAAATGTATTTTCTAGATCCGAAAAACCATGTTAGACTATAGCAGAGGTGTCCCAAGTGCGGCTCGGAGCTATTTTTTTAATGGCCTGCAGAAAATTATAACAAAAATATTTTCCCTTAAACATAAATGGCTTAAAAGAGCAAACAAGTGTAATATAACAAGAACAAATTCAAATGCTGACTCTAAAGCAGAGCCAAATTTTTCTTTAAAAAACAACAACATTGTACTGTCCTCATCCTTTGATTTTTTTTAGTCTGTGGCCCTCAGTGGAATAAGTTTGGACACCCCTGGACTAGAGCGTCGTGCTTTGAAATGTCATTGGAATTCCTGTCAAACTGCTGAAGCTCAGTGTTTGGCCACAAAAGTGTTGCAGACCATGCTGGAATTGAACCCTGACCCATTGTCAACTACCAGGTTGTGCGAGCCATTCATTAGACTCGTCCCTCTGTTGGTTTATTAAAGGAATGGACGAGCGTCCATTGTTCATTTCTATAGACTTTCACCCACTCATTTGCTGAGCACTTCGTGGTGTATGATAATTACATGTAATCATAGTGATTTCCACTAAAAAAAAGTCCTAAGTGACGCGAAGAAAAGTACATGACATTCTGTACAGTTTGTCAACCCTGTGTGTTTTTGTCACTTTCAGGTTCAGCCTACTATGACAATGTGCGACCGTTAGCGTATCCCGACGCGGACGCAGTCCTCCTTTGCTTTGACATAAGTCGCCCAGAGACGCTGGACAGCGTGGTGAAAAAGGTCAGTGCCTCATATTGGAAACTTTTTTTTTTTTTTTTTTGCAAAAAGAGCAGCAGCCCTAATAGAGCATTGATTGATTTGAGATTGAGACTTTTATTAGTAGGTTGCACAGTGAAGTACATATTCCGTACAATTGACCACTAAATGGTAACACCCGAATAAGTTTTTCAACTTGTTTAAGTCGGGGTCCACTTAAATTGATTCATGATACAGATATATACTATCATCATAATACAGTCATCACATAAGATAATCCATTGAATTATTTACAATCAGGGGTGTGGAGGGGGGGAAGGATATGGACATCAAGTAGTGGACATAGAGAGAGAGAGAGAGAGAGAGAGAGAGAGAGAGAGAGAGAGAGAGAGAGAGAGAGAGAGAGAGAGAGAGAGATCAGAAGGCATAAGAAAAAAGAAAAAGTATCTGCATTTGATTGTTTACATTTGATTATGAGCAATCCGGGGAGGGTGTTAGTTTAGGGTTGTAGCTGCCTGGAGGTGAACTTTTATTGCGGTTTTGAAGGAGGATAGAGATGCCCTTTCTTTTATACCTGTTGGGAGCGCATTCCACATTGATGTGGCATAGAAAGAGAATGAGTTAAGACCTTTGTTAGTTCGGAATCTGGGTTTAACGTGGTTAGTGGAGCACCCCCTGGTGTTGTGGTTATGGCGGTCATTTACGTTAAGGAAGTAGTTTGACATGTACTTCGGTATCAGGGAGGTGTAGCGGATTTTATAGACTAGGCTCAGTGCAAGTTGTTTAACTCCAAGTTGTTTAACTCTGTCCTCCACCTTGAGCCAGCCCACTTTAGAGAAGTGGGTAGGAGTGAGGTGGGATCTGGGGTGGAGGTCTAGAAGTAACCTGACTAGCTTGTTCTGAGATGTTTGGAGTTTAGATTTGAGGGTTTTGGAGGTGCTAGGGTACCAGGAGGTGCATGCGTAATCGAAAAAGGGTTGAACGAGAGTTCCCGCCAGAATCCTCAAGGTGCTTTTGTTGACCAGAGAGGAAATTCTGTAGAGAAATCTCGTTCGTTGGTTAACCTTTTTGATTACCTTGGTTGCCATTTTATCACAGGATATATGGTGATAACAATGTCAAGCAGGTGTTTTTAAATATAGGGGCAGAGCCCACATTGGGTCACAGGTCACATTTCTGGGTCTTTTATTGAACACATACCGTGATTTGTTGTAATAAACTATGGCCCTGTTTGCACTGCATACCAAATCAGATTTCTTTGCCCTGAAGTGACACAGATCACATTTTTTTGGCCAGTCTAAACGCTCCAAAGTGCTTCAAATCTGATCGTTTGGCATCAGATTCAGGGAACATCAGGAGGTAGTTCTGAATCCGATTGAAATGTGATCTTTTCAAATGTGACTTCAGTCTAAACGCAATGCGACCTGAATGCGACCCGAATGTGATTTGTCCGTCAGTTCTGGGTGTGCTACATCACTCGTGTGCGCAGGGAAAAAAGCAGTCTCCAGCGAAAGTGCGTATTTCATTACAACATTTGGTTTTGGTTTCTATTTAAGACGGACGACCTAATTTCCGGTGCGCAAATAATAGGCTATATGTAATTTATGAATATAGTCGAGGTTTCTGTGGTTTATCCGTTATCCAGTGCTCAATGCCGGGGTGGAGTGGAATATACGTTAGGTCAGGAAAAAACACAGAGGCTATTTCATCCCTACAAGCCTGTTTTGCAGGTTTCCCTGCTCTTCAGGGAGAGAAAAAATCCCCCGAAGAGTAGGGAAACCTGGGAAACAGGCTTGTAGGGATGAAATAGCTTCTGTGTTTTTTCTTGACCTAATGTATAATTTATGAGTATATCTTTTTTTTATTAATCAATCCAACAAAACAATACACAACAATACCATAATAATGCAATTCCAATTCCAAAATCAAACTCAACCCAGCAACATCCAGAATAGCAATAAACAGAGCAATTGAGAGGACAAACAAACATGACACAAAACAATCTAAAAGCAGTCAAACAAAAATGAATATTATCAACCTGCTTGGCACTCAGCATCAAGGGTTGGAATTGGGGGTTAAATCTCCAAAAATGATTCCCGGGCGCGGCTATGCTGCTGCCCACTGCTCCCCTCACCTCCCAGGGGGTAATCAAGGGGATGGGTCAAATGCAGAGGACAAATTTCACCACACCTAGTGTGTGTGTGACAATCATTGGTACTTTAACTTTAACTTTAACAACAGTATCAATATTAGTAACAATTTCAACATAGCAGTGATTAAAAATCCCTCATTGACATTATCATTACATTTATAAAAAATAAAAACATTTAAAAAAAATATATAAGTATATATTTTGATTCCGAAGAAATAGCCGGAATTGACGCTGTGGCGCATTTGCTTACAAGTGAGTTGAAAAATAAAGCTCCCGCAGATCCCGTGGACGCTTTTGACCTCCCTCCCTCCTCAACGACACCTGGAGTCGAACTTTTGCTTGCATGCAGAACGGCCCGAGCCTATGAACATTACATCGACACACCCAAGACAATGGGTATATACACACACACACCCTCCCCCACCCCACACCTTCACCACCGCTTGATTCCCCTCGGGGTGATGGACGGCTGGCAGCGCTTCATAGCAGCAGTCGCCCTCCAGGGCCCCAACTCCCCGCCCCTCTGTTGCGAGTTGTCGTGATTAAATGTAACATGTTTATGTGTGCATGGCATGGAGGTTTTTTCCCACTCCAGACTAGGCCCCCTAAGGAGCCCAGTCTAGATTGTATTTTTTTACTCATGTTCTTCCCCAGCGTTTGACCATTTTCTTATCTTTTACGGGGCGCCTCGTGGCGACCCATCAGCGTTCCTGTTCTGTAACCCTGTACACTGTTTGTCTAATCTTGAACGGGTTTGTGCTGAAAACATAGTTTCGTTGTACTTGTGCAATGACAATAAAGTCCTATCCTATCCTATCCACGCTGATGTCCGTGTCTCCTCTACTTTACAGCCATTAAAAGATTACAACCCTCCCAAATATCCATCCATCCATTTTCTACCGCTTGTCCCTTTTGGGGTCGCTGGAGCCTATCTCAGCTGCGTTCGGGCGGTAGGCGGGGTACACCCTGGACAAGTCGCCACCTCATCACAGGACCAACACAGATAGACCAACAACATTCACACACTAGGGCCAATTTAGTGTTACCAATCAACATATCCCCTGGTGCATGTAAGTCACGGGGAGAACATGCAAACTCCACACAGAAAGATCCCGAGCGCAGGATCGAACCCCGGACCTTCGTATTGTGAGGCAGATGCACTAACCCCTCTGTCACCGTGCTGCCTCTCCCAAATATTTTACACTATATACATCCATTCATACACTATATTACTTTCACGTAAAAAAAACTTATTTTTAAGATGTTGCGACTTTTGTTTTGTTTTGTACTAGTCGCGACTTCCTCCTGGTCAACTTCCTTTGTTTTCACTTTATCGAAGTTTGCATGCAAGCGACATCGGGGCCTTTGCGCGTTTACACTGAAGTCTGATAAAATCACATTTTACTTGCAGTGTACACAGTCAGCTGGAAAAAATCAGATCTAAATAAAATCAGATTTAGGCCACTTTGGCCTGCAGTGTAAATGTAGTCCGTCTTATTTAGCATGAGTTTATGTTCTGTGTATGTTGACTGTTTGTATTGCATATTGTTAGAATATCCTCACCAAAGCCTTATAAACATTTCCATTTTTGAGGTATGCTAAACAATATTATCCATTAGATTAAAAAAATTTCAAGCACATTTTGTGTTGTAGATTCACTAACATACATCAATACACACAATCTTAATCATTAGCCAAATGATCAAGGACTTGTGGATAATTAGCTGCTAAGTTCTAGATGAGTATTTCCTACCAATCTTGCTCAAATTTTTCAATCTCCTTGAGGCAGAGCTGAGCAAATATTTTGACTCGGGGGCCACATTGAGAGAAAAAACGTGTTTGGGGGGGGGGCAATGTGTATGTGTGTATAAATGTGTGTTTGGGTCCCTCTTTTTCAGGAACACTAACACCAAAAGTCACAATGTCTGATAGAGTTTAAAAAAAGTTATGACAAACCACCTCAAAAATACGGAATGGAATTTTACAGTTTTTTTTACTGAATGGGACACCCAAAATGTACACGAAAATAAAGAAAGTAGGATTTACCATATTAACTATGAACAATAAAACACTGACTATTAACAACATATGAACGTCGCTCCTCTTTTACTTCTTAGACCAGCTCCTCCATAGACATCTTTTACAATCAAGCAAAACACAACAAACAAACAAGGGTAATAAACACCTACAATATGATATATTATCACTTTTATGCAGACATTTGTTGTAAAAATTTGCTTCTGCATCTGTTCCTGACACATGCATTTCGGGCTGGCTGCTCTGAAAACAAACCCCGCCCACTCTGGTTTGTTCCGGTCTGAGCTTCTGTGACGTAGATTACCGTAATAACTCGTAAAACACCCAAAAGCGCAGATTTCAACCATTGAAATACTTTTTATAGTTCAAGACTTGGGGTCATTTAAAAACAGCACAGCACACCATAATGGCGGCGACAGTTTTGATGTTAAAGGTCTAAAAAAATTATGTAGAAAGTCCGGCGGGCCGGATTGAAAATCTTAATGGGCCGCATGTGGCCCCCGAGCCTTACTTTGCCCAGGTCTGCCTTAAGGTGTGAGAAATTTTATTTCAATCCGACTTTGGGGGCTTTGGTGTAATCGGGTACATGTTTTGGTAAATAGTCAGCAGTTCAGGACTTGAAGAGCTAGCTTAGACAAAGGCATAGTCTACATTTTTTCCCCATCACTCTATTCAAAATTCATATTTATATCAGAAGCGTTTGCTTTGATTAAATCAGCAAATTGATTTGTTTACCACGGAGTTAGGATTGTGAATAATGGAAAAATGAGTGCCGGCAATCTTTCAACATTTTAAATGCGATTCGGTTTTAAAATAATTTTAACCAGTAATGTTTGGGTTTCTGAATTAATATTTACATTTCCTTGACTCGCCATAATGTATGATGATTATGGTGCATTGAGAAATAATAATACTAATGTAATCTAAACAACAAATGTATTTTCTTAAAAATACAAAATGAGACTTTCTCAGTCTGGACCCCTCCCGAGGGTCCAGCCTTAGACTGATACTTTTTTTACTCTTCCCCCTTTCCCAATGTCACCTTTTTTAAGGAGCGCTGTAAGTGGCTGATCCGTGGGCGGTCCCGTCTTGTCCCCTTGTAGCGTATGTCTGCTCTTAGTGGGACTGCCGAAAATGAAATTTCAGTTCTTATGTGTCTTGTACATGTTAAAGAATGGACAACAATAAAGCATCTTGAATCTTGAATCTTCATGGAATCACTTTTTTTTTTGATTGATTGTTGTTTAATTCCAATTGCTGTGTGGGAATGTTTTGCATAGCCCAGCCGTTGACTTGGTGGGCATCCCTCATCATTCAGCAGTGACATCGTCAGCCCAACACAAAACACGTAACTTGTAGGGTGGACAAATTCTCAGATCCATCAACTTGAACTCTGACCCCATTGGCAGTGGTGAATTCACACAGTTCACAATGCATGCTCGGGATGCCAGAGTAACACGTCGACCAGTTCTCGATTCTAACGCAAACAAAAGCACGTCGATCTGCTCGAGTAATCCTTTCAATGTTTCATTTTTTCCCCGCTGCGTTTTAAACAACCGTTGTTGACAAAGAAAGCGATTATGGTGCCCTTCAATTTTTCTTCAAAGTGAGGCTGTTCTCTCAGCATTACTAAGCTTGACAAATAGCTCTTGACTCCTAATCGCTTTCCTCTCCTTCAATGTTGTATCCTTTGCCTTCCTCATCTAATCTCTGCACAAACAAACAGAATGAAATCTGGTATGTGTGACTTTAGATCCACTGTCAAAATCTACCTCAACAGGCTCCTGCGTTGGTCTATTTTGGACTTTAAACTTACAACTGTTCAATTTAAAATGACCAATCTTCCGCTATTTTATTATTTCAACTAAAGATGTCCGATAATATCGGCCTGCCGATATTATCGGTATCGGTTTCAACCTCCCGATTTTCCCGAATTTCAGTGCTCCTCCCGAAAATCTCCCGGGGCAACCATTCTCACGAATTTCCGCCCGGACAACATTATTGGGGGCGTGCCTCAAAGGCACTGCCTTTAGCGTCCTCTACAACCTGTCGTCACGTCCACTTTTCCTCCATACAAACAGCGTGCCGGCCCAGTCACATAATATATGCGGCTCTTACACACACACACACAAGTGAATGCCATGCATACTTGATCAACAGCCATACAGGTCACACTGAGGGTAGCCGTATAAACAACTTTAACACTGTTACAAATATGCGCCACACTGTGAACCCACACCGAACAAGAATGACGAACACATTTTGGGAGAACATTCGCACCGTAACACAACATAAACACAACAGACAAATACCCAGAACCCCTTGCAGCACTAACTCTTCCGGGACGCTACAATATACACCCCCGCTACCCCCTAACCCCTCCACCCCCACATCAACCCCGCCCACCTCAACCTCCTCATGCTCTCTCAGGGAGAGCATGTCCCAAATTCCAAGCTGCTGTTTTGAGGCATGTTAAAAAAGATAAAGCACTTTGTGACTTCAATAATAAATATGGCAGTGCCATGTTGGCATTTTTTCCCATAACTTTTGATTGATTGATTGAAACTTGTATTAGTAGGTTGCACAGTATAGTACATATTCCGTACAATTGACCACTAAATGGTAACACCCGAAGAAATTTTTCAACTTGTTTTAGTCGGGGTCCAAGTAAATCAATTCATGGCACTTGAGTTGATTTATTTTGGAAAACCTTGTTACATTGTTTAATGCATCCAGCGGGGCATCACATCAAAATTAGGCATAATAATGTGTTAATTCCACAACTGTATATATCGGTATCGGTTGATATCGGAATCGGTAATTAAGAGTTGGACAATACCGGAATATCGGATATCGGCAAAAAAGCCATTATCGGACATCTCTAATTTGAACCAATTTACGCAAGCGTCATAGGGCCTACGATAGTGTTTTTAAAAGATTGTGGCCAAAATATAGCTTGAGGGTGAAATGTACAGTTTAAAATTGCTTTTAATATGCTCTTCTGGCAACACGCCATTTTGTCTGTAGCTTTAATGCTAATGAGCGGTGAACAGTGGCTTCATCAAGTGCTATTATCACTTTTTACATGTACACTGTAACTGTGCACTTGCCAAACATAATAGATGCTATATATATATATATATATATATATATATATATATATATATATATATATATATATATATATATATATATATATATATATATAGAGAGAGAGAGAGAGAGAGAGAAAGAGCAGAGAGCAGAGCAGAGCTCTCTGCTCTGCTCATATATATACATATATATATCACATACAACTATGCTAAGGAATAGCTACAATGGGTACATAACTAACTTATTTGCTGAAGAAAAACAAAATGATCAAATTTACAGCACCCACGTTTGTAGCTGACTGACATATTTGGCAGAGCTTTATTTCAAGATGTGTAGCGAAGCCCTTTTTTTCCTAGCTAGGGCGACTCGGAGGCAGTTTCATCTTCATGACGCTGTAAAAATCTAACTTTTAAAGCGAACCAACTTGTCTGAGAAGTGGTCATGAAGAGGCTCAAGGGATGCATAGTACCATTAGAACAGTGGCTCTCTCAAACTTTTTTCACCAAGGACCACCAGAGAAACACTTGGCTCCATAATGACCAACATTAAAATAGAGTAGCATTGTAGACCCAAGTATTCATTAAAACAACGCAAAGGTTTTGTAATATTAACTATATATACTAACTGTAATATTGCACATGGTAATTGGGATTTGTTATATATTGTAAATATTATATAAAATATAATATAATTTAATAATATATCAGTATGTATTGTATACTGTATATATAATATGTAAATCTTACATATATGTTATATTGCTACTATGGTACATTTTTAGTCTACTTTATACCTGCATTATCCTATCCATCCTTTGTAACTGAGCTACTGTGTGGAACAATTTCCCTCACGGATCAATAAAGTTTGTCTAAGTCTAAGTTTTATCTAACGAGTACATTCAATATTTTGGCCACTGTAACATTACACACAGTTTGGACAATAACACTGTTTGAATATTAAAAAAATGAAACACTATACTTTAATCAAGTGTTTCTTTGGCGTACCACTAGATGTAGCCCACATATCACTAGTGGCACATGTACTACCGTTTGAGAATCACTGTGTAAGAACACTGGACAACATAGAAAACAACATAAAAGTGGACATTAAGCCATTTAAGCGGTTTAGTACCGTAATTCTGGCAGAGGAGAATCACTCACACTACGTCACTGTCAAAGACAGGGGTGTCCAAACTTTTTCCACTGAGGGCCGCACACGGAAAAATTAAAGCACGTGGAGGCCATTTTGATATTTTTCATTTTCAAACCATAACAAAATATATGGATTTTTAATTTTTATTTTACCTTTAGGGGTCCCGGGGACCATAAAGGGTCTCAGTCATTAAAATGTTAAAATTTTAATGACTTGAATTATTTTTTATTTAACGCTTACAGTAAATCTCTATATCAACTTCAAGTTGATATAAAGTAATAATAATAAAAAAAGTTTTTACGGCTTTTCTGTCAAAAACCTTTTTTTTATAGTAAAACTGAAATATGCAGGATTTAGTAATTAGAGCCCTAAAAGATCAATAAGGCAGGACACCATTGATTTTAATTATTTAATATTTTTGAGTAATCGCAGTGAAAAGATAAATAAAGTACCACTAAATATATGTGGGATCCAAGAGGTGCCCCATTCACAAGGTGATACATTTTTATTAGGTTTTTCTTTTACTTTCAACACTTAAGTTAGGAGATCAACTTCAGATATATCTGTAGATTTTACGTTTGAACTATTATTTTGTTTGTTTTATGCTCTTTTGTCAAAGAAAACAATGTTTTTATATGGCATCTACACAATATATGCAATATTTACCACATAAAACATTTTAAAGTGAAATATTTGAAGTAATTGGAGCCTAGAAAATAATTCATTATAACATGGATTTTTTGTCATTATTTTTGTTTTTTGAGCAATGGCAAAAAAATTTTTAATAAAGAAACAGCCTGCATGGCAGCTTTGTGTCAACACTGCAACTTTTTCTCGTTAGATTTCGCCTCATTCCACTTTTTTTTAATGTTTTTTTTATAGTTTTGCAATAGTATTTCCAGAATGTGTGGCGGGCTGGTAAACAATTAGCTGCGGGCCGCAAATGGCCCCCGGCCGCACTTTGAACACCACTGGTCAAAGACAATGGAAAGGCAAATTTTGTATCCTCATTAAAAGTCTTACTCTAAGAATGAGCGAATAAAGGTTATGGCGTGAACTGAGAGCTTTGGTTCGTGTCTTTAAGAGATGTTCCATCGTATTTGTCGAGACAGAAGGCGACAAAACCTTAGTAAATGTCACTACATTAAGGGAAAGTCTTATCTACAGTACAGGCCAAAAGTTTGGACACACCTTTTCCTCATTCAATGCGTTTTCTTTATTTTCATGACTATTTACATTGTAGATTGTCACTGAAGGCATCAAAACTATGAATGAACACATGTGGAGTCATATACTTAACAAAAAAAAGGTGAAATAACTGAAAACATGTTTTATATTCTAGTTTCTTCAAAATAGCCACCCTTTGCGCCGATTACCTTTTCGCACACTCTTGGCATTCTCTCGATGAGCTTCAAGAGGTAGTCACCTGAAATGGTTTTTACTTCACAGGTGTGCTTGAAGCTCATCGAGAGAATGCCAAGAGTGTGTAAAGCAGTAATCAGAGCAAAGGATGGCTATTTTGAAAAAACTAGAATATAAAACATGTTTTCAGTTATTTCACCTTTTTTTGTTAAGTACATAACTCCACATGTGTTCATTCATAGTTTTGATGCCTTCAGTGGCAATCTACAATGTAAATAGTCATGAAAATAAAGAAAACGCACTGAATGAGGTGTGTCCAAACTTTTGGCCTGTACTGTACATACCAATAAGGCTACTAACAGCCAACAAAATGTTCTTAGTTTAGTGTCCTAATGCAATTGTAAGCTGCTAGCAATGCTAGAAATAGCACATGTGTCACATATCATGAATTCATTAAATATTGCCAGAAGCAAATGCTAAAGAACTGCGACTCAGTGGCTTTCTAATGCGCCTTAGGGGTCTTTGTATGTGTTTACATAAGTTGTTGGGTAGTCACATCCCCCTCCAACAATGAACTGAACTAAGAATCCAGCATTTTTGTCCATCCTTTCGTCGCACACACACTCACAGCTCAGAGAGCAGGCATTCTGCATTTTACCTCGCACAAACCGCTGGCTGATTCGTATTATTAACGCAAACAATACACCGCTTTATTCACACGGGTCCTTTGTGACTCATCTAAATTGCTGCCATTCACCAGTTGCTCTGTTTGGGAAAAGATCTCCTTGTAAAGCAAGAAGAAATGGTGCTTGCCTAGTGTCGGCCTGTGCCAGGGTGGGCGAAAACAATGAGACGGACCGCAGACAAAAGACTAAGAGCAAATTTAACAGCTGAAGTCTGTAGCCGGTGATGAGTTACTTTTGTGTGCAAGGATAAGGAAATTGTGCATTGATGTCGATTACAGTGGCAAGGAGAGACGCAGGAATTCTGTCCCAATGCCAAGGTGGTACTGGTGGGCTGCAAGTTGGACATGAGGACAGACGTCAACGTCATGAGGGAGCTGTCCAAACACAGACTCATCCCAGTCACCCACGAACAGGTAGGAAATGGGTTCATACCAGACAAAGTAACTTGACCTGAAAGTGTATACAGTACATGCATTCTTAAATCAGACTTTTCGGTGCGGTGTACAGCAGTGGCGGGCCGTGCGTTTCCCACCTAGGCCTTCAGTGAAGTCCGACTTCAATGATTATCTCTCAAAATACCATAATTTACGTCACCACATGACCATTGCCGGAGAAATACTATACATAAACACATTTTCGCCCTACTGTACATTGAATCACCTCAACAGTGCACAAAACTGGTTATTTTCTGGCGCATTTAAAAATCGCATCAACAATTAAAACCTATCTTAAGTGGTACTGTCAAAATTAAAATTGAAAAAACATTAAATATTTGAACTCACAATTTGTAGCACCTATTCGACGCCGTATAAGCCAGTGGTGCCCCTCGTCGTCAGCTTATTCGAGTGGAAATGGCGGGCGTTTCCCCATTTCATCACCAGAACAGCTGAGCTAGCTTCCAGGGTTGGCCGACACAGTCTCACAAGATGTAGTTTCTCTTTAACTATCCTTCTTGAAAATGGCCCTGCAAATACAGTATATACCTACCACCTTTTCAACGTTTTGGTTTCCTTCTCTGTTATCCCGGTATGGCCACGGCGCAACGCTTCCTGCTAAATTGAAACTTGTGTATGGATACTCACTTTGGAATGGCAAGTGAGTATCCAATCACAGTCTCGTTAACAGCAGGCTACTGTCAACAACTTGTTATTGCAACTGTCTCTCAACTCTATGTGTTCTCAAATTCATCCCCTAACGGTCCCGGTGAGTATCCAATCAGAGGACGCGTAAATGTCACGTTCAACGTGAGGCCATCTAGAAGGCCTTACTGACAAAAACTTGTGATCTGATTGGCTATCGCAACTGTCTATCAACTGTATGGCCCCGTTCACTTAGAGTGCACGGATGCCCGCATTGTTGATTCTGAAGGCCTCGGGCAGATTTGGTACAGCATGGCAACATAAGCTAGCTGAATTCTGATCGGATACAAACTAAAACTAAACAAAAACAGCACTGGAACGAGCATATGACATGAAGAAAATATGAATACTTTTAGATATTTAGGGAAAGTAAATAAAAAAATTATTGTATCTTTAATTATGATCATGATTTCAGGTTATTTTAGGCCAGCGGAGAAGGCCTTGCTAGCCCTGACGGCACACCACTATAGAAAGTGAAACCTCTAGTCAGGTGTCTACCGTGTAAACAACGAGTGCAGGCCAGCAAATGGCGAGCGGGAGTCACAGCAGGCAGTATTGCCAAAGAGAAACCTTGAAAAACATTTTTTGTTGTTAAAGTATCCTGTTTGGGAACACTTGGCCTTTCTAATAACATTTGTCCAGAAACAAATGTACAAGACGAAAGAATTGTGCCACAATTGTTAAGTAGAGATGGGAAACAGAGCTACCTGATGGAATTAATAATAATGCACATTAGGCAATATGTTAAATTTTTAAATCACTAAAGCTCAAGTTTTCTGCTATACATTTTGTTTCCTCACTGTATCGGACATGAACCGAGCCGTAACCCTAACACCGAGTTGCGTACCGAACGGTGATTGTCAGACTGTTACACCGCCGGTTAAAAGTAATCCACCAATCAGGTACGCTGCTCTAAACAATTACTTTGTGTCCCCAAACACAAACAAACCTTCCAAAAAAGTACCTGTAGTTTGTGCGTTGAAAAACTTGCGACTGCAATTACAAAGTTGCACAAAACAGGAAAAATACCAGCAAGACTTGCACCATTTAAATTGTTTTGTTTGTGTCTTGGAGGTCTCAACAGTACCAAACATGAATTTTAAGAGCCTATTTTTATGTAAATGTGAATTCCCTATTCTAGGAAGCTAAACAATTATTTTCTCATTTCTCCATCAATACAAAAAGGTAACCCTGATTGTCCTGACAGTAATTGCATCATAATTGCTTTTACATTGTACACCAGGTCACTTTAGTTCCAGTTTGCAGGCATTTTAACTTTATCTTGCCTAAAGCCAACAAATAAATTCCCAATCCCCCCTCTAAAAAAACAGCCTGTTTTCACATAATCGGTCTGGGCAAAAAGGGTTGAAAAACTTGCCTCCCTTGACATGACAGACTTGCACAATCTCAGCATTGACCAATAGAAAACATCATCAAATTAAATTGTTCTTAATAGTGGTTGTTGTGGATCGAACTATGATAACATCCAAAACAATTATAGATTTTACCAAATGTTGGTATATATATTCCACTAAGATTTATTTTAAGATGTGTAGTGAAGCCTGCTTGTCAATAATGTCAAACTAAACGTGCGCTGGTCTTGATTTAAGACAGGGTTACCCCAAACGCAAGTAATTTTTTTTGGCCTGTGTTCATTGCAATAAGTTTGTTGTGCCCTTTACCACTAGTTCTATGCACAGAACACGGCAATGCATAATCCATAGTAGCGTCAGAGGAAGGACACACTTATAATTGAGCTCTTATAATGTAGAGTTTGTCAAACCCTGATTAAACATACCCTAGTCCACAGGTGTCAAACTCAAGGCCTGGGGGCCAGATATGGCCCGCCATATCATTTTATGTGGCCCCCGAAAGCCTGGAATTAATATGCATATTTACATTTTGGCAAAGAAAATACATGTCCTGCAAGCAATTTCATGTCTTTTAAACTTGATCTGATATGAGAAAACAAAGATGTTAAAATCTAAATATTAACATTTAAAGTAACACTGTAAAAACAAAAACTGTAGATTTTACAGTAAAAACAGTGGTAATGTTTTTCCTTTAATGCTATAAATTTTTTTAAAAAAAGGCAGATTTTTTTTACTGTAAAATCTACATTTTTTTTTTTTACATAATTGTAAAAATATATATAATTAATACATAATTGTGTAATAATATTATCAGGTAATTTATATTTACATATCATTCACTGTCACAAGCGGCCTTCTGAAAGCAGGCATAACTGCGATGTGGCCCTCAATGAAAACAAGTTAGACACCCCTGCCACAAAAAGGTAGATTACAATTAACTTATATCTCCATAAAAGGTCGCTCCTGACAAAAAACACGTTTATCTAGATTTCGGGTTAGACTTTCTTATGTATGAAATTGCTGTCCTTGACTCCACACGCCAACCTGGGTTGTTGACTGAAACTCACCCTGATTGCAAACTTTATCAAAGGACTCTCGTATAAAGGAAATTAGTTAATTTGGCTTTGACTGAACTTGAAGGTCTTTACTCATAAATGTACTGGAACTGTCGACTTGAGACTGCAAATGATTAACATAAATGGCCAAGTTGCTTTGTTGTTAGACACCTGTTGTTTGTGTATATACAAGTCTTTGTCACTTTGTGCTTTTGGAATGATTGACCATGATCTAGTTAAGTTGTCTGGGATAGTTTCCAAATATTGTAGTCTGTCCACCCATTGCGTCCTGTATTCATATTGCCATACTTGATAAGACTTGACTGAAAACGAATAGCTTTTGAATACTTAAAGAGTTTGATATTGATCTGCGGTTTAACCTCGACCTGTTGGTCTTACGGGAAATACTTTCCCAAAAATTACCTTGACTCTACGCTATTATAAAAGTTGCTTTTTTACTACAGGACTTTGGAGTCCAATGGATTATGGATTTACTGACTTGGAATTACATTCAAAAACTGTTAACTCAACATTGTAATAGTTTTTTTCGGGCTTTGACGTAAAAAATATTGAGGCTTTACGAAGACTACTTATTAGTCTGGAGACTGGGCAGTCATGACTTTGGCATTGTTGGTCTTGACAAGAAACTGAACTCGAAGTAAGACTTCTCTTTGACCTCACCAAAACTGAACAGAAGAAATAGCTGAGAGAATCTGAAAGTCCTAACAGGTCTGTAGCTAGAGACTAAAAAGGAAAGCAGGGACTGTGGTTGATTCACAAAGGAAAAGAGACACAGAAAGAGGGATACAGTGGGAGAACTCAACCAGACCAAAAACATAGTGAGTCATAGCTGCGAAAGAAGAAAGCTGCAAGAGCATTGTTCAAAGTGAAAAGAGCAGCTGGAAGTGAAGAATTATCACCCGTCCTTTGCCTCTTTGTTTGGTTGTTTTAGTCCACTGTTCCCTAAGAGACATTTATTAACCAAAGTGATCAAAAACAAGACCACTTTCGTGACTCCTTTCTATTTTCCCTTTTAGGGTACTCATCTGGCGAGACAGATTGGCGCCGTGGCCTACGCAGAGTGCACCTCCAAGTACTCTGAGAACAGCGTCCGCGACGTGTTCCACGTTACCACCCTGGCTTCGGTGACCCGTGTCAACCGGCCGGCGCTCAAGCGTGCTGGCTCGCGACGGGGGCTCAAGCGGGTCTCCCAGCAGCCGCCTCGGACTGAGATTCACGAGCACCCACCCGCCATGAGGAAGGAGCGTGCCAAGAGCTGCGTGCTCATGTAGAGCTGCAGGCGAACTTTATTTATTGTCTTCAAGTCTTTGCGCTGCTTTAAAAAGGGACAGTGTGAGGAAAACAATATGGGATGGATGCCTACTCCAGTATGTCTTCTTTATTTAGGTGCTAAACAAAGTACAACAAGCACAAACGTTAACCATAACTGCCAGTCAGCAAACTAGGCTGTAACTCCTAAAGTGAAAAAATCTGGACACACTTACATAAAACAGGCTGGCAAAAATTTACTAAAACCACAAGTTCTTTTTTTTTAAAATAACTAAACAATGACTCATATAAAACTATTTTAATCAATAAAAATAACACTCTTATACTGCCCATTTGAAAGCAAACTGACTGGAAGGGCTGGAAATGTTGTTTTATGTGATTATGAAATAAATCCTTTACAAAGCTAAGTCACTGTATATACAGTATGAAACTCATGTGTTGTATAATATATTTGTCATTTGGGCCTTGTCCATATGAAAATGGGTATTTACACATTTGTGGCCTGTTTATTGTTTTGGGGTCCCTGGCTTTTTTTGAAAACTGATGTGTTCTATAAAAGTAACAAGCAAGTATGGGACGGGTATCATTTCAGTTTTCATAAACGCATTCCAGGCTAAAAATGGCATTACATTAAATTGTCCTGGCCTTTTTGTTTACATGCAAACTGTGTTTTGTGGTTCCTGTTATTTGGAAAACTGGTTCTCTAAAACCAAAAATGGTTACTGGATTGTGGGTCATTTCAGTTTTTATAAAGTCCTTCAAGACTAAAATGACCTAAAATGTCTGCTTAAAGTGTAATGGAAGTAATACAAATGCCTTATTTGAAAGGGGACCGATTATGCAAAAACAACTTTTCTTATCTGATGGTACCCGATTTGTTCATTTAGGATCTGCATAAGTCCTGAAATTTTGAAATCAAACCATGAAGGCATTGGGGCGATATTAATAACACAATCTTGCCTTCTTTCATATTCCCTCCAAACGAGACGTGTGAAATGTGCCCAGTTTATGACGTTTTTCCCCATTTCTGACATCAGCCGATATCTCCATACATGGTCGGTTTTACTCGAAGAGCTTTTGCGAGTCGACCATTGTAGTCTGGCACTGTAGTCAATACGTTTTTTTTTCCCCCTCTATCCTCTTGTTGCGGGGCAGACATGCTCTTACATGCACATGCATCCTCCGCTGTTGCAATTTCTAATACAAAGTAGCGTATAGTTCTAACTTATATCATAAATTCCAAATGTAAGTTCTAAAAACTGTAACATGGCTGACAGGGAGAAGACACAGTCGAAGTGGAGGTAAGTAAATAAGACCGCTCACAAAACGGCGCATCCTGAAGAAGCGGTCAGAAAGCAGCTTGAAGATGGTCTGCAAAAAATTACCTATGCAAAATTTTGAACAAAGAAAAAAATCATAATATGACCTCTTTCAATAAAAAAAACTTGTTTAGACCTACAATGCTTGGTTCATTAAAACAAACCAAAAAAAACTATTATGGGCTGATGGGGGATGATTTTTGTTTATAATAAAGTCATCCAATGATTATTTATTTTTCATAAAGATTGCATTAGTTTGTGTATAGACAAATGTGGGCTCAAAATTTGTTTGGTGGCAGCCAATTAATGCACTCCATTTCACCTTTTATGCTTACAGAAACAATTCCATGCAATTCTTAATGATCTATTACCCTCTGGCACAGACTTTTCAATTATTTGACTCTACATATTCTGCACCATCACATACAAATACAAATGCAGTGGCAATTATTCATTAGCCTGGTTGTGTGACCTTTAACTCTGCCCCCTTCCGGTCCCTCGTAGCTCCCCGCTGCCTCTTTGAGCGATTGGCAAACTGACATTTCGCAGCGCCGCTGCCATGTTGCCAAGCATGAGGTCGCACCAGATGCCGAGGGCAAGACCGGAGCAGGCAGCCTCCATTCACTGGGATTGGGTATTCGATGGAAACCCTGCCATGCAGAAGGCTAAAATATTGAGATTAAACTCTCTGTTTCCTATTTACAATGCAATCTCCCAGTAACGTTAAAAAAATAAGGTAAAAGCCTCTGGCAACTTTGCTCAAAGGATTGTTTGTTGATGGTTTAGAGAATGTGTCACGTTGCAGGCTTTTTTCGCCTCGGGCCTGTATTTAGCTAACAGTCATCCGCCATGCCCTCAAATCCGCTTTAGACCTAATGACAGCAAACCTTTGATTATGTGGCCATAAGCAAGCATGTTCCAGGTGTGTCGTTAGAAAGGAGTACAGGCTGATATAACAAGCAAGGCCATTATAATCCATGATGACTCAGAAAAATGATCAGAAAGCTTCTTTATTTTCACATGTGCTTTCTTCTTGAGGTTACATGCTGTCACGTTAAACGTTGGCATGGCAACAAAAAGGACGGTACCTGTTTTACAGAGAAAAAACTATTATTAAGGGTAGCTTGTATTCTCACCGGCATGGCTAATGCTATCATGATGATAATCATATTAAGTAAATTGTACAGGGCTGTTTCATTTTCATCTGATTAAACAAAATAAGCCCCCCAAAAACTACATTCATATACTTTTAAAGGAAGATTATTTTAAAAACATAGTAGGGGACGCTTTAAACGACAAATATTCGACAGGAAATATTTGTACTTACAGGTAATTTAGTGTTTCATACATATTTCTCTAATAGTTTATTTTCCTGCATACCACTGCATATTTAAAATGTTCTACACCGAACAAAAATATAAACAACACTTTTGTTTTTGCTCCCATTTTTCATGAGTTGAACTCAAAAATCGAAAATTGTTACTAAATACATAAAAAACCTATTCCTCTCAAATATTTTTCACAAATCTGTGTTAGTGAGCATTTCTTCTTTGCCATAATAATCAATCCCACCTCGCAGGTGTGGCATAGCAAGAGGCTAATATTTATATACAGCATGATTATTGCACAGGTGTGCCTTAGGCTGACCACAATAAAAGGCCTCTCTGAAATGTGCCGTTTTATCACACAGCACAATGCCACTATAGTCGTTTTCCGACTGTAGGGACTTTTTGGGAGGTCCTATAACATCTTTAGTCCCCGGGCCTGAATAGTCAGGTGTCATCTACAATGAGGCGCATTGTTTTAATATTGGCATATTCCAGGAGTGTTCAAACTTTTCTAAGAAATCAAAAGATTTGGAGACCAATTTTATTGTTTTAATTTTGTAAATGGGCTAAAACTAACCAATGTAGCAATGCTAAGAGGTTTTACATACTGTATTTTAACACAAAAAACAGCCTACAACTTGCATTATTATTAGTAATAGTATAAAAATGTTAACTTTTTTATTCTTATTTTTTGCTTTTCTTCATTTTTTTTTACTAATCTTTTTTGTTCTATTGTATTTTGAAAATAGGCCTGCAAATAGCATGCACTTTGGACACACCTTACATACTCTGTTGTGACTTTTAAAATGTATACAAAATATTGATATAATCAGTATGGTGCTAGTAGAATTAAGGGTGAAAATAATTATGTTGAAAATGGATGTTTGAGTGTCATACATTTTTCAAAGGAAAACCCTCGTTGAACGTGAGAACTACCAATTTATGTTATTTCAAATCCTAACATCATATTCATTTGTCTGTAGCACGTAATCTCTGTAGCATGTAATCTCAGACATCTTGTTCTAAACGGTTTGCATCTTTCGCTTTGACACTTAACACATATACCGTATGGTTTTGACGGGGGCTGTCAGCCGCATGCCAGACAAAAACTAGTCTTCCGTCTCTGGTGTATTTAACCAGCAGCAAGTGAAGCAGTTAATCCGTACTGTAATCACCAGAACTGAAACATTAATAGTTTAAGTAGGACAGTTACACGTTTGCTCTCGTAGAGATGACGGCCGACACTGCTGCTCTATTACGACTCAAGTCAGGATTTAACCTCACAAGGAAGCAGGGAATTAAGCAGCTAGCAGTAAGCATTAAGCCACTAAGGCAGGGAGGGATAATGGTTGTTATGTCACTTCAGGGGATGGAAGTGAGTCATCAAAAATGCAAGGAGGGCACATTCAAACAGTGTGTAAAATTGCACAGATTAAAAATATATGCGGGGCAACTGGTCCAGAAAGGCGGAAAGCTTCTGTGCTGCGTAAGTAACAATGATGGTGGATAATGCGTGCACTTGTTTTTACAGTACCAGCTTGGGAAACTGAGCCACATCGATCAAACAACACATTCCAACAACAATAGAAGGTCTATTGTATTTATTTTTGGCATGTCGATGACTTTTGTCCAGGAGGACCGAGTGCAGGAAAAAAAAAAAACAGAACTCTAGCTAAGTGGAGACTGTGGCGTGTAATACCCATTTGTTGGATTTACTGTTACAGCTATTTTGCGTGATATCTGTAAGAAAATAAATTGTTTAAAAGCCACCAACACGGAATGAGAGACTAAATCTGACCTTTCACTACGTTCTGTACAAAAGGCACAGACAAACCTGTCGATTTGCGGGATTTCTGTGTGAAATATCAATCAATCAATGTTTATTTATATAGCCCTAAATCACAAGTGTCTCAAAGGGCTGCACAAGCCACAACGACATCCTCGGTTCAGATCCCACATAGCCTAGGTTCTTGTATGAACAGCACCGACACACAATACAGGTATGAACTTGACCTGACAATTTTGCACCTTTCATTAGGTTCTCTACAAAAAGTTACAATGTTTTTCACTTTTCCCAACTTTTCTTTAAAAAGCCTAACCAGGGACGAGGGTTGCAAATTAGCCTGTGGCTAGAAGTCTTTATGTACTTTGACATCGGTTACCTATGGGTAGCATTGTTTAATTGTACTGTCCCTGACAAATAAAAAGAAAAGAAAAGAAAAATCTACTGTTGGGGAATAAATCCTGCAATGTTCTGCCTCATTTTGGTTTTCAGTGCAAAAGGCAAAGACGAATGCATGGATCTACTGTTATGCCTATTTTATGGGATTTCTGTGTGAAAGAGACTCCAAAAGACCTCCAAAGTTTCTCATTGTCATCCAATTGGGTTGAGTTTTTTCTTGCCCTGATGTGGGATCTGAGCCGAGGATGTCGTTGTGGCTTGTGCAGCCCTTTGAGACACTCGTGATTTAGGGCTATGTAAATAAACATTGATTGATTGATGGTATAAACGTCACTGAAATAGCACAATATTGACGCGGCAATTTTACGCCGCACGTTAGGTTCTGTATAAAATTAATGTGGAAAGGGCAGGTATAATTTGTACTGCAGGGCGTGTTGTACCTCGTTAGATAAAAATGTTCGGAATGCAGAAGCCGAGTCATGTGATCAACAACAAAAAACATGTGCTTTCCTGTTACAAACAATATCGACAAACGAGCACAGTGCCTCTACTGTTGATGAATTTTCGGCCTCAGGTATCTGCTCGCTCAAGTTTGCAAAGACGTGCACAACATACAAACAAACGAGGTGAGCAAATTTGCCTCCGTGCAAGTTGACAAGACACCGTCATCCATGCGCTCATGTTAGGATGCCAACAACTGCATATGTCCTACACAAAGACACACTTTCACACACGGATTCAATTCACTTAGTGGTCTAAAAGGACAACCTTGTGATTGACAAATTCTGCTAGCATTCCAGGCATTGCTAACAATCTTCTCGATTAATACAGTGAAAAGACTAAACAGCATTAGGCTCCATTGAGAGTACAGCTATTGAACGGAGTAAAAAAAGTAGCTGACTGGAAGAAAGAAAGAACGCTGCATTCTGGCACGTCTGGCACCAAGGCATCTGGCATTTAAAAAGCCTCCGAGGAGACGAGCTGACATTCCCGTCACATTTTCAGAGCAAGCTATTTTTTTTAAACACAAAAAACCCCCACATTTGACGATATATCAACGGTTAATTAATTAATTTGACGGCTTGGAAAGCTGCAGTGCGAGACACGCTAATAAGAGGTGATGAATAACCACGCTGTTACACACCCCAAAACCAGTGAAGTTGGCACGTTGTGTAAATCGTAAATAAAAACAGAATACAATGATTTGCAAATCCTTTTCAACCTATATTCAATAGAATAGACTGCAAAGACGAGATACTCAACGTTCGAACTGGAAAACGTTATTTCTTGCAAATATTAGCTAATTTGGAATTTGATGTCTGCAACATGTTTCAAAGCTGGCACAAGTGGCAAAAAAGACTTGAGAAAGTTGAGGAATGCTCATCAAACACTTATTTGGAACATCCCACAGATGAACAGGCTAATTCGGAACAGGTGGGTGTCATGATTGGGTATAAAAGCAACTTCCAAGGATGGGGCGAGGGTCACCACTTTGTGAACAAATGCGTGAGCAAATTGACGAACAGTTTAAGAACAACATTTCTCAACAAACTGTGAATTTAGGGATTTCACCATCTACGGTCCGGCCATACCAAAGACTATAAAAATGGGACCCATTACCTCCCTGCTTGACACTCAGCATCAAGGGTTGGATTTGGGGGTTGTATCACGAAAAATGATTCCTGGGCGCGGCCACTGCTGCTGCTCACTGCTCCCCTCACCTCCCAGGGGGTGATCAAGGGTGATGGGACAAATGCAGAGAATAATTTTGCCACACCTAGTGTGTGTGTGACAATCATTGGTACTTTAACTCATCAAAAGGTTTAGAGAGTCTGGAGAAATCACTGCATGTAAACGATGATATTACGGACTTTTGATCCCTCGGGCGGTGCTGCATCAAAAAGCGACATCAGTGTGTAAAGGATATCACCACTTGGGCGCAGGAACACTTCAGAAAACCACTGTCAGTAACTACAGTTTGTCACTACATCGGTAAGTGCAAGTTAAAACTCTAATATGCAAAGCGAAAGCAAGTTATCAACAACACCCAGAGACGCCGCCGGCTTCGCTGGGCCTGAGTTTATCTAAAATGGACTGATGCAAAGTGGAGACGAGTCCACATTTCAAATTGTTTTGGGAAACTGTGCACGTCATGTCCTCCGGAACAAAGAGGAAAAGAACCATCTGGATTGTTTTTAGCACAAAGTTCAAAAGCCAGCATCTATGATGGTATGGGGGTGTATTAGTGCCCAAGGCATGGGTAACTTACTGTGAAGGCACCATTAATGCTGAAAGGTACATACAGGTTTTGGAGCAACATATGTTGCCATCCAAGCAACATTATCATGGACGCCCCTGCTTATTTCAGCAAGAAAATGCCAAGTCACGTGTTACAACAGCATGGCTTCATAATAAAAGAGTGCGGGTACTAGACTGGCCTGCCTGTAGTCCAGACCTGTCTCCAATTGAAAATGTGTGGCGCATTATGAAGCCTAAAATACCACAACGGAGACCCCTGGACTATTGAACAACTTAAGCTGTACATCAAGCAAGAATGGGAAAGAATTTCACCTGAAAAGTTTCAAAAATGTGTCTCCTCAGTTCCCAAATGTTTACTGAGTGTTGTTAAAAGGAAAGGCCATGTAACATAGTGGTAAAAATGCCCCTATGCCAACTTTTTTGCAATGTGTTGCTGCCATAACATTTTTTAAGTTAGTGATTATTTGCAAAAAAAAAAATTATGTTTCTCAGTTCGAACATTAAATATCTTGTCTTTGCAGTCTATTCAATTGAACATAAGTTGAAAAGGATTTGCAAATCATTGTATTCTGTTTTTATTTACGAATTACACAACGTGCCAACTTCACTGGTTTTGGGTTTTGTAGTTTGACACCATAATTCGAATTGACTTGAAATTTCTCACACAGTACAATGCACTCTAACAAACACCCACTGTAACTTTGGAGCGATTCAAATAACCATTAAATTTGGTAAACTGAAAATTTTAGCAAGATTGGTTAAAAAACATGGCCGCTTAGCCCGTTTTTTCTACTTGACTGTACTTTAGTAGTATTCATTTCTTGACACGGAGACAAAGTCAGAAGAGGGGGGAGGGGGACATTGTAAGGACAACAGGTTTATTTATTAAAAAACATTTGAGTTGACAGAAGACATTAAATAACTGTCTATTTGCGACGATTAGTTATTAGACTTTAAGCTCCAAACAAAGACAAAAAAATACCATTTTGGTTAAATATATGTACATTGTGCTTTGGTTTATCCACATTTGTACAGATCAAAGATTTAAGGAAAGAAAGAGAGGGAAAGAGTCCACGGCTCACGTTTGGTAGTTTGCGTAAGTCTGCAGTGTGTAGGTGGCCACCGTGTCCAACAACCAACCGCGAGTCACAACTGTGGCTTGTTTAGAAAGACCTGTGCAGTGGAGAACAGGGCTGTCATTAGATCGCACCATGACATATTCACTTATTCATCTGGTCTTACTCGCTAGCATTAGTTTATAGCTAGAGATCGGCATAACTTGGTTCGCCAATTATGGAAAGGAAGAAAGTGAGTGTCAAGGGTAGGGATGAGAAGAAGTGGAAGACATTCATTGAATTAAAGTAATAAATCATACAAAACATGACCAAGCGTGTTTCCAACTTGGCAGAGCAATTTGAGCATATCACTGTTAGTCTGATAAATGCTGAAGCAGGAGGAGCTTATAATATCTAAATGGCAAACAATTATCCATACACATATGGAAAAGCTGCTGATGGAGTGTTTGAAGGAGAAGCAGTAGAAAGGAGATACTGTAGAAGTCCACTCTCCAACGTAAATGCTATGCATTATTATTACAGTAAATTACTGTAGTTGTTAGTACTACAGTACAGTATATTCTATCAGTAGGTTTTTTCAAATCAAATTAATATTTTTTTCTTTTTGAAAGGGATGTTAAATGTTAACCTTGTGTTGTTTTGAGTGGGGGCCAAGCACCAATTAAATTGTTTTCAATTAATGTCCATGGTAGATGTTGATTTGAGATACAAGTGTTTAGAGTTAAGAGCTGTCACAGAAACAATTAAGTTTGTAAGTTTAAGTACTTCCGTATATTTAAAATTTGAATCGGTAAATAATCCTTACTGGTATTGTTTGCTTGAATTGAAATGTTTTTTTAGTATTTGCATGAAATTATTTGCTATATTTGAACAACTTCTATCTCTTTCTGCATTAAAATATATATTTTAATATATATTGTTATCTTGACTCCAGTGACCACAAAGGCTGATTTCTTGATGTTTTATTTTACTGTAGTAGTTTAATGGGCTAATAAATTGGGACAAGTTGAACAGCTTTAAAAATAATAGTAAAACAAAAAAGAGTGTAAATTGCGAGCTTATAGAGCTGAAGATGCTCGTATCATAACATCACATCACAAAGAGGCGGAGAGGGACGTCGAGTGAGAGGCTGGGAGGGATGATGGGAAGTAATGAAGGGGTTTATGGACAACTGATTACCTGGACCTTGACTGAGTGCTTAGGGATGCGGAAAAGAGGAAAGTAGGAGCATTAAAGATGCAGGAGTGCAAATTAACCTCACTCTCGGCCCTCACAGAATTATTGCAGCACACTAGTTGGAACATTAGGCAGCGCCATGCAATACTATTGTACTCAGGTTTGCCTAAAACTCTTATTGCAGACTACAAGCACGATAATAAACATATTGTCAAATTAATATCTCTGAGAGTTATTTAAATTAACTGGCATACTCAAACAGGGGGCTACAGTGACCTTTGACCATCCACTTTCAAATGCATGTTATTGCGTATACAAGCAAGTTCTGCTCATTTCTGGCAGCCTTTCACGACTTTTGTCTGCTGGTTTTGACAACCCCGCATACCCCCCAACTCAACCCCACCTCCATCTGTCTGACATTCCCTCTCGGCCATTTCTCTGCAGCCCAAATTCTTTCACACTTGCTCTCGTCGGTAACAGCAGTCTCTTTTAAGGGCGGACTGCGGCTACCACCTCGCCCTTCTGTCACAATTAGTGAGAGCTTCGCACCTGCAGGAACACTGAATGATTGTGACGTGCCTTTGCCTCCTTGTAAACAAATATGGCAACTTTAAAACATTACATGTGCGATTGCGCAACAACAACAAAAACATACTGTATTGCGTACTGTTAACAAATTAAGTCTCTAGGATTTAGATGCAACGTGACGCTAACAACAACAACACACTAGGTTTTGTAGCCTCTAATAACACCCTCATCAACTAATCTGATGCGTTTGCCGTTGTTTGATGCCCGCGTGGAGCTGACAGACACAATGTGAACACAATTACAAAAGCAACTCCCCTAGTGGAAATGTGCATTAATTATGTAACAGGCTCATGCTGCTCTTGTTGCTGTCAGTACGAAGATGTTCCTTATGAACTTTGCATGGAAAAGTGTGTGTGAGATGAAACTTACTGCTGTATGTGGTCGAGCATGGCGCTGATCCAGGCTGCACAATGACCAGCTGATTAGTCTTCTGTGTGACCAAACAAGAAGATACCTCACATTAATGGATAAGGGAGAACACTCAACACAGGATTTTGTGAGATTTTTTTGTGATCGTTGCTGCCTAAAATTCCTGATCTTGTGGCAGCATTATCAAAAAGTTGCGGCAAAAGTTGTAATGTTTTAATTAATTAACATTACATCCCCATGTGAATTTATGAATGTGTAATCAGTGTTTAAGTGTTTTTGTAACCCCCAACCTCAAAAAGCAATATGCTTTATTAGCAAAGTACATGCCTATTACTGCAAGAAAAGATTTTAAATTATATCTCAGTCTTCACATGAGAAAAAAATTTAAACTTTCAGTTAAAATTATTTACATTGAAGATGACTAAACCATACAAATAATCTTAAAGGACATTATTGTATAAATGACACTTTTTATACCAGCTGTACATAGAGTACTCTAAAGGTAAGTATGAGTGCATAGTTTGTAAAAAAAAAAAAAAAAAAAAAAAAAAAAAACACACCAAGGGCTGCCTTATTGTCTGATGTCTGCTCTGTCGTTCACGAGTTACAGACATTCTCATGTACAATCGTGCAGTTTAAGTCCATATTAACTTTTGTTTATATTCCAACACATTGCAAGAGGTTACCCGCACTTTCGGTGCGAACATTGGCTATTTTTTTAGGGTGAACTCAAATGAGTGGATGAATGAATCTCTGTCAATATAAACAAGTAAGTAAAGACGCGGGGAGATGCAGGGAAACGTTTGATTGGTTAGACAGTTGCCATGCGTTTAAGTGCTGCTGGGACAGATCAGATAGGCGAATATGTCAATGATGACCCAAAATGTGCGGGGAATTACTTACGATTAGGGCTGCATGATTTTGAGAAAAAACTTAGTTGCGTTTTTTCTCTCTAAAATTGCCATTTGATTTTTATATTTTATACATAAAATTGCAAAAAGGAAGACATGTTACTTTTAGACTGTCAATCAATATATTTTTGTCTCAAGGTGCCACACATTAGAATATGCAATATTTTACTTTCAAAAATATTTGGCTTTATGCAGAAAGACTCAAATTTTTCGTCGCCATTGTGATCTTTAACTGCATAAATATTAGATAAAAGCTATAGTGTTTAAAATGTAATGTAATCATAAGATTGTTAATGACTAAAAACAGGGTCACTCTGCTCAGGTAATTCGACTGTTAAATAAACACGCTCTGGTGATGAGAGCAATGCACAAAAATGTGTTTCTTTTTGTTTGAAGCAAGAGACGAAGAAACGCAAGGCTCAATTCTGATTGGCGAACATGGCTATCACTCAAATGCCTGTGACAAAAGAGAAAACCAAAACCTTCAGCCTCTTGCCATTATTCACAGCACTAATTAAAACCTCAATGTCGATTTGCTTTCGATTAATCGTGCAGCCATAGTCACGATGCTGTGCATTGGTTGAATTGGCACGATAGCAACTCTAAACAACACAAATTACTGTAGAGTAGTCAGTATACAGCTCGTTCAACAGTGTTGATTTATTCACTGAAAATGACTACACAGCCGTGAATATATGGCAACACAAGTTTGTGGTGACGGTAGTGCACAAGTGCAGTGGGTACTATAGAGATGCCATTCATTGAGGGTAAACATGAATTCCAACACTAACATTTTAAAGCAGAGCACAATTCCCTTCTTACTGTGACTGTAAAAAGGTTAGTTGGGAAGGTTTAAACACACTTTATAGCCAGTCCTTTAAAAAAACTTATTTATTAATTGCTTCCCTGTTCAGTAAGCATCTGCTACGCTCAACTGCAAACAAAGCAGGTTTCATGAATAATAATCATAATTGTCGTGTTGGCAGGGGGCAAGTGCTTAACACTCTGCAGGGATATATTTTGTTTAAATTATATATAGGAATCATAAGACGTGAGATGGAATCATTCGAAGAGGAAGACTGGTCACAACAGGATACAATACAATAAATGTTATTATTGTGGTTGGTGTAGAACACATCATACTGAGAACAGTTCCAAATATTTTGTTGTAAAACAAGTCAACGCACAGCTGTTGCATTGGAAGTAATATGATTGTACAGTGTATCTAATGAAGTGAGTACTACTAATATTTTTTTTTGTAAAGGCAATCTCACCCGTTTATTATCCAGCAAAAGTGGATCTTTGACCACAGCTGCTCCACAAAGCTGCACCATCCACTCCAATTCATCTGGGGAAAACACATCATCAACATTATTATTATTATCATTATTATTAGGACACAGTCAGTTGAATGTAAATTACGAGAGTTACGTCAAGGCAAAGTTACACCAGTTATTGAAAGTCTATTTGAACTCAGAAGTGTAGTTACCGTTCAAATTAGGTAAAACTTGATAGATATTGCAGCTAGTTGAGGATTCCACAGCCAATTTAGTACCCTTTTTTCTAGCCCCTTTCCCCCAATTTCTACCACAACTTGTTGAAGCAGAAATTAAGTATTTTTGTTTTATTAGATTTCTACCGCAGCCCATTTAGAGAGCATTTTTTCTGCTACCTTTGACATATTTTGTCTGCCACAGCCGGTTGTCTACTTTTAACTTTTGTGTTTGTGGTTTCTCGCTCTTTTCCCCATAGTTTGTAATGCAACCTGTTTGAACAGCAATTACATTTCGAGTCAATATTCTTATACTTTTACCATATTATCACAGCCTTAGGCAGCAGGTTTCACTTTTTTTACTTTTTTGTGGCTTGTTGTTCAGCCAGCAATTACATTTTTTGTTTCATTATTTTAATTAGATTACTACTGCACTTTCTTGAGTCAGCATTGGTAATGGTTTATCCCTTACATTTTTACAGTCCATCACAGCCTGTTAAGCAGCGTGTTTTGTGTATTTCTTTACTTTTTGCATTTTGCTGCTGTCCCCCGTCTCCCATTTTCTGCTGCAACCCATCAGTGGCATTTCATTTTTTCCCCTATTATTTTAATTATTATGTATATCTACCACTGCCCTAAGGCTCCGTTTAGTGTTAAGTGTTGGCCTTTACGGAGCCTGTTTAGGCAGCACCTTTTTTTTTTTTTTTACTTTTTTGTCCTTTGTTATTGCTCCAGCTCATTTTGCCCTAGTTACTACAGCAACCGGTTTAAGCAGTCATTAAATTGTTTTTCTGTTTTATTATATGCATTAGATTTCTACCGCAACCTGTTTAAGCAGCAACTGGAGTTTATATAAAATTAACTGAGCTCCTGGATGGCTGTCGCCACATTGTGAAATCCATCCATAATCTAAAATTGCACAATATATTCAAACTTTTTTGATGTTCGCTCTATTCTGTTTATAGCCACTAAGGAACACACTTGCATGGCATCCGGGCATTTCTGAAAGATGCAATGACATGTCTAGTCCTCAATTCCTTTCTTTCTTTGGCATTTCTGCATTGTGAGCTACTTCCATGGAAACTATAGTGCAGAAGAGCGACAATGAAAAGTATTTCTATAATATTTAGTCCACCCACACATTCTCCCCTCTTGTTCCTGAATGCCAGGAGGGTTGAAAAGAAATAACATAAAAGCTGCAGGTTTCATGCCGTTTGTTGTGTCAGTCAAAAGTCAGTGTGAGCTTCTTTTGACTGCGCTGCGGCTGCATTACAGGCCTACACAACGCCGCCATCACAGCGGCTGAGGGTCATTTACGATTTTGGAAAACAGCAGTGCAAATCAGCATGAAGCTGGCAGAGAGAGGTGACAAATCTCTCAAATGAATTTTTTGTAATGTTCCAAGCACTTTAGAAATCCATTTGCGAGCACTATTCAAACAGTTGTGGGAACCAATTTTATATTTATACTGTTCACAAGCTTTATTTTATTTCATAAAAATGTAATGGTAATATTGCACTCAGGGTTTTCCCTACATGTAATTGATCGTGGCACACCACCTCGGCAAGATTAATTCCATCACAACTTCAAAATAATTTATTTATTTATTTTTTTTTACATGAAAATACTTTTTTTAACACGAAAACAAATTTAAGTAATATATTGTATGATTGAATATACTGTATATAGTCTATTATTTACATACTCTTGGCCATAATAAGTTTAAAAACATCTCAAATATCATAAAAAGTTACTCATTTCTTTAATCTTTTAAAAAATGTTTTTTATCTAAATTGCCTGTCATTAGCGTGAAAGCTGGTCACGCACATAAGCAGAGTTGGCACCCGACAATAGCAAGGAGAGAAAGTTGAAGAGAAATTGATTTCAAGTTAATTAATGCATATTTTGTTCAAGCCTGTGTAAACTACCCTAAATCTTTTGACATTACTTCTGACAATGTTTGACTTTACGCCAGGTGCGTCTTCAAACCTCAGTTTGGACGTCTGCGTGTGTGTATGCATTTGTCCCCTTGTGTGTGGGATTTCTCCGGGCACTACAGTTTTCTGCCACATTCCAAATATATGCATGTTAGGTTCATTGGAGACAGAAAATTGTCCATAGAGATGAATGTTAGTGGTAATGATCGTCTGTATGTGCCCTGTGATTGGCCATGCTCATTTGAGTTAGCTTGTCTATGAGCAAGCCCATTGTACATTAGCATTAAGCTAGCGGCATTCCAGCTGAACCATTATCCTGCATAATTGTATGGCTTTTTCCCCAGTTTATTCCAAGCAAGCTATATTATTAATTTAACTTGATTTCTACATGTATGTGCACTTCATGTGTATATATAATGTACTTTCCTTATAGTGTGCTTGGTTTTACAATGACTTCATTGTGAAGAATATCAACAAAACACCTCGTTATTTTTTTTCATATCTAATTGAAAGGGCTGTTCACATATTTGGCAAACTAAATTCCAACATTCAGGGAGGGCAGAATATAGTGTAGCCTATGTTACCTTTTACAATAAGCAGCAAAAAGTGAAATTGCTTTGAACAAAGAGAGCACAGTCTACCAAGTCAAATTCCTTGTGTGCTACACTTACTTGGCCAATAAAGCTGATTGTGATTTTGATTCTAATAATAAGAAAAAATATATTATTAATTGTATTAATGACATTATTAATAACAACATTTGTTTTAAAATATACATAGAACATTTGTTTAGCCTTTTTAAAGGGACAAGCGGTAGAACATGGATGGATGGATATGAATCACTGCAAATCAAAATGGTCATGATGTCATTTTGACCACGCCCCTAGCCAAGCCTCCACCGCCACAAATAGTGGCAATCTAGGGGGAACCCTGTTGCTCAGTACAGGTGTATGCACACGTTTAATGTAATTGATCAAAATCAACAAGCAGATTGTGTTTTGTTGTTTGTTGAGGTGTGACGCATAGTGAAGGCAATAATACCCCGTAAAATGACCATTCACAGCAAAATGGCCGACTTCCTATTTGTTTGTGGGGACTTTTTCTTAGTCATGATTAACATGGAAACTGCAATACAAATTATAATAAAAACAATAGGGTGTTGATCATGAAAACTAAATGTAAATTTTTGCACCACCTCCCCACCCCCAAAAAGTGAGCTTGTTGGGTGAGGGTGAACCTTTAGCAAGCAACTTTTTCTTTTTTACATTTCAATCAAAATGTACATTAAAATAAGTTATGTATGTATGGTCTGATATTAATAAAGTACTTCTGATTCTGATGTTAATGCACTCCAAAGGCAACAATGTTTCTATATTATATTACCATTATTTAACACTGTTATAGCATTATCCATCCATCCATTTTCTACCGCTTATTCCCTTCGGGGTCGCGGGGGGCGCTGGAGCCTATCTCAGCTACAATCGGGCGGAAGGCGGGGTACACCCTGGACAATTCGCCACCTCATCGCAGGGCCAACACTGATAGACAGACAACATTCACACTCACATTCACACACTAGGGCCAATTTTAGTGTTGCCAATCAACTTATCCCCAGGTGCATGTCTTTGGAGGTGGGAGGAAGCCGGAGTACCCGGAGGGAACCCACGCAGTCACGGGGAGAACATGCAAACTCCACGCAGAAAGATCCAGAGCCCGGAATTGAACTCCAGACTACTCAGCACCTTCGTATTGTGAGGCAGACGCACTAACCCCTCTGCCACCGTGCTGCCCTGTTATAGCATTATATTTAAGATATTTTAATTAACATTAATTTACATTACCAAAAGTCCAGAGAATATGCAAAAACACTTAAAAAATGCTGCAGCAGCAACCCCAAAAGGCAATTATTTTTTGCTATTACTACTGTCATTATTAATATCACTACAATTGTTAAAAAGATTAACCCTTGTGTAATGTTCATATTGTTGTTACTCAGCCAGCGTTTGTGGGTTTGATGGACTCGTTGCATTTTGTGGCTTTTAATTACTCACAATCAAACTCTTTTATGTTAAGCAGCGTGTTTTGTGTATTTTGGGATAAGGTAAACAGATGTTTACCTTATCCCAATAAACATCTGTTCAGTATTTTAACATAAAAGTGTTTGATTGTGAGGCATTAAAAGCCACAAAATGCAACGGGTCCATTAGACCCACAAACGCTGGCTGAGTAACAACAATATGAACGTAGCATGGAAAATTTCTCTGCCAGTTTCTGCATCCCACAGGGATTGTTCTTTTGTGTTTCTGCACCTGCGGTTCTCACACAAGGTTGCAACATTGTCAACACTGTCTGCTCTCATTTTCTCGCACAGTTGACCCTCTGATGTTCTGTGTACCTACACTCTGTCCTCCTCCTGTCTAGGCCTGCTGTGTGTGTGTGTGTGTGTGTGTGTGTGTGTGTGTGTGTGTGTGTGTGTGTGTGTGTGGGGGGGGGGTACACAGAACATCAATTTCCACACTTCTATTAGCCCCGGGTCCAGTGGACCGGGACATCTAATATGTAATAGAAATGTGTAGGGGGTGGTGTATGGTGTGTGGTCATTAAATATGTATTCTGATATATGTTCTTCACAGAAAATGAGCCAAAGTCAGTGAGTCTCAGTTTGAAAAATTAATTAATTGTATAATTTTTCTTTTAATAAAAAATGAAAACGGGTCCCACAGACCCGAACACCACACAAGGGTTAAGATAGCTTGAGGGACAGGTCTCGGTCTGCCTGCAAGTGAACTCTGGTGCGGTTCGGTGTGTTAAGAGTGCAGACACAAATAAAACGTGTCCACAGAGTGTGGTAGTTCACCTGTGGTCATGTCAGTGAAGGGTCCTTGAAAGCAGATTTCGTAGCCCCTCATGAGTAGCTGAGGAGACAAAAAGGTGTGCAAATGAGCAATTCATTGAATTCATCAAGTTTTCTTGCTAGGCGGAGGCACAATAGGCGCAAACACGGCCACCTTTGGCGTGCCATTATCGTACAAAATGAAAAACAACCTCTCAAGCAACAAGGGCGAGCACTTTTGTTGCGTTCAGGGTCACCCCACACTTACTGGAAAATAGGAATGGTAAATAGCTTTCCTGAGCCTGCGCGGCCGCATAAGTCACGGCCTGAGACAGTTTGAGGCATAAGCGTGGAAGAGAAATGTGTGGGCCTATTTGATGGAAAACTAGTTCTGAGCCTGTCCATAATAATCATTAGCCAGAGGTGCTTTTGTGTGATGAAAAAGTGTTTCTTGTGCAGATTTTTAATTTAGACAACACTAATATCCTTCGGGGCGTATTGGAGTGCGACATAAGCGAGCAGCGTTCATTCACACACAAATGACGGATACCCAGAGCCTCAAACTCGGGGCTGCTCATATGTTTGTCACTGTGGCGTTTGAGCCTGTGCTGAAAAAACACTGAAACACAACCTGAAATGGTTCCCTAATTCAATTATGTGAGCGTCTAATGGAAAACAAGACATTTCTTGTTGTGTTGCGGGCAGGAGGGTAGTGGAGGGCAGCTGCTGTTGGGAAATGATGAATTTATGCAGTCAGGCATTGTGCATTCATGCACAGTATGGATGGAAATCAGCAATACCGGCTGCCACTCCAAAGAAAAATAGCTTATGCTTGTGTTTTGACTGAATGAACTCGTGGTATTTTGTTTTGGTTGTCTCGTTATTTAGCTACACGAGAGAGAAAAAAACAGATTTGATGTTTAAAAAGACCCACACTATTGGCTGATGGCACTGTTTGAGTCACGATTGAGTGACCCCTTTTAAGGACAAAGGATAATACTTCAAAATATTATATACCGAAGTTAACAACTTTTCCATAACAGTTATATAATAATAATATACATACCATAATATCATTATAATGTACTTTTCATTTAAATATGACTATTATTGGTTGGGAGAAATAACGTGCTTTTCATGACTTAAATATTATTTGAAATAGAACAAATATGTATAATTAAAAGGATGATGTGGAAATATGAGAATAAAGTTGTAATATAATGAGGAAAAAATGTCAGCTTTACGAACATTATTTTATTTTGATCCTTAAATCCTGAGAAAAAGGTTGGAATTTTACGATACAAATGTCAAAATATGGCAAATAAAATTGAACTTACATGAAAAACAAAGTCAGACGAGGAAAAAAAACAATATACAAAAGGGCTGCACGATTAATTGAAATCGAATCGACATCGAGGTTTTATTAAGTGCGGTAAATAACCACAAAAGGTTGAGTTTTTTTTTCTCTTGGCGATTGGACAGCCATGTTTGCCAATCAGAATTGTTGAGCCTCGCATTTGTCTCTCGCTTCAAACAGAAGGAAAGACGTCTTACTTTGTGCATCGTTCTCAGCACCTTAGCGTGTTTATTTACTAGTGCAATTTCCTGAACAGAGTGATCCTCTATTCGGTCATTAACAATCTTTGTCTCGGCGGAGACTGGAGCGGGCGCCGCCGCCAACACAAACATAGTACAGAGAGCCTCGCGACTCGCCAGTGAGAAGTGCCGCAAAGTAACACAAATTAGAAGGAAAAAAAAAAAGATTATAAAACCAAATGTCCCGTTTTAGGAAAATGTTTAGCTTCAAATCGGATCGGCGATATGAGCCTATCTCCACGGATGAACGAGCAAAAATGCAGTTGTGATCACATGATAGCAATAAACAAAAAGACAATGTTCGACATTGTTTACATATTACAGTCAATTATTAGACAAGAACAGAAACAACAAAAGAGAAACAGTATCATTAAAAATGGTGCTAGGAAGGATTACCCTCAATACTTTATAGACGGTAACATAAGAAAATCACAATATGAATGAAGTAGTTGAACACTTTAATAGTTACTTTGTAAATATTAGTACAAATCTAGAGCAAATAATTCCAAAAACCGGACCAGCTGAACCCAACTCCGTGTTCCTTAATAATGTGACAGAGGAGGAAATAATCTAAATTGTCAAGAAATGTAAATCCAAGCCCTCAACTGACTGTCACGGAATTTCTATGAAAGTGATAAAAAAAAGTGATTGAAACAATTTCAGAACCATTGATGTACATCAGCAATCTATAATTTCAAACTGGCACATTCTCAGAGGAAATGAAAATAGCAAAAGTCGTACCAATTTACAAGACTGGAGACAAACACCAATTTACAAATTACAGACCTTGTTCTTTACTACGGCAATTTTCGAAGAATCATTGAAAACCTTTTTAACAACAGATTGGACAAATTCATGAACAAAAGTGCAACCAATATGGTTACAGAGCCAACATTTCAACATCAAAGGCATTCATCGAAATAACCAACCAGAAATTACCAATAAATGGTAAACTGTGTGCAGCAGCAATATTTATAGATTTATCAAAGGCATTTGACACAATCAATCATAAAATCTGAATAAACAAATTAGAACGGTATGGCATCAGAAAATTGGTTTTGAACTGAGTAAGAAGCTACTTAACCAACAGAAAGCAATACGTAAAGATATATCAACACCCCTAAATATATCTTGCGGCGTACCCCAGGTATCAATATTGAGACCAAAATTGTTCAAGCTTTATATAAACGACATTTGTAAAGTTACAAAGGACTTAGAGTTAGTAATATTTGCAGATGACACAACAGCATTTTGTTCAGGAGAGAACACACGGAAGTTAATAAAAACAATAACAAAAGAAATGAACAAATTAAAAAGATGGTTTGACAAAAATAGACTCTTTGAATCTCAAATAATGATAGTCGATAACAGTGGAAGAGAAAGTCAAACAAGTACTAATAGACGGAGTAGGTATTGAAAGAGTAACTTGAAAGAGTAACAGAAACCATATTTTGGAGTGTAATAATAGATGATAAAATGAACTGGAAATCTCATATAAAAAATATACAACATAAGGTGGCAAGAAATATTTCAATAATGAACAAAGCAAAATATGTTCTGGACCAATGGGGGAGGGGGGGTTTGGTGGTAGTGGGGGTGTATTTTATAGCGTCCCGGAAGAGTTAGTACTGCAAAGGGTTCTGGGTATTTGTTCTGTTGTGTTTATGTTGTGTTACGGTGCGGATGTTCTCCTCAAATGTGTTTGTCATTCTTGTTTGGTGTGGATTCACAGTGTAGCGTATATTTCTAACAGTGTTAAAATTGTTTAAACGGACACCTTCAGTGTAACGTGTATCGCTGTTGATCAAGTGTGCATTGCATTCACGTGTGTGTGCGTACAGAAACCGCACATATCTTGTGACTGGGCCGGCACGTTGTTAGAATGGATGAAAAGCAGACGTTAAAGGCGGTGCCTTTAAGGCACGCCCCCAAGACTGTGGTCCTGGTGGACTACGAGATATAATGACGGATGAACACCTTCGTTCGCTAATGAAGGTTGTCTCAGCTCAAATCAAATCAAATCAAATCGGAGCTTTATTTGTCCATTCTTAACATGTACAAGACACATAAGAACTGAAATTAAATTTTCGGCACAATCCTGCTAAGAGCAGACATACGTTACAGGGAGACAAGACGGGACCGCCAACGGATCAGCCACTTAGGGCGCTCCTTAAAAAGGTGGGAAAAAGGTGACATTGGGGAAGGGGGGGGAAGAGTAAAAAAAATATCAGTCTGAGGCTGGACCCTCAGGAATGGTCCAGACTGAGTCCGAGGAAAAAACCTCACATAGCATGGCACACATAAACATGGTACATGTAATCACAACAACTCGCAACAGAGTCATCCAACAGGACTTTGGAGGCCGGCAGCTGCTGTTGAGCGCTACTCAGCCCCCACAACCCCGGAGGAATTAAGCAGTGGTGAAGGCGTTGATTTGGGGAGGGGTGTGTGCGTGCATGTATGCCCAATTAACTTGGGTGAGATGTTGGAATTGTCTTTATGGGCCGAGGCCGGCCCCAAGAGTTCAAGAGTTCAAGAGTCCGACCCAGGTGCTTTTGAAAAAAAAGGGAAAGGTCAAAAGCGTCTATCTTTGAGGAGTCCTCAGGGGAGTGTTTTCAAACAGCCTTTTCCTCAAGGCCATTCGAGGGAGTCAAATCGTAGATTAAGATGTTGTTTTTTCTTCGAGCAGTCAAAACAATGACATTCCTGCTCTGTATGCTGGCTCTGACAATTCCAATTTATTCTTTCTCTAACTTCATCAAGATAGAATCCACCTTGCGATTCAAATCAGCAATTGCTCCAGTCTGTGATCCCACAGCACGACCCAATCCTTCCATTGCGTTGAACAGCCTGTTGGCCCCTTGAGTGGCTGCCATCGTCTTCCGAATTTGACGATACACCAGAGCAATGCCCAGCCCAATCAGCAAATGCCCTGCGATCACAGCTCCAAATAGGTAGATGTCTTCCAAAGCCTGAGCACCGACATTAATGAACTAGCATCGAAGAAAAGATGCCAGGTATCTGGCTTGGGCACATCAGATTAGATCAGTGTGTTGCAAACTGAGCAGTTTAAAGTCCTGAATGGTTGGTTTATTCATTGTTATTTTATTTTCAAATTTATTAGCCTGTGGAAAAAGTTAATGTTGATATTTACCTCAGAAGGCTGCAAATAGAAAAGAGGCATTCCATTTTTATTTAAATTGTATTTGATATGCCATTGATATTTTTTAATTATAATTATTATTAATTGAAACTCAATTTTGCGTGTCACTATAAAGTTATATACGGTAAGCCTTGCTTGTTCAATATTAAATGCAAAACTTGTTTGGGTCCCTATTAAAAGGTTAATTTGTTCAACCTTGGCCCGCAGCTTTGTTCAGTTTTAAATTTTGGCCCACTCTCTATTTGAGTTTGACACCCCTGCTCTAGAACTACAAATGGTTCGGAACGGTGTTTGGCTTGTAATCATCCAAATATGATTAGCATCAATGTAGACAGCCGTCAACGTTATGGCTCAGAGAGCGAATGGAGACGACAGCAAGTAAGCTACCAAGATGGTTCGCTAACTAGCGAGCTTGTTTTGGTGCGCTTGTTCGTCTCCCTCGTCCTGCAACTCTTTAGTTCAGGCAAGAGGAACAGCAAGTCCCTGCGACTAGGGCCAGCGTTCAACAAATGTTTAGATCCTATTTCTATTGAAATTCCATAAAAAAACGCAGAAGTGATATTTAGGAATAATCGTTTTTTAAGAATACTCGTTATGAAAAAAGTCATTATTTTATCAGTATAATATGACAATGCCTTTCAAATAGTGGGTCAGTCGCTGTGAAGCGTAAGAGGGGGCCATGAGAGGCAAAGGGGGACTTCTCGTTATAGCGTCTTTATTCATACTTGAACGATACACAATCATTTAATCAACAGGCTGCCACTGGGTTTACCATAAATACAGTAGGTAATTACTGGGATATAGAATACTCAGAAGTAGAACATGCTCTTTATTCGGAGAAGTGCTCATAAACACCTATCTTGACACGTACAGATAAATGAATGAATAATTAAATAATTATGTTTTCAATAGTATTTCAATACAGGGGGTGCGTGCAAAAATGATGCCCTCATATGAGGGTCAGGACAGATAATAATTGGGCACAAATTTATTATGAGATGTATTATCCAAGCTACTCACTTACTTTCAGTGTGACCTTAATATTAATGAATAATGCGTACAAAAGCATGACTCACATTGTCATCGTCGGTGGTGCGCGCTCTTGTAGGACCCAAGTGGTGCGTCCCGTTTACCACGTCGCCTCTGACTTCAAACTTACTCTGCAGGAAAACGCACCAAGGTGAATGTTAATGCCTGATTCTCCCTCCAAAGAAAATGTTCTATCTATTATTGACATTAAACAAGACAAACCTTTGGGAAAAATACATTTTGGTCTTTTCATTGAGCATACTGATGCGCATGATTCATTACAACACCACAAACCAGATGTACAAGCAAATGAATGTCAAATAATTCATGAGGTGTAGCACAGGAAAACGGCATGGAGAGCTTCGTCACGCTGCCTTAATTTAACATGGAGACAGCCTAATTGTAACAAGAAAGACAGGGCAGAACTAAACACGGGGCAAACGTACCTCGTCCAAGAGTTTCTTTTGCTTGAAGCACTCTGAAATCCCTGCAGAGAAATGACAAAAGTTAGGGCGAGGGGACAATTACTAGGTTATGTGACATGTCTTGTAACTGTCAGTGCTTAGGCCTGATATCACATAAATCCTAACAATAGAGTAAAGCATTAAAAAAAATGTTTTTAAATGCTTACAGTGGAAGCTTACAACCCACTTTCTGCCGGCAATTCCAAGGAAGTACTTGAGAGTCCGCTCGCACACCAGTTCTTCGTCTGGTTGAGAAAAACAAATATATTTATTTATCATTATTATATGATATAAATTGTCTTTTTTTTAATTTCATAGTTTTCTTATAAGCAATTCATTGAACTTACAGATTATTAGCATATTATGTGATTAAATACAAACAAACAACAAATTACTTGTTTTTAGGGCTGCAACAACTAATCGATTAAATCGATTATTAAAATAGTTGCCGATTAATTTAGTCATCGATTCGTTGGATTTATGCCAGGGGTCTCAAACTCAATTTACCTGGGGGTCACTGGATGCAGAAACTGGGTGAGGCTGGGCCGCAAGAAAAGATTTCTTAAAAAAAATCTAACATGCACTTTTTAATGAATTCACCTTCTTTGAATGGCTTTCCCGTTTTAGCAACCATCTCACTCACCATGTAGCTAGCTTTGACTGCTGCATCGCTCTTTTTGCTTGCTTTCTTGACGAAATCTTGTTGCCTCAGTAGACTGGTTTTAAAATTTGCAACCCGGTTCACTCTCTCATCTCCCTGGTATTTTGTATACTCCTCAGCATGTGTAGTTGTATAATGACGTTTCAAATTGTATTGCTTGTGCACCGCAACTTTCTCTGTATCAACTACAGAAAAGAGCTATAAGGATTATTCATAAAGTAGATTACTTAGAACAAACTAACATATTATTTATTAATTCGGGTTCATTGAAATTACAGGAGCTAGTAAAGTTACAGACATTATGTGTCATGTTTAAGGCTAAAAGTAAAACATTACCAGCAAATTTACAAAAAATGTTTGTCATCACTTCTGAGAATGAAGAGCATAGAAGAAAAGGTCATTTCCAACATCAGTATTCAAGGACAACTTTAAAACAAATGTGTATATCAGTGGTGGGGATTAAACTATGGAATTTTCTTTACAATGAGATAAAAGATTGTAAAAATATATTCCAATTGAAAAAATATATAAAGACAGAACAATAAAATTATATGGACAGCCATAAGTGTTTACATTTTGCTTTATATTTATTATTTTACTTATTTTTTGCCTGGTTTTGTATTTGTTTTGTATCATCCCGTGAGGTGTATATTACTTCTTGTTTTTTTTGTTCGGTTTGTACATCATGAAGTTTTGCACTTCTTGTGTTTTTTTGTTTGTTTTCGTTATATTTTGATGTAATTGTTGGTTTATATGATATCATTAAGTAATACTATGTATTATGTTGAAGGGGGCAAAAAAATATAAGATTTTTCTTCATCCTGCTCCTTCTCAGGCATTGGTGTGTAAATGTATAATTGAATAATTGAGGTATAATTGTCTATCGATCAAAGATGCACATCAATGAAGGAGATAAATAAAAATGAAATTAAATAAGACACGTCGGGGTGCCCCTGTGCTCAACAACGAAATATTGCATCAAAAATCGTCTCTGTCTGGAGCCAACGGTAGGGGGGGCTCACCGTGGAGTTTACAGTTACGGTAGCACAATTAGCCCTGAACGAGCTAACATCACCACTGACGTGTTACACGTCTGATTCACCCAGCGACTCTCTGTCGGAGTATCAGCGCTGGGGTCCAGTGCACCACACTTTTGTATTGTCGCTCGCTCCTTCGGCGGAGTGCTTTGGAAGTCTTCCCCGCCCGGACTGTTTACAACGGGGGCGGGAGCGAGCAGGCGGGCGAGCGAGGGAGGCAGGGAGGGAGGGAAGAAGAGCGTGTGCGGGTGTCGTGGAAAAGCGGCAAAATGTTTCTCTGCTTGCATCACGCAAGTGAAGTCAATGCATACTTGCCAACCTTGAGACCTCCGAATTCGGGAGATGGGGGCGGGGGGGTTGAGGTGTGTGTGGCGGGGTTGAGGTGGGCGTGGTTGGGAGGAGGCGGGGTTGGGGGTAGCGGGGGTGTTTTTGTAGCCCGGAAGAGTTAGGGCTGCAAAGGATTCTGGGTATATGTTCTGTTGTGTTTATGTTGTGTTTAGGTGCGGATGTTCTCCAGAAATGTGTTTGTCGTGGCGAAGTTGGTAGAGTGGCTGTGCCAGCAATCGGAGTGTTGCTGGTTACTGGGGTTCAATTCCCACCTTCTACCTTCCTAGTCACGTCCGTTGTGTCCTTGGGCAAGACACTTCACCCTTTGCCTCTGATGGCTGCTGGTAGCGCCTTGCATGGCAGCTCCCGCCATCAGTGTGTGAATGTGTGTGTGAATGGGTAAATGTGGAAATACTGTCAAAAGCGCTTTGAGTACCTTGAAGGTAGAAAAGCGCTATACAAGTACAACCCATTTATCATTTTATCATTTATTCTTGTTTGGTGTGGGTTCACAGTGTGGTGCATATTTGTAACAGTGTTAAAAAATATATAAAATAAAATATGACCACCCTTAGTGTGCCATGTATGGCTGTTCCTCAAGTATGTCTTGCAATAACTAGCGTGTGTCTGCAGAAGCCTCATACAGCATGTGTGTGGGCAGGCACGCTGTTAGTATGGAGAAAAAGATGATGCGGTGACAGCTTCTAGAGGACACTAAAGGCAGTGCCATCACAGCACGCCCTCGATATTGTCGAGAGCCTTAAACCACACCATGATTGGTAGATTCCTTCAGCTCCGCACACAACGCTGTCAAGCGCCATTCATTTAAAACTCGCGGCCGCACTAACATTAAACTGTCATATTAAGGTGGGGGCCGCACAATAACGTCTCGCAGGCCGCAATTGGCCCGCGGGCCGCATGTTTGAGACCCCTGATCTATGCTATGCGCAGGTTGGTTTTTTTTTAATGGGAAATTTTTTATTTTATTTTTTTTAAAACAAACCTTTATTTATAAACTGCAACATTTACAAACAGCTGAGAAACTATCAAATTAAGTATGGTATGGTGCCAGTATGCTGGTTTTTTTTCAATAAAATACTGGATAGGATAGAAATGTAGTTTGCCTCTTTTATCCGATTATTAATCGATTAATCGAAGTAATAATCGACAGATTAATCGATTATCAAATTTTATTCATTTATCAAAATTTATTTGATTACTTTTTATAGTTGTATATAATGTATTTACCATATTTTAAACTTTTATAAACACTTACTCAAATTATCTATTCTATTAAATTAATTCTTCATTTGTATGTATTGCTTTGGTTTGACTTTTTTAAACAATACAAGGAAAACCTACTTTATACAAATGATTATATTTGGTAAAATGGTTAGTTTGGTGAATTCATTCTTATAAGTATGTTGCATATATTTTTACTGGGGCTATCAAATTATCTTTTTAAATCAGACTAATCATAATTTGGAATTTTGATGAATCATGATTAATCGCTTGCATGACTCAAATTATCTAATAAAAAAGACCCCATTATTTGTACACAAATTAAATTGTATTGACAGAATGTCATCCAGGAACGTTTTTAAACGTTCTACTTGAATGCATGTCATTTATTTGCACAAAACTTGGTAACAGTTTTATCAATTTTGGAGTGAAATTTTCTAGCAATCACACCAGTCGGAGTGTCCTCACTCATTTTTTTACTGTTGGTGGATTGATCTGATTACTGACCATATAGCGGTTACGGTAAAGGAGCTTGTACGTGTAAAATAAATTGCATGATTAATCTAAGTGTGTACATAATTCAATGTTTTGTAATTAATCACAATATAACTTGATGATTTTGATAGTCCTAATTTTTATATTTGAATACAGAAAATTAAAACAATACACATTTCAAAAATCATATTTATTTTAATCACATTTATAAATAGAATGAAAACTGTTTAATTTTATTATATTGTTTAATTACTCTTCATAAACATTTACATATTTAAATTCATTATTTTGAGAAAATGAGAACCTATAAGCACCCGAGTATTTATATTTCTAATAGCATGTTATATTTCACAAATACAATACAATGAAAATCTATAACAGAGATTTTTAAACAAAACACTTCAACTTAATACTTTTCTAGTAATGTTGATAGCTGTCTTGTTTTTGACAAAAGGATGCAAATAGATGCCAGGTAAGATATTACATATTTTTTAATCGTTGCTATCATAGTCTCAATTTTCACTGGTGTAAGTAATTGTTCCAAGATGAACACTGTG
>NC_084738.1:13402724-13567724 GCF_033978785.1 Entelurus aequoreus
GCGATCGCAATGTTTTAAGACTGCATAATAACTTCATACCAAATTTAAGAAGGAAGTTTGCCAAAGTAAAAATACAGTACACACTGCGCTACAGCCATATTTTCGAGGGCAATCGCCAATACACTGTTATATGAAAGCGTGGGCGCATACACATTAAATACACACAGACACTTTTTTTTGCCACACAGCAGAGCGTTATTGTGACCTAACAAAAATCTTTTGTACCAATTTAACACTTCAGTTTATATTGATTAAAGCGAATGATAACAGACTGAACAACACACAACTTCAACTACTTCAACATTAACAACCCCCCCACATCAGACCCTGACGATATGAAGTATAAACAATAAAACATTTAATATTAAGAATATGTGAAAGTTCGACACCTACCTTGTTTCTTTACCTGACGACCTCCTTAAAGTTTTGTAATTAATCAGAAATATCAAGCAGCTAAAATGCGTCAAACATGGGCAAGTGTGGAGTGAGTGTTTTGCGTATCACCCATCATGCACTGTAATTGATTCATATGTATAATTTTTAATTGTATTAACATGTTTTACAATGTTCACAAAGTTCAATGGGCAGAAAGTATGTTACATGCAATCGTGTGTTGAATTTATTTGTTGGTTGTAGATAATTTACACTATGAGTGAGAAAGTTGTTTTAATTGGATCATATGTATTGATACTGTGCTCAAGTCACTGTCAAATGTGTGGCCATTGACCATTGATTCTATCTTTGCCCGCAGGAGGGCAGCAATATCTTGTTAAACGTGTGACGACTCGCGGGCCAAGTCGTAGTTTGGACACCTATGGTGTAGAACATAATGCAGTTGCATGCAGTATTTTTTTATTGTCAAAATTAAAATAATACATTTACAGGGTCCGTATACCTTTTCCTTGGCCAAATTCAAGCACTTTTTAAAGACTTTCCAGATCAATTTTCCAGTACCCTTCAAAAGGCGAAAACCAGTGTGAATCAATCCATAGCCTTGCTGTTTGAGGTCACCAAATGCTGTCTGGAGGAAAAATACAGAAAATCTGCTAAAACCTAAGCCTAACATTGAACCAGCAGTTATCATTACCTGAATGGGGCACAGAAAATGAAGCAGTGTTTCTGTAGACTATTCAATATCATTGGTGTTTGCAAACGTGTCTCCATTCGTTCTCCTTTTCTTACTTACAGCACTCAATGACATTGAACAGCACGGATTGATTCACACCGTATTTGTGCTTGTAAACTGCATAATGTGATATAAATACATGCACCCTCAAAATGTAAATTTCAGTCATTTATTTACATTTACATACATACCACATTAATATAACGATAATAAATTTAAAGGGAAATATTTTGTTTTTTTCACAACACCTCAGTCACCTTTCATTAAGCATATCTAGCCTTATAACTGTTGCTATGATAACAAATCGATTTTTAGTTGAGGGAAGTTCTTAACATTTTAATTTATTATTGACAAACGCTCGCTTTTTTCCTTTCATAGCTCGTAATAACTGTCCATAATTAACATGTAATCTAGCGCTGATCTCACAGTTTAGGTCGAGCATGTACCAAAAGGTCAGAAAACAAAACTTTAGCTAATGTTAGTTAACTTGTAGGACTAGTAATCTCTGTGTCTTACCTTTCATATGACTCGAGAGAGAGCCGACTCTCCCATTGCGAAAAGCTGGATTTCCTTTTTGCATATTTTGCAGCAGGCTACATGTGGATTTGGTCCACGTTTTATCCAAAGTTTGTATTCGCCATTTTCCATCCAATGTTCATTAAAACGACAACCTCCCGGCATGATGGACCGATGCACCACTGTCCTCTTGGGGGCAACACAGAGCCGTATATGGCATGACAACAACCTAATGTAAGGGCTCGTGCAAAGCCAACAGATCAAGCGTGTAGCTTTCATTTTTAAGGAAACTTATTTTATTTTTTTCCATTTTATAATTAACCTATTGAGTCAGACTGCCGAGAAATATGATGAACATTTCCAAGCACTTCACAGAAAATTCAAGCATTTTTCAAACCTTGAAAACACAACATTAAAATCCAAGCATTTTCAAGGTTTTTAAGCACCCGTACAAACCCTGAATTTAGCCAAAAAGTGCTTTATTATTTCCAGTCTTTCACAAGCCTCATTACATGATGTGGCGGGCAGGTTTAACACCTGTTTTAGGGGAATAAACATACATCATCTTGACAGGAACAAAGTCAAAGTGGTGTGAAAAAAGGTTCGAATTTTACGGTAATAAAGTTGTAGTTTTACACGAAGGAGTATTTTAAAAACTTTCAAATTAGCTGATTTGCCGCTTTTCTGCTCTGTCCGTCATGGCTACAAATAATTTCTGCAAAAGATACCAGTGTGAATGACGTGCTAGCTGTAACCCAACTTGTAGGTCACATCTTCCATACACAGCTGTGGACGTCTACGTGGCGCTGAACTGGCTAAGCCCGAAAGAAGATCCCCTATAACTATCTGTTGGCTTCCCGATGGACTGGATTCCCACATTATCTATTAATCTAACAATTCATTACTACACCAGCGATCACCCTACATTTGTTATCCATTCTCAAGATTTTTACATTTTTACCAGCTGGAGTCTTTTGATTTTTTACTTGTCCAGATGTGGGTTTGGATCAGGGGATGTCATGAGTTTATCAAGCCCTTTGAGACACTTGTGATTAAGGGCTACTATACAAGTTAATTTTGATTGATTGATTGAAAAATTAAGGACAATATAAGATTGGATGAACACAATGTTTTATGATACTACAGTTGGAGTGTTCCTACAAAATGTTGTAACTTTAAAAAAAGTTGTTTTACTATGAGAAAAATCTTAATGTTATAAGAAAACAGGCATAATTTTACATAATTTAAGTAAATAAAACGAGTAAAAATCATAATATCACAAAATCATTCTTAATATTTCCACAAACTTTAGGGAAATAAAATAATAATTTTCCAAAAGTGAAGTCAGGGAATTGCTTTAAAAAAGTCACAATTTTATGAGAAGAAAGTCAGAATTGCACATGAAAAAATGTCAGTACTATCAAAAAATCGGAATATATTTTTTGTATGAGACTAAAATCAGAGTAGAAGGAGAATAAGTTGTTTTTACATGAAAGTTGAAAAAAGAAGTGCATTGTTATTATGGAAATAATGCATTATTTTTTGGAATTCAAGTTTGTGTGTGATATTTGTAAATAATGTAAATAATTCAATGTGATTATCTTGTGTGATGACTGTATTATGATGATAGTATATATGATAGTATATATCTGTATCATGAATCAATTTAAGTGGACCCCGACTTAAACAAGTTGAAAAACTTATTCGGGTGTTACCATTTAGTGGTCAATTGTACGGAATATGTACTTCACTGTGCAACCTACTAATAAAAGTCTCAATCAATCAATCAATCAATCAATCAATCAAAACAGCAATAAAAGTTCACTTCCAGGCAGCTACAACCCTAAACTAACACCCTCCCCGGATTGCTAATAATCAAATGTAAACAATCAAATGCAGATACTTTTTCTTATGCCTTCTGATCTCTCTCTCTCTCTCTCTCTCTCTCTGTCCACTACTTGATGTCCATATCCTACCCCCCCCCCTCCACACCCCTGATTGTAAATAATGTAAATAATTCAATGTGATTATCTTGTGTGATGACTGTATTATGATGATAGTATATATGATAGTATATATCTGTATCATGAATCAATTTAAGTGGACCCCGACTGAAAATGAATTCAAAAATGAATTTTTTTTATTTAAACGGGGATAGCAGATCTATTCTATGTGTCATACTTGATCATTTCGCGATATTGCCATATTTTTGCTGAAAGGATTTAGTATAGAACAACGACGATAAAGATTGCAACTTTTGGTATCTGATAAAAAAAAGGCTTGCACCTACCGGAAGTAGCGTGACGTAGTCAGTTGAACATATACGCAAAGTTCCCTATTGTTTACAATGATGGCCGCATGAAGTGAGAGAGATTCGGACCGAGAAAGCGACAATTTCCCCATTAATTTGAGCGAGGATGAAAGATTTGTGGATGAGTAAAGTGCAAGTGAAGGACTAGTGGGGAGTTGAAGCTATTCAGATAGGGAAGATGCTGTGAGAGCCGGGGGTTACCTGATATTCAGCTGGGAATGACTACAACAGTAAATAAACACAAGACATATATATACTCTATTAGCCACAACACAACCAGGCTTATATTTAATATGCCACAAATTAATCCTGCATAAAAACACCTGCGTGTTTGTTATGCTAGCTACTAGCTCCTCTGCTAGCTCCTAGCTCCATAGAACACGCCAATACAATTCAAACACCTGATCAACACACACAATCACTCAGCCCAAAAGACCGTTTACCTAACCCAAGGTTCATAAAGCTTATATATTTTTAAAAAGTTACGTACGTGACGCGCACATACGGTCAAGTTATCGAATGTTTAGCAGCCAAGGCTGCATACTCACGGTACCTGATATTCAGCTGGGAATGACTACAACAGTAAATAAACACAAGACATATATATACTCTATTAGCCACAACACAACCAGGCTTATATTTAATATGCCACAAATTAATCCTGCATAAAAACACCTGCGTGTTTGTTATGCTAGCTACTAGCTCCTCTGCTAGCTCCTAGCTCCATAGAACACGCCAATACAATTCAAACACCTGATCAACACACACAATCACTCAGCCCAAAAGACCGTTTACCTAACCCAAGGTTCATAAAGCTTATATATTTTTAAAAAGTTACGTACGTGACGCGCACATACGGTCAAGTTATCGAATGTTTAGCAGCCAAGGCTGCATACTCACGGTACCTGATATTCAGCTGGGAATGACTACAACAGTAAATAAACACAAGACATATATATACTCTATTAGCCACAACACAACCAGGCTTATATTTAATATGACACAAATTAATCCTGCATAAAAACACCTGCGTGTTTGTTATGCTAGCTCCTAGCTCCTCTGCTAGCTCCTAGCTCCATAGAACACGCCAATACAATTCAAACACCTGATCAACACACACAATCACTCAGCCCAAAAGACCGTTCACCTAACCCAAGGTTCATAAAGCTTATATATTTAAAAAAAGTTACGTACATACGCAAAAAAAAGCCAAAGCTGCATACTCACAGTAGCACGTCTGCGTCTTTGTCATCCAAATCAAAGTAATCCTGGTAAGAGTCTGTGTTGTCCCAGTTCTCTACAGGCGTCTGTGTATCCAAATCAAAAGTCCTCCTGGTTAGAGTCTCTGTTATCCGAGTTCTTCCATCTTGACTGCATCTTTCGGGAATGTAAACAAAGAAGCGCCGGCTGTGTACTGTTGTGGCTGACTACGTTCGAAAAATACGTCCATTTCGCACCGACAACTTTCTTCTTTGCTTGCTCGGCTTCCTTCTCCATAATGCAATGAACATGATTGAAACAGATTCACGAACACAGATGTCCAGAATACTGTGGAATTATGAAATGAAAACAGAGCTTTTTCGTATCGGCTTCAATGTGGAAGGCATACCCGTGTTCGTCGGGCTACGTCACACGCATACGTCATCCTCAGAGGCGTTTCGAACCGGAAGTTTAGCGGCAAATTTAAAATGTCACTTTATAAGTTAACCCGGCCGTATTGGCATGTGTTATAATGTTAAGATTTCATCATTGATATATAAACTATCAGACTGCGTGGTCGGTAGTAGTGGGTTTCAGTAGGCCTTTAAACAAGTTGAAAAACTTATTCGGGTGTTACCATTTAGTGGTCAATTGTACGGAATATGTACTTCACTGTGCAACCTACTAATAAAAGTCTCAATCAAAAACAGGAAAGCTGTAATTTTACGAGTTAAAACTCATATAATTGCAAAATACTGTTAGTATAAAACTGTGTACATTTATAGTGTACTTTTCTAAGAATAAAGTCAAAGTATTGCGAAAACAAACAAAAAAAGACTTTAACTTAAGTCAGAACTTTACACGCAGTATTTTGAGAAATCAGAACATTGCAGGAATGTTCGCACATTTTCAAGCACAGTTATATAATGAGAAAAATCCGGATTTTTACCTACAAAGTAAAAAAAGCATTATGGGAAAAAGTTGTGTTTTTTTTACGACAATAAATTCTTTATTTTAGAATAAAGACTTTTTAGTAGACTAAAGGTAATGTAACCCAATTAAATAGAAAAACAATTCTGAGATTATTATTATCATGTTTTTTTGTTATATTTTATAAAAACTGTTACCAACCTGTCTGGATCTTGGTTTGCCTCCTGGTCACATGGAATAACAGGCATATCTGGGCCTTATGACAATGTATACATACATAAATACACTATATATACAATAAATACAATACATGGACTGATTATTAGAGAGCTCAGACTGCTTACATGTTGGGGCAGCTGGGTTGGCCTCCTTCTCCTGTAGAACCTCGGACACTAGCGCCATCAACTTCTCCAGCCTCACCAGTTCCTTCTTCATCTCAAGTTTTTGCTGGAAACAAGGTGGGCAGGAAAACAATGGAGATATACAATTGATGTGACCAAGGAGGTGAAAAGATGCAAGCCAACTTTCAGTTCATTCACACACAATAACAACAGTCAATCAGCAGAGGCGAAAGCTCAACTTGTCAGGTTACGAATGACGGAGAATATGGAAGTAGAATTGTCTCACATCAACTTAAATATATCAATATATTAATACATATGCATGTATTAATAAAAATGCAAATGTGATATACAAATAAATAATTAATTTGTATAAATAAACGCGTATTTGTAAATATATTTTTAAGATTTTAAAATATATACAAATAAAATTTATAAATATAAAAATGTGACATACAAATACATCAATAATTTGTATAAATAAACGTGTATTTGTAAATATATTTTTGAGATTTGAATATAAATATGCTTGATTTTGTATTGAATTTGCAAATGTGGATCGCTTTTTTGCTTTTGTGTCGATGAGACATTTCTACCATAAACCAGATGCACAAATAAATGTGAGCTACACACTCCCCTGAACAACCAGCAGAGGGCACTGCAGCCAGAGCGGTCTGGGTCACAGAGCTTTATATGCAAAATGCCCGGAGTTCTTTGCACATAAACAATTCACGTCTTTACAGAGAGAATGTACAACGGGCCTGAGCTAGCTAACGTTAGCATTGCATTAGCTAATGCTAATTTATCCAGTTAATCTGAAAGACCGTGCTCGCTGCTTTTTTTATTGTATCAATGCCGTTTAATGACCTTGTCCCGATGTAGATACTGATCTCTTATCAGGCTGCAGTGCCCTCTGCTGGTTGTTCACAGGAGTGTGTAGGTCACATTTATTTGTGCATCTGGTTTGTGGGAGGAATGTCTCATCGACACAAAAGCAAAAAAGCGTTCCACACATGCAAATTCAATACAATTACAAAATCAAGCATATTTATATTCAAATGTCAAAAATATATTTACAAATACACGTTTATTCATACAAATTCTTGATTTATTTGTATGTCCCATTTTTATATTTATAAATTTAATTTGTATATATTTTCAAATCTCAAAAAGATATTTAAAAATACGGGTTTATTTATACAAATTATTTATTTTTACAAATTATTTATTTATTTGTATATCACATTTGTATTTGTATATTTATTAATATATGTATAAGTATTAATATCATATTGATATTTATAAGTTGATGTGAGACAATTCTACTTCCATAGGAGAAACCATTGTTTGGGCATTGTCGCAACACAGGCCGGCTTGGAATGAAATCGCATCATATCGGCCACCGTGTGCACACATCCCTGAATCACAACCACAATCAAAAATTGCTCCGTGGTTTGCACAAACATTTGAAATGATTGCACAAATTTGTGAAGTCAAGATACGGTGCTAAAACCACTTAGGCGTCAAATAAAGTGGACAGATAAAAGTAAGAGTGCACAATGATGGATGAGGAAGAACAACAAGCTCCATCTCCTCAACAGACATTCGTTGAATGTAAATAAAAAGCAATTTAGAAAAGATGCTGGGGAGGACTTTTTTTTTTTTTACTCAGCAAAGTCATCTGTCATCCAGGAGCTGACAGGAGGCTACCCTCTGTAGGGCAGAAAGGGTCATTGCTAGTGTAAATGTTCCACTCAACAGGTGTTTTACTAGTTTACAAGGCAAAAAAGACGCAACAAAAAAAAAGTTACGGGCTAAAAATCACCTTACTATGGTGGAATCATACACAAGGTATGTATGACGAGAAAGAAGCACAATGAGCGCTTTGAGTACTTTGAAGGTAGAAAAGCACCATACAAGTATAACCCATTTATTTAGAACGATCACTAAAGTAGTTTTTGATTAAATAAAAGAAAAACTTGTTTTAAATGATAAATGATAAATGGGTTATACTTGTATAGCGCTTTTCTACCTTCACGGTACTCAAAGCGCTTTGACAGTATTTCCACATTCACCCATTCACACACACATTCACACACTGATGGCGGGAGCTGCCATGCAAGGCGCTAACCAGCACCCATCAGGAGCAAGGGTGAAGTGTCTTGCCCAAGGACACAACGGACGTGACTAGGATGGTAGGTGGGGATTGAACCCCAGTAACCAGCAACACTCCGATTGCTGGCACAGCCACTCTACCAACTTCGCCACGCCGTCCCCGTTTTGAATTATCTGTCATTTGTATGCAATGGTTTCTTTACAAAAGTAGGGACTCGCGGAATTGTTGGCAACTATATAATTTGTAGTAGCAATTCTTCTGTTAAATAAACTACTCTTCAAGAACTAACCAGTCCATAGTGTCCGTCCTTTATGTTACGCGTCCCTTCTCGACTAGACAACAGCACATGGACCGTGCACATGGACCGTAACAGGTGCTATCCAGGCTATTTATTGTCTCTTAATAGCTCACTGACCCAACTTCCTTGGCTTTGATTCTACGCTGGAAATGAGACAAATATCACGACAACCAGTGTGGCAGTTATTGATGCTGCACGTTCACGACAATTTTGAAACTTCTTAAAGAAACTCAACAACATTAGGGCAGAGTTCTGCATTCAACCCAATGTAAAGTTGTTATTCCGATGCAGTAACACTCATGATGCATTGCGTTTCCACGTCACACTTTCGAGCTCTATAGTATACAGTATGTAGACAACAGATAAAATATACAGTACCTACAGTAACCAAAAGATAATTAGGAACAATCTCAAAATGTGTATAATACACGGAAGATGAAAAATATAGAAAATATTTTTAAAATATAAATAAAAATACAATAATTGTATTAAATTAAAAAAAATATGTTTAATAGGTGAAAAATTATTTTGGGAAGAAAATAAATTTTAAAAAGAAAACTATCTAGAAAATAACAAAGATTATTTATAAAGACACTCAAATTTACCTGGGTAACAAGAACTTCGCTTGTGAATTGTGAAGATTCGGCAGACAAGCTTGTTCCATTCCCTTGTACGTCACCTGCATGGAATAAAATTAACATTCTTAGTCATTCTTATTACAGCGCAAGATAAATAATTATAAGCTTACATTTATCTGGCGAGTCGAACAAGTCGACGGACCCTTGGCTAGCGCTGACGCAGTCGGGACTCGGACACGTGGAAGGACGTTCTGCGACACAATCACCTTCACAGCCGCCAGTGTCAGCGACATCCTGGATGCAGTCGCCCTGAGCGGGAGGCGCAGACTTTTCAAAGATTTCCGCCAAAGTCGGTAACTCTTCATTGGATGCGCTCACTGATTCACACTCCGATGAGGACTGGAGCCTCTGAGTCCGCCTCCTTCTGTTCTTCCTGGGGGTGCCATGCATGGACAACTGCCCGCTGAGCTCTTGACTCACACCAGGCTGGGTTCCGTGGAGCGGTCCAAGGAGACCGTCTGGAGTCAAAGAAGACTCAACATTTAGGAGATGTTGGGACAATTCTACTGAATGGTTTTCAGAGGCCAAAGTCCTGCAGTCGTCCCTCGCGGATGACTCAAGCAGACTCTCTGGAATCTCCTCACGCTCTACAGCGTTGAAGCAGATTCCTGAATCTACTACTTGAGGGACGACAGAAACATAGGAACTTTCCGTTCCACATTTTGCTACTTTGTTGGGACTGAGGGCACTGCTGTCACTACTCCGGAGGAGCGCAGGAAAGCTTTCTTCATTTGATATTTTGGTGTCTTTATTTGCTGAAGGTGGTTGAGATTCGGTCGGCGGAATGAAGTCGCTACAAGTCGGACTAGTGAGATCAATGACGTTGTCATACATGCTGCAGCTCCTCTTTCCATTTAGAGCCCCGAAATGGAATGACTTCCTTTTGGTGGCCTTAAAACTCTTTAGAAGTTGCTCCGTGTCCACCTCGCTGTTGTCTTCCCCTTTCTCTTCAGGGGCAATATGGTTTTGATGGAGAGCTGAATCTTCAGTCGGATTGATTGAACTTGGGAACACAAGAGGGTCATGATCCACACTGGCCTCAGAAACTTCCTCAACGAGATGCGGCGGCCTCCGAGAAGACGCCGTTTCACTAATCTCAATGTTTTCTATTGCTCCAATGTCTTCCTCAAAAATACATCCATTACTTTTGCAAGCGTTTCCATCCGCAGGATCTGACAATCCTTTTACGGGTGTTTGCAGAACAAGGCGAGAAGTGTCTTTCTTGCGACCTCTCTTCTGGGAACAAAGAGAAAGTTTTCTCCCTCTCCTAGTGTTCATTGCGACGGGTACTTCCTGGTCCTCGCTGCTCGGGTAGTTCTCAATATGAACCTGAACCGCCTCGGACGGCAGCTTACTTTTCGAGAGGCTCTCTTCGTTTTGAACCCCAGAGACCAGAACCAGTGGTTTTGGAGCTCTTTTCCCAGAGTTATTTTTCCTCTTGTCTGCCTTTTTCGGAGCAGAACTTGCCATTTCAGCTTTGGCCTGCAAATCAGCGTCCACCGCCTGCCCAGTGCTGCGCAACCTTTTTGCCAGGTTCTGTTCAGGTTGGCGGTTTTGAAACACATGACTGGGAGCTTTGCAGTTAGTTTTGTCACTTTCAAGTTTGTCAAGCTTTTCTGCTTCTTCTAATAAGTCCATGCAGATGTCATTTGTGACCGATTGTGGCTCTTCTTGCAGATCTTTTCCCGGTTTCTCCTCAGAGCTTTTTATAAAATCAGTAGGAGTCAGGCTGGTCTTCTTGTGTCGCTTTCCCGCTGGTTGCACAGTTGGGGCTGGCATTGGTTTAGTGAAGACATTCCCCGGAAGAGAAACAGCAGGTCTGGTTCTTCTCTCTCGCTTGTAGGTGGCCCCAAATACCTGCTCCTCGAGGGCTTTGGCAGGCAACTCCTTTGGATTCTCCTCATTGTTGTTGTTGTTGAACACGTTGACGTCCAGTGTGGAAGTGGAGCTGCCTGAGTTGTCTAAATTATTGCAGTTTTCAGCGGATTTCTCCAACTCAAGACTTCCCTCGGCAGGGACTTTCATGAGCCACTCGGCAACCTTCTCAACACTTTCCCTCTTCTTTGTTAGTAAACTCTTGTCAGGGTCCAGATCTTTTTTCTGCTTCTGCCTCAAGGATTTTCTTTGAGGCCCCGAATCAGCTGGAATTGAGTTCTGGGTTTTTTTCCCTTTACCTCGAGTTTTGCGCATGGATGTTTTGACTTTTGTCTCCACTGAGTCCAAGGATTCGATTGTTTGGACCTTGTCCTGGATTCCACTTTCTGCTGTCAAATGACCAGAATCTTCAAATCCCATGACTCTTGCAAATCCATTGAGGGCTAATAACAAAAGATAAAATTTACAATTCAGTCATTAGTTGGGCTAGACGCTTGTGTAGCATTCCCCTATTAAACAACAACAATGGAGTGGAAGCATGGATCTTCTGTGTTACTTTCTTGTGGTAATGAGAGGAATTGTATCCAATAAGACACTAGGGGCACCAAACAGCACAGTGGGTACATAGCCCAGGGTTTCCCCCAGATTGCCAATATGCCTGTGGCGGTGGGGTGTGTTCAATATGACATCATATTGGGTTTCCAGTTTTCTTGTTTGACGTGAGTGACTGCTCGTTGTTGCGGAAGAAGCTAAGTATTATCTTTCTATCGGTGTGCTTCTAATTGTTTTACAGCTTTCTTTATTCCTTTCCAAACATACTTAGTAGTCTTATCCAACTTGCAAACCACCCACTCTCTGTCCCACCACCCCTCTCTCAGCTAGCTAGCTGCTAAGCTAACGAAGCTTAGCGCGGCAAAGGCGGCAAGGGTCTGAAGGAATCTACCCCCACACGTTGCAACCACTCCTCCCAAGACAGCAAGAACTCGACTCGGTGAAAGACACAACGTGGATATGGCTCCCTGCTCTTCGTGCACCGTTCTCATGGATAGGTTGGCCCTACTAGAGGACCGTGTCCGCCAACTATAGCAGAGTAATTTCGTAACTTTAGACGCTGCAGACACATCTGCTAGCGTTAGCTGTAGCAAGCTGACTAGCCCTAAACGGCCTATAAAGCAACAGTGAACCGGTTGAGACGCATAATAGATTTAGCCCTTTAGCTAGTCCTACATCCCAGTCTACCGGGTACCACACATTAGCCATGAAGGACTCCATCACCCGAAACATACAGCTGAGAAAACCAGCCATAATTAAGTGTATTCCCGGGGCCAGAGCACCTGACATTGAAGCTAATCTTAGGGAGTTAACTCGCAACAGGCCCGGTAAACACGTACGACAGGGTAATCGCACCACTAGCTACGCAAACATAGTTGTATAGGTTGGTTTCAATGACAGGGTCTAGCTACATCCTATCCTGCTGATAGTATTGTACCATATGTCTCGGCCAGAAATCTGCGTTCTAAGAACTCCGGCTTATTAGTGATTCCCAGAGCCCAAAAAAAGATAGAGCGTTTTCTTTTCGGGCTCCAGTACTCTGGAATGCCCTACCAGTAACAATTAGAGATGCAACCTCAGAAGAAGCATTTAAGTCCCATCTTAAAACTCATTTGTATACTCTAGCCTTTAAATATACCCCCCTTTAAGACCAGTTCATCTGCCGTCTCTTTTCTTTTCTGCTCTGCCCCCCTCTCCTGCATGGAGAGGTTATCAGGTGACCACAGATGATGCGCGAGCTGTTAAAAGTCGGGACCCGGGGTGGACCACTCCTGGTGGACGTCTCTGCACTGCTGACTTGTCTCCATTCAAGATGATCCCCTGCAGGCCCCACTATGGACTGGACTCTTTCATTATTAACTAGAGCCACTAGTGATGCAATGATGCATATATGTTCTTTAAAAAAGGCAAAAAAAGTTATAACTACATTTAATGTCTGTCTTTACCTGCTATAGTTGACGAGTGAGAACTCGGAAGAGCCACGTTAACGTCCACCATGTTGACATCGTTAACCTGTATGTTCTTCCCACCAGCTGTCACACTGTTCACAATGAAAATCATCACCATAGCAACCAGCTATCAGTGAAAATTTAGGTGTTGCTTTAATTACACACAACTCACCATGATTGTTGACCGTCCTGGGCCAGCCCAGTGAAGTCTGTGAATGGAAAACATCTCATTTAATTCAGTCCAACCACATAAAAGATCTGAAAATGTGTATATTTATATAAACGGACTGAAAAAGACGTATTGTCTTATATTTGGAGTCTAGAGCAAGAATGTCAAACATGCGGCCAAACAGGTTTAATCCGGTCCGCGAGATGAGTAAAAATGAGCTGCATTTCTAAATTTAAAAAAACTGCTGTTCTCAATGTGTCCACTGGATGTCGCAATAGCAATTCTGTTAGGCAAGTTAAGGGTTTATACCGGGGCCGAGCAAGTATGCCAAGCAAGAGGTTCACAGTAAAGCGGGGCTGCGGCTACTCCCCTTTGACTCAACGTAAAACCTGCCCTTTTACATCTTCTGCATCAAACAGTGCTTTGGCTCCCTCATTTCCACAAAATGCCTGTCTGTTACGTTCCACGTAGTGGTGGTTTTGCTTGTTTTGTGTTTCTTCTTCTATTGTTTCTACAGGTCACACTCATTCACTGCCTCTGCTGCCAATCAACCGGTTCCTGTTCCCAGCTGCTCCTCATTTCACCTGTTAATCAGCCAACCAATCCCGGTCCACCATTCATCCTCCTATGCTGCTTAAAACCACTTGCTCACCACTGGATGAGGAATTATTTTTCTGACATGCTGTGTGGAGCCTTGATAGACGCTACTTTGTCTTTGACGCTACTTTGTTTTGTACTCTCGCTTAACTTGTGCCACCTGTTTTTTTGTCTTCATTTTTTTTTTTACCTTTCAACTTTTGTAAGTATCTGCAGCCTAGTCTTGGGAAAGGTTAGACAGAGGCCTCTATACACTAAGCACAGAGTATTTGTTTGTGTATAGAGACGCCAGGCTTAGTGGTGGCTGTCACCCTTGTAGGTTTTGGACCCCCTCTTTGGCTAGAGTAAGTAGGTAGGTTTTTGGTTTATTCTAATTAAATAGCTTTAGTTAGTAAGTTTACCTTTCTTTTTCAGAGGTGTCTTTTGGTATGTTTTGTTCATTTCTTTGACAGCACCTGTATTCCCAAGCTAGGCTAGTGTTGTGTCTAGTTGTAACCCCCCCATGGTTACTTTTCAATAACACTAGTTTTGTTTTCAATTCTTGGCTTTGGTGTCTTTAATTTACACCTCATTTAGTTTATGCACTTTTATGCTGCGTTCTCCTAAGATCCCTAGACTCAGAGCTATCTGGGAACGTAACACTGTCAAAAAAGAGAAAAGTGGATGCAGAGTGTTCCAGAAAAATCATCATCCTCCTCCTTTTCATTCACGGAAGAATGGGAAACCACATATCTTTTGTGAGCAAGTTTTCTCTGTAATGAGCTCCCTTCAGGCAAACAGCTGCGGAGTATAAGGAGTAAAACCACCAGACTCAAAGACAGCTTCTTACCTGAATCTATCAGACAGCTGAACACCAGCTTCACTATACAAACTTTGCTATTTACAAACAATGTTCAAGAACTAATTAAGTTCATGAATCAAGGTTTCACTGTTTTCGATACCTAGAAGAGTTTTTATTTATATTGTATTTTGTTCAATCACAGATAGGCTGTGACTTGCAGTTTAATGTCTTTGTAGATACACTGAGACGAAGTCTAGGTTCATTGTGTTCTTCATGGTGTTTTTGCAACTGCACAAATATTTTCCTCAGAGTTTTCAACTAACGAAGTGTTTTGTCAGGAGGATTATTTGTGATAAGTACGTTTTCAGAATGTGCTTGTTCTATTTTGGGCCAAAGTAAAAAAGAAAACAATCTGAAGTTGTCGTAGTTGTACGAAACCCAAAACCAGTGAAGTTGGCACGTTATGTAAATCGTAAATAAAAACCGAATACAATGATTTGCAAATACTTTTCAACTTATATTCAATTGAATGGACTGCAAAGACAAAATATTTAATGTTCAAACTGAGAATCATGTTTTTTTTTGCAGATATACATTAACTTAAAATTTAATGGCAGCAACACATTGCAAAAAAGTTGGCTCAGGGGCATTTTTACCACTGTGTTACATGGCCTTTCCTTTTAACAACACTCAGTAAACATTTGGGAACTGAGGAGACCCATTTTTTAAGCTTTTCAGGTGTAATTATTTCCCATTCTTGCTTGATGAACAGCTTAAATTGTTCAACAGTTCGGGGTCTCCGGTGTCATATTTTACGCTTCATAATGCACCACACATTTTCAATGGGAGACAGGTCTGGACTACAGGCAGGCCAGTCTAGTACCCGCACTCTTTTACTACGAGGTCACGCCGTTGTAACACATGCAAAATGTGACTTGGCATTGTCTTGCTGAAATAAGCAGGGGTGTCCTTGAAAAAGACGTTGCTTGGATGGCAACATATGTTGCTCCAAAACCTGTATGTACCTTTCAGCATTAATTGTGCCTTCACAGATGTGTAAGTTACCCATGCCTTGGGCACTAATACACCCCCATACCATCACAGATGCTGTTTTTTTAACTTTGCGCATATAACATTTCAGATGGTTGTTTTCCTCTTTGGTCCGGAGGACACAACGTCCAGTTTCCAAAAACAATTTGAAATATGGACTCGTCAGACCACAGTACACTTTTCCACTTTGCATCAGTCCATCTCAGATGAGCTCGGGCCCAGCGAAGCCGGCGGCATTTCTGGGTGTTGTTGATAACTGGCTTTTGCTTTGCCTAGTAGTTTTAACTTGCACTTACAGATGTAGCGACAAACTGAAGTTACTGACAGTGGTTTTCTGAAGTGTTCCTGAGCCCATGTGGTGATATCCTTTACACACTGGTGTCGCTTTTTGATGCAGTACCGCCTGAGGGACCGAAGGTCCGTATATTGCTTACGTGCAGTGATTTCTCCAGATTCTCTGAACCTTTTGATATTACAACCGTAGATGGTGAAATCCCTAAATTCCTTGCAATAGCTCGTTGACAAATGTTGTTCTTAAACTGTTCGACAATTTGCTGACGCATTTGTTCAAAGTGGTGACCCTCACCCCATCCTTGTTTGTGGATGACTGAGCATTTTATGGAAGATATTTTTATACCCAATCATGGCACCCACCTGTTCACCTGTGGGATGTTCCAAATAAGTGTTTGATGAGCATGCCTCAACTTTCTCAGTCTCTTTTGCCAGCTTTTTTGAAACATGTTGCAGGCATCAAATTCCAAATGAGCTAATATTTGCAAAAAATAAAGCTTACCCGTTCGAATATTAAGTATCTTGTCTTTGCCGTCTATTCAATTGAATATAGGTTGAAAAAGATTTGCAAATCATTGTATTCTGTTTTTATTTACCATTTACACAACGTGTCAATTTCACTGGTTTTGGGTTTTGTATTTTTAAGTTACTATGCCATGATTTTACTAGTCCAGCTCACGTGGGAATAGATGTTGTTCTATGCAGCCTCTGAGTAAAACTTTGTTTGACACCCCTGGTCTAGTGGCATATTCAACAATGCTACAAATCTGAACGCTTCACAAATTGCACAAAAGCCTCTTTTTTAAATGTGGTCTGAACTACAAGCAAACAGCAGTGGATTTAGGATGCACATTTTAAGGTAATGGTGACCAAAGAAGCAGAATCAATAAGATGTGATTAATACAAACATGATGAAAGAAATTAAATTGAACTGGGGTGTTGTATTTAATGGTCGTCCTATATGCGGTTAAATAATGACTGTACTTACAGTTTGTGCCGGTGTCATGTTCATAAGCATGGATCATAGCTTGCAGTCCTGTGACAAGCCTCTGAAACCCCGGACTCTCCTGCAAGCTCCTACATTTGACCCAAAAAAAAGTTTCCTAACAGATTTCTAGAGAATGTCAACATAAATATACACCCAACCTTTTTGTTATGTTTTCTTTACACACTGGGCAGTTGGCTCTGTTTAGTTTGGTGTTGTCCAGAAGCTTCAGCATGCAAAACCTAAACATGGGAGGAAAAAGCAAAACAGCTTAGCATTGAATAAAAGTATCAATGCTCGTCGCAGACAATGGCAAACGTGCAGCAACATCCAAGTGCTGCAAATACAGAAATGATCCAAAAAATACCATAAAACAGAGTACACAGAAAAATGCAGCAATCACATAAACGCTGTAAGATCAAAAATAATGCAAAAAAACATTGCTGCTATACCAAAAACATTATTTTTGGGACGTGTAGAATGTTAGTCATCAAGAAAAATTTAGGGCCAGCTCCACTTGTAGACTAGCAAACTTCGGTTTTGTTCTGTGGCCTTGCAATATTTCTCTTGTGCGATTGTTTTTGGGGTTTGTGTGCGGTGGGTAGAGTAGCTGGAAATTGTACTGAAGTAAGAGTACTGTTACTTTAGAGATTTATTACTCAAGTAAAAGCAAGGAGTAGTCTCCCAAATATTTACTTAGGTAAAAGTAAAAAGTATGTTGTGAAAAAACTACTCAAGTACTGAGTAACTGATGAGTAACCCGTTCGTTTTATGAGGACGGCAACAAATAATGCACAAAAACATAAAAATAGCAATGAGCAAATTCAGAGCCAGGAATATCTCTTAAGCAACTAAAACAATAATATATATTAAATAATAATACATTAACATAAAAAATTAAGGCAAATTGAGCCACAATAACTTAACAGCACCATAGGCTCAGTAGGCAGAGATTACAAAGGAAAATAACAAGTTAGCCTTTACGCAAACCATAAACTGATAGGTGTGGGCTGCACGTGGCTTTGGAGCAATCAAAGCTGCTCACACGGTCACTAAGGTGGGTGCCTTGTTTGACATGTCAACTTAATGTGTATTATATTTATCCATGAGAGCATTTTTGTTGTAAATTGTGAGGTGTGTCTGTTAAAATCAAGGTTGTATTTACAAATGATGACAGATGTGAAGAAGAGCATGTATTGTCTTTGTGTGATGATGTAAATGAGGTGTGGTTGTATTGTATATTAAGTATGTGTCCATGAAAGTGCATTTTATGACTTTTTTCTTAATACTTGTGTATGATTTTATCGACATAATTTTATTGCAGAATTTTTATATCCCTTTAATTTAGGTAGCCAGGGACTGCAGATGGAAATTAGCTATCTAGCTATAATCTGGTACAGAACATATCTGTCTTTGAGCTTAATGTTTCTGTGCATTATCCCTTCAAATAAAGACTAAACTAACTAAACCTGGGAACACACTGTGCACTTCTGATTGGTGTTTGTATGCATGCGTGTGTGTGCGACTGTCCGTGTCTATGAGGCTGCAGTGCGTTAATTAATGCCCCCACACGATGTACATTTGACATTTACATTTGAGCCAGGCGGTCATGTGACCGCCTGGCTCTGTTTAATGGTGAAACGGAGTCAAATGTCACCAGTGACTGCATTTGATTGGTGAAACGGAGTAAAAACGTCACCAGTGACTATTTGATTGGTGAAACGCAGGCATGCGATAGATCCTACTTTGAAGGTCTGTCTGACAAACCAAAACAAACAAAGCGTGCATTAACAGATCGATAAAAATCAGTAGCGAGCTGAATGTAGATAAATGGAGCGGAGTAAAAGCAGCGTTTCTTCTGTATAAATATAGTCAAGTAAAAGTAAAAGTATGTTGCATTAAAACTACTCTTAGAAGTACAATTTATCCCAAAAGTTACTCGAGTAGATGTAACTGAGTAAATGTAGCGCGTTACTACCCACCTCTGTTTGTGTGTGTTCCTGGTATTTGCAGCATTCATCTTTTGCATTTGTGTTATATCTCGGAGAGTTAAGTATTTTTTATTTCTGCATTTTCCTCATTGTATTTTTGTTTTAATGTTTTTTTTGGATAATTTATGTTTTTGGACGTTAAAGGGGAACTGCACTTTTTTGAGGAATTTTGCCTATTATTCATAATCCCGATGTAAAACAAGTTGTTTTTTAAAAAATATATTCTAATTTGTAAAAGACGGCAAGTATGAAGTGGCTAACAATGCAGCTAATGGAAGTACACTATTCCGCCCATAAAGCCCTCTAAAAAAAAACCTTCTATTTACATCTCATGACCAGAATAATAACCAAGTATTAGCGATATCGGTATTACAAGCGCCAACGCAGACAAACTATTTTTAGCGGTGCCGTGATCCCACAGAGCGAACTAGCTTATGCAGCTCCAGTATTAGCATACTGAGCCGGTGAGGTGCTGCATCGACTGAGTTGGTGAAAGTTAATTCTACATTTCAAATCATGCATCTCGCCTGCATAGTAGAAGGTTATGGCCAAAAACCGAGAAACTGGTCAACTTTGACATTTAACTTGTACCCAGAGATTGCGAGAACGACACGTACAGACTCATTTGCGGCACCTTTTTTTTTCAGCCTGCGTGAGTATGAAAATGTTTTCATCTAAACGGGAAGATATAAACATCCCATTAGTCAGCATCCCAGAGAGAGCAGACACTGCACAGCAAGTAATTGTTTTTTTATGTTTGTGAATGTTGTTCAGCATTTAGCAATACTTTTGCAGTATGCATAGTGTTTCACAAAAGCTTGAATCTTCTAATCACTAAGCTTCTAAAAATTGTAGCTCATCCTCTGTACAATCAGACTAAAAAGATAAGGTAAGAGCATCATTTGTCCCAAAGCAGTTATTGTCTCTCACGAAGGCTGCCTTCGGTAGTAGTGTTGTTGTTTATCAGGAATAGCAAATGCCGAAATAAGTCTGTGAAATTAATATACCGCTGTATGCTTAAAATATTACATGTTAATAAGAATGTGCTTGTTACTAAATTACATATATATACTTATGTGCATAAAACGGATGTTTTTGGGAGCGCTTTATAGACGGAATAGATAAAATCTCATTAGCTCAATTGCTAGCTGACTTTTGCTAGCATTTACTTATGAGTTGGAATGCATTAAAAAAATAAAAACACATTTGTTCTTGTCTTACATAAGGACTATGAATGATAGGCAAAAATGTGGTGATATCCTTTACACACTGATGTTGGTTTTTGATGCAGTACTGCCCTGGGGATCGAAGGTCACAGTTGGTTTTCGGCCTTGCCGCTTATGTGCAGTGATTTCTCCAGATTCTCTGAACCTTTTGATGATATTACGGACCGTAAATAGTGAAATCCCTAAATTCCTTGCAATAGCTCGTTGAGAAATGTTGTTCTCAAACTGTTCGACAATTTGCTCACGCATTTGTTCACAAAGTGGTGACCCTCGCCCCGTCCTTGTGAATGACTGAGCATTTCATGGAAGCTCCTTTTTACCCAATCATGGCACCCACCTCTTCCATATTAGCCTGTTCACCTTTGGGATGTTCCAAATAAGTGTTTGATGAGCATTCCTCATCTTTCTCAGGTCTTTTTGTCACTTGTGCCAGCTTTTTTGAAACATGTTGCAGGCATCTAATTCCAAATGAGCTAATATTTACAACAACAAAAAAGTTTACCAGTTCGAATGTTAAGTATCTTGTCTTTGCAGTGTATTCGATTGAATAAAGGTTGAAAATGATTTGCAGATCATTGTATTCTGTTTTTATTTAAAATTTACACGTTCCAACTTCACTGGTTTTGGGTTTAGTATTTTTAATTTCTAATGCCATGATTTTACTAGTCCAGCTAATGTGGGAATATATTTTCATAAGGATTATGAATGATAGGCAAAAAAATTCACTAAAATTGCAGTTCCCTTTAGGTGCATACAGTAGAATCCGGCAATACTCATTGGTACTTACTTGCAAAACTGATGGTCACACTTGGTAGAAACCGGCTCACTTAATAATTCCAAACTACAAAAAAGGAGAAGACAATAAGTACTATATAGATCCAACCAAAACACCCTTTAATACGAATAATACAAGTATTGTCTATTTACCAAATAGGACATTGTAGGGTCTCCCAAATGACAGCAATACTCCTTTTGACCTCGGTGACATTCGGATGGTCCATGATGTTTTTTTCTTAATCTAAACGCAACAAAACAAACCGTTACGAAATTTCTGCATTGCGTCAGCAAGACAGAGGGAGGATTTACATTTGTATGAATTACTACTGAGTTTTTACCAAGAAAGATGTGTCGTCATGGTCGTCGTCATTACGACTTAAACCCCCGAACAACAAGTTATGAGCCGTGGCTCCAATGTTATTTAGTCAGGAGGTTCGCTTGATTTATATTTGACACAAACGACACCAACATAGTGGCAACGTTAACTAAAACGATCAAAGTTTTCGAAATGTTGCTGTTTAGTTGTTAAATGAACCTTTTGCAAGGGTCTTACCTCGTTTTCTTACAACCGAGTGATTGTGTTTGTGATTCCCTTCCTTTAGTTTTCCCGCAACTATCGTCTTCTTCGGTGGTTTACATTAAACAGCAGGTTACCGTTGTTGTTGTTGTTGAGCGCCTTCTACTGGTGAAAGGTTAGAATGACATGGTGCACTTGGTATTATAATTAACGTAAACAAAAATATGCTGTTAACTGCAATTAAAATATTTGCTACCGACAAGGAAGAGGACGTAAACGTATTTATTTTTTTACTTTATAAAAATGGACATAAACGATAAACGACGAGAAAGAAGAATATGAGGATTTTTTTCAACATAAATTGCATTTTTTTCTTTTTTTTTGTTCGAACAGCCTGGGAGGAATGAAAGTAATTGAAGAAAGAAGAGGACGTAAACGCCACTACAGAAATGTGTGCTTTGTTTTAAAGATGTGCTATTTGGATTTACACTGTATGAAAAATAAATTGAAAAGGAATTTTACCTTTGCAACCACATTATACTATTGGCTCAGTTTTATATTCATAAATGTAAGTTTCTCAATACCCGACCTGTTTTTTGTGAATTTAAAAAATAATTAGAACTGTACTTTAAAACGCTCTCTACCTCTAACAACCAAAAATCTGTGAAAAGTATGATGCTGTGTTCCAAATTTGGATTATTTATGGAACTTGTGTGAGCCTATGGCTTCACATTTTGTTTAGGGATGTCCGATAATGGCTTTTTGCCGATATCCCGATATTGTCCAACTCTTAATTACCGATACCAATATCAACCGATACCGATACATACAGTCGTGGAATCAACACATTATTATGCATAATTTGGACAACCAGTTATGGTGAAAATAAGGTCCTTTTTTAAAAAAATTTATAAAATAAGGTAAATAAATTTAAAACATTGTCTTGAATAAAAAAGAAAGTAAAACAATGTAAAAACAGCTACATAGAAACTAGTAATTAATGAAAATGAGTAAAATTAACTGTTAAAGGTTAGTACTATTCGTGGACCAGCAGCACGCACAATCATGTGTGCTTACGGACTGTATCCCTTGCAGACTGTATTGATATATATTGATATATAATGTAGGATCCAGAATATTAATAACAGAAAGAAACAACCCTTTTGTGCGAATGAGTGTGAATGAGTGTAAATGGGGGAGGGAGGTTTTTTGGGTTGGTGCACTAATTGTAAGTGTAACTTGTGTTTTTTATGTTGATTAAAAAAAACAACCCAATACCGATAATTTCCGATATTACATTTTAAAGCATTTATCGGACATTTCTAATTTTGTTACATATATATATTTTGCATTCTATTTTAGTTACTTTATTGAGTTTACAAACTTTACAACCCCCTGGCGCTGTTTTGTACTGTTTCTGTACTTCTTTTGTTTATTATTATTTCTTGATTGTATGTAAATGTTCATATTATAAATAAAGGTTTATAAAATAAATACAATAAAAAATAAAAATAAATACTAAGGAATGCATGTGTGTGTGTGTGTATATATATATATAAATATATATATATATATATACATATATATATATACATATATATATATACATATATATATATATATACATATATATATATACATACATACATACATACATACATACATATATATATATACATATATACATACATACATACATACATACATACATACATACATACATACATACATACATACATACATACATATATATATATATATATATATATATATATATATATATATATATATATATATATATATATATATATATGTGTGTGTGTGTGTGTGTGTGTGTGTGTGCATATTTTATTATAAATAGATCATGTATGTACAATCATATTTAACCTGTCTCCAACTTTAATTTTGCCATTCAATTTTGGGGAAAAAACAATTTCCAATAGTATTTCATCAACCATTAGGAGGCAATGTTGTATTCTTGTTTTGTTCTGTTCAAACGAAGAAAAAAAACGTAAACATCAATACGGAAGTAAAGAAGTACGAGGCACGCACTATTTAGTTGTCATTTTTCTATTAACTTGAGATGTATTTCTCATTTCCAAAAGTGACTTTGTCATATGTATTATGAAGTAACGGTCACCAGAGTGGACTTTGGACGCTTTACCTAAGGTAACCGTACATTTTTAACGACGCTGCTCTTTAACTAGCATGTAGCCGCTAGCTGAGTTGGGGGTAGCAAACACGTAAACTAGCAAGTGAAAAGTATAATCAAATCACATATTTAGTGGCTGCGGTATTTGATTCATGCAGAACTATTTATTGTTTTATTGCTAGCGAATGATGGAGGGCTCCAAGACGTCGAGCACAACAATGCAGGTTAGCTTCGTGTGTCAACGCTGCTGCCAGCCTCTTAAGTTGGACACTTCCTTCAACGTGCTGGACAGGGTCACCATCCACGAACTTATTGGTATGCCTTTGAACAAACAATACTTATGTTTGATAAATCTGCAACATATATTATCATGTGACGCTTGTGCATGTTCCCCTCAGCTCCTTTGGTGACTGTCACTCCCAGCAAGCAGACAGACAGCAGTGAAGGAGAGACAACAACAGAGGTGAATAAAACAATTAAAAGTTATAAAGGACATTGAATCCAGCTTAAAAATATTGTATTATCTTGACTGCAGGAGACCTTTGTAGAAAACAAGCAAGATGGGGTGTCCAGGAAATACATCCCACCTGCACGGTGAGCACTTAAACCACCAAATCATTCCACAAAATGAATGGATGGACGTTTACATCTTGGCTTTCTCAGCAGGATGATGTCCACAGAGAGCGCCAACAGCTTCACACTGATAGGAGATGCGTCAGACGGAGGCACCATGGAAAATCTAAGCCGCAGACTGAAAGTATATAGCGTCTTTTTACGCAATAAAACACAGGAGTGAACAGGCGATTAGGTGTTGATTTTATGTGTCCATTCTAGGTGACAAGTGACCTGTTTGATATCATGTCCGGTCAGACGGACGTGGACCACCCGCTGTGTGAGGAATGCACCGACACGCTGTTGGACAACCTGGACACACAGCTCAACATCACGGAGAATGAATGTCAGAATTACAAGTGAGCTCAACAGTCTCTTTTTTTGTGGTACATAAAGAGTGCCTAAATTTATGTTTCATTCCAGATTTTTTTAAAGTATATTAACATTTTTCTAATGAATGTATCGTTTTTATCAATAATTTCATGTCAACAAGTTTGACACAGTTAAAGTGTGTGAATTTAATTTTAAAACACAAAATACTAAGCTACCAGCAAAATACTCTTGTCTTGCTCTGTATATTGTACAGTATTTTGTATATTGTACAGTATTGCTTATTATTTTTATTGGATAGTAGTCTGTTTATTTCAATTCTTAGTTTTATCTTAATTACCTCTTGTGTAATTTATTTTTATCCCATATTTGTTCCCTCTACCGCACCTTAAGTTGGAGTCCTTAATCTCGTTATATGCACATATAATGACATTAAAGTCCATTCTATTCTATTCTATACTTTAAAATAGTTAACAAAAAGTAATTTTTAAAAGGGTTAATTTATTTAAAATGTATCTGATTTGTATCATATTTAAATATAAATGCAGTAATACTGACTGATTTTAGTATATTTTCTTGTTTTTATATTTAATAGTTTATTATATTTAGTTGTGTATATTTCTATCACTAACTTACTACCTGTTTAGATAAATGAGTGGTTTTAGTTAATATTTGAGTGTACTGAATTAAATGTTGTATATTGTATAGTTATATTTAGTTGTAACTTTTTTAATTAGTTTATTGTACTTTTTATTATGTTACAAGCTAAATAATTGTCTCGATTTCATATTTTAAAAAAATAAGCATTTTTAATTTCTGCATTTTCCGCATTTCTTTTTTGTTTTAATGTTTTTTGGGATAATTTCTGTGTTTGGACGTTAATGGGGACCTGCACTATTTTTCAGAATTTTGCCTATCATTCACAATCCCCATGTAAAACAACACGTTTTTTTTCATGTATTCTAATTCGTAAAAGACGTCAGGTACGAAGTGGCTAACAATGCAGCTAATGGAAGTACACTATTCCGCCCATAAAGCCCTCTGAAAAAACAACTCATGATTGGATTCAATATAGATCCTTCGGGTGTTGATTCTGAATTGATTCTCAATTCAACTCGATTCTCTGATTCAAACCGATTCTCGCAGAATATTATTTGGTATAACTATTATGATAAATGCTTTTCAAAACAGTTTACAGGTTACAAAAGATCCTCTTGGCTGCTGTCGTATGACGTACACGTGCAGCGAGTAAGCCAGAGATGGCCTAAAAACATATTTTTGAAAATTATAAATTGGTATTTAATAAGAATAAATTAGATCGAGATTCAGATGTTAATTGTTTTATTTCAGTACTTCTAATATTTTACAGTTACGTATTTATTTGTATCTATTTTGATTTGTATAATTTTGCTTTATTACTGAATTTCAACAATAACAATTAACTTAATTAAATTTTGCATTGTGTATACTATACTTCAGTTATATTTAACTGCATATATTAGTTATTTTCTAGTTTGTTTACTCTGTGTTTTTAATGTGGTAAAATGACTTCAATTCACAATAAGGTGGTTACCTTTGCAGGTGACTTAATGTGGACTTTAATATGTCGTCCTCAGACAATGTCTGGAGCTGCTGTCTCAGCTGCAGGTGGAGGACGAGGAGACGCTGCTGACGGAGCTGCAGCAGCTGAAGGATGAGGAGGCGTCTTTGGTCCAGGAGCTGGAGGCCGTGGAGGAGCAGAGAGCTTCTGTGGCCCAGGAGTTGGCCCAAAGCCGCGTGCAGTCTCAGCAGCTGGAAACAGAAGAGCTGCAGTGAGTAGGAACGTTTATAACGTGACACGTGGTCAGAAAGTTAGATTTGTCGCGCGCGTGTGTTGTTTTAGGTACCAAAAGGAGTACAGCGAGTTTAAACGTCAACAGCTGGAGCTGGATGACGAGCTGAAGAGCGTCGACAACCAGATGCGTTACTGCCAGATTCAACTGGATCGACTCAAGAAAACCAACGTCTTCAACGCCACTTTTCACATCTGGTAAGTACAGCAGGGATGTAACAATATAACAATTTCATAGCACGGTATTGTTGAATGTGCTGAAAAAGTCCTCATACACAAAAATACAATGAGTAAATAGCCACAATGTACTTTCATTGCAGAAATATGTTGAATACAAATATTGTTCTGGCTACTTAAAGGCCTACTGAAATTATTTTTTAAAATTTAAACGGGGATAGCAGATCTATTCTATGTGTCATACTTGATCATTTCGCGATATTGCCATATTTTTGCTGAAAGGATTTAGTAAAGAACAACGACGATAAAGATCGCAACTTTTGGTATCTGACAAAAAAAAGCCTTGCCCCTACCGGAAGTAGCGTGACGTAGTCAGTTGAACATTTCCGCAAAGTTCCCTATTGTTTACAGTGATGGCGGTAAGAAGTGAGAGCGATTCGGACCGAGAAAGCGACGATTTCCCCATTAATTTGAGCGAGGATGAAAGATTTGTGGATGAGGAAAGTGCAAGTGAAGGACTAGTGGGGAGTGGAAGCGATTCAGATAGGGAAGATGCTGTGAGAGGCGGGTGGGACCTGATATTCAGCTGGGAATGACTACAACAGTAAATAAACACAAGACATATATATACTCTATTAGCCACAACACAACCAGGCTTATATTTAATATGCCACAAATTAATCCCGCATAAAAACACCTACGTGTTTGCTATGCTAACTCCTAGCTCCCGTCCATATAACCCGCCAATACAATTCAAACACCTGCACAACACACACAATCACTCAGCCCAAAGGACCGTTCACCTAACCCAAGGTTCATAAAGATTATATATTTACCCAAAGTTACGTACGTGACACGCACGTACGGGCAAGCGATCAAATGTTTGGAAGCGCAGCTGCGTACTCACGGTACCGCGTCTGCGTCTGTGTATCCAAATCAAAGTAATCCTGGTAAGAGTCTGTGTTGTCCCAGTTCTCTACAGGCGTCTGTGTATCGAAGTCAAAGTCCTCCTGGTAAGAGTCTCTGTTGTCCGAGTTCTTCGATCTTGACTGCATCTTTCGGGAATGTAAACAATGAAACGCCGGCAGTGTTGTGTTGCTGACTTCCCTCGCAAAATACTCCGCTTCGCACCGACAACTTTCTTCTTTGCTTGCTCAGCTTCTTTCTCCATAATGCAATGAACAAATTGCAACAGATTCACCAACACAGATGTCCAGAATACTGTGGAATAATGAGATGAAAACAGAGCTAATTTGTATTGGCTTCAATGGCGGACCCATACCTCTGTTTCACTGGCTACGTCACGCGCATACGTCATCATCCGAAGGAGTTTTCAACCGGAAGTTTAGCGGGAAATTTAAAATTGCACTTTGTAAGTTAACCCGGCCGTATTGGCATGTGTTGCAATGTTAAGATTTCATCATTGATATATAAACTATCAGACTGCGTGGTCGGTAGTAGTGGGTTTCAGTAGGCCTTTAAGAGCCATATTATTTGTATTTATCATTCTGTTTGAATTTGTAAAAGTTTTATATTTTTTAAAACGTCCGGTTAATGTGATGTCACGCAAATACACTTCCTGTTGTCATTCCTTTGCGTACTGATCGATCACTTTGTTCTAAGAGAGCACAGCCTCTAGGTTTTAAACTACTGTATCTTAGTGGCTCAGACAACAATATGTTTGGACTAGGAAATGTTGTTTTTTTAATGGAGAAAATATTAATAGGTCATGTTATATTAGTGGTAGCTTGCGTCTCCAGTAAATGAGTAATGTCACCTGTCTGCGAGTTGTTTGTCAAAGTATTATCAATCACGGTTTTACGATCATTTCTATTTAAAATGGTAATACTAACCGTGGGGAGTGTACCAGAAACCAGAAATATTAATAACAGAAAGAAACAACCCTTTTGTGCGAATGAGTGTGAATGAGGGAGGAAGGTTTGGGTTGGTGCACTAATTGTAAGTGTATCTTGTGTTTTTTATGTTGATTTAATTTAAAAAATAAAATTAAAAAATAAAAATTTTTTTTTTTTTTAATTATTTCTTGTGCGGCCCGGTACCAATCGATCCACGGACGGTGGTTGGGGACCACTGATGTAGAGGACGGTTGCCAAACATAGTGTAGTGCTTCTGTTTTTTATTTCTACGTAGTGAGGAAGAAGCCAAGACTTAACTCTCTGCAAATGTTCCCCTGGACCAGAGAATTTAGTTCAAAATAAATGTGTGGTACCTCCGCATCCTCACACATGATCTATTTCCTGACCACTGTTCATACTGTACATAATTGTATGTCTCAATTGTTTCTACCTGTCCAGGCACAGTGGCCAGTTCGGAACCATCAACAACTTCCGTCTGGGTCGACTTCCCAGCGTTCCTGTGGAGTGGAACGAGATAAACGCCGCCTGGGGCCAGACGGTGCTGCTGCTGCACGCTCTGGCCAACAAAATGGGGCTGCGTTTCCAGAGGTGCCACCACTTCAAACCATAACCATGAATTCGTCATTAATACCTCGCTGACAATGTTACTTCGAATCCATATTGGATAGAAGTCTTGTGTTTGATTGTACTAACGTTACCTGAACTCCACAGATATCGCCTGGTCCCTTATGGAAACCATTCATACCTGGAGTCGCTGACCGATAAGGCAAAGGTCATTATAAGCCGTTCAAAATTCACCGTTCAGGCTCACGTTCTCATTCTCGCCATTTGTTTCTGCAGGAGCTTCCACTGTACTGTTCTGGTGGCCTCAGGTTCTTCTGGGACAATAAATTTGACCACGCCATGGTGGCCTTCCTGGACTGCGTGCAGCAGTTTAAAGAAGAGGTGGAAAAAGGCGACACTGGCTTCTGTCTCCCGTACAGGTTAGATGAGGATATCAGCACAAGTCAAAGATCCCCTATAGCAGTGGTCGCCCATCTTTTTGAGCCCAAGGACCGATATAATAATGTAACCTCAAGAACAATTATTAGTTTATGGGTGATTGATTGATTGATTGAAACTTTTATTAGTAGATTGCACAGTACAGTACATATTCTGTACAATTGACCCCTAAATGGTAACACCCGAATAAGTTTTTCAACTTGTTTAAGTCGGGGTATAACAACATTTACTACAAAAATATCACGCACGCATAAACTCACCTTAATGAAGAATCAGTGCAACCTCTTGTCCTCGTTCCTGATGGCCGACTTTGCGCAATGATGAAGGACGCTACAATACTGGGAGGAGATACAAATATAATCATTTAGTGCTCGCAAAGTGATTTATCAAGACTAAAACAGTCCACGCCTATGAAGGTTCTCATTTGTCCAAGTCGTTGTCATCTCAGGGCGTTCAATCGTTCGCAACTGGACTGCTTGGTTTGTCTTAGAAGAGGTTTCTGCTGCTCATCCGAGTAGGCTTCATCAGTTTGTGCTCATAGATTTAGATTAGACCAGATCTAACCCAGGGGCCGTATTTATCAAGCTTCTTAGAATTACTCCTAAGAAGTCTGCTAAGAGTTGACTTATGAGTAAAGAAATTCTTCGCTGAAAGCTGCACTTAAAAGTCAGTTATCAAGCGTCTTACTCACACTTTCAGCGAAGTGTAGGACTGAATCTTAAGTGTCACACTCAGAGCTGAATTACGACATTACTATGTGCCGTAAACGGCATTTTAGGTGACGTCATTTCTGTGTCCATAGAAATGACCAATCACGGAAGGGAATCCCTTGTCTAAGAATAAATAAATATCTTAGAAATATTTAAGTGGACAATGGGAGTGTATATTTTGACAATAAACTACAAAATAATACAAAACAAACAAACAATATTGGCAATGAATCAAAAATAAATGTTTCTTTTCTTTCCAATTCATTAATTAGGCAACTAATTTGAAACTGGTGTGGGTGGCTCTATATATAATAATATATATAATATATATATATATATATATAAATAATACCCGCTCTGTCTAAACGATACCGTTTAATCAGCTGCTCGTCATCAAACAAAGCCAGGACCTCCTTCCGCTCCCTGAACGTTCGCACACGTCTCTCTCGCCTCAGTGCCATCCCCCGCTGGCAACTCCTAACCACTTAGGACACCTCTGAAGGTCTCTTAAATACCGTGGAGAGTAGGAGTGATTCTTAGACTTAAGAAAGTTGATAAATAGCTTTTATTCTTAAGTTTGAGAGTAGGACTAAATTTCGCAAATTCTCAGGACTTAAGTGTAAAATGGCACTCTAACACGCTTGATAAATACGGCCCCAGGTCTGAAGCCTACTTGGATGAGCGGTGAAACGTCTTCCAAGACAAACCAAGCAGTCCAGTTCCGAACGATTGAACGCTCTGAGACTAAAACAGTTCTTCGGCCAAGGTTCTGTGTTTATATTCTAGAAAACATGTGCAAAATGGCACCATTGCGCACAAAACTTTGTGAGAAAGAAAAGGCGATTGCATTGCATAAAACAGATGATGAAGATGGAATATTGTCTATTCAGCAAGATCGTTTTATAATTTCCTTGCTGCTGGATGACTTAAGGCAGGGGTCGGGAACCTTTTTGGCTGAGAGAGCCATGAAAGCCAAATATTTTTAAAATGTATTCCAGTGAGAGCCATTTAATATTTTTTTAACACTGAATACAACTAAATGCGTGCATTTAGGGGACGGCGTGGCGCAGTTGGGAGAGTGGCCGTGCCAGCAACCTGAGGGTTCCTGGTTCGATCCCCACCTTCTACCAACCTAGTCACATCCGTTGTGTCCTTGGGCAAGACACTTCACCCTTGCTCCTGATGGGTCGTGGTTAGGGCCTTGCATGGCAGCGCATGCCATCAGTGTGTGGATGTGGAAATAGTGTCAAAGCACTTTGAGTACCTTGAAGGTAGAAAAGCGCTGTACAAGTATTACCCATTTACCATTTTTAACACTGAATACAACTAAATGTGTGCATTTTTAAGTAGGACCAACATTCTGAAGCTAACCAATAATGAATAAAATACTTCTTACCATTAATGTGACTTTTTGAACAGGTGCGGTAGAAAACGGATGCATGGATTAAAATGCATGAGAATGTTTTATATTTTGAACGCTATTTTTTAACACCGTGATTACCAGCGGAATTACTCATTACTTACCGTGTTAAGCAATGTCAGCTAAGATTTATCTGAGAGCCAGATGCAGTCCTCAAAAGAGCCACAGGTTCCCTACCCCTGATTTAAGGGGCTGATTTCTGCTTCTTTTTTTTTTAATGGCGTTCATATTTCATATGGGAAAACACTCAAACTAACCAGTAAACATGTTTTATGGGCCAAAGCTTAAAAATCACTTGGGCATCTTCAGAATGGATCTGACTATCATTTAAAAAGGTTTCCCTTTAGGGGACCTGTTTTTTTTTGTCCCCATACCATCAGAGGTCCCCTAAAGGTGACTTTGTAAACAGAGTGATGTCCCCATTAAGTAAGCATTGCCACAAAACACACACTCACATGGTGATGACTAGAGATGTCCCTGTCTCAGGATGGACGTGGAGAAAGGCAAGATCGAGGACACGGGCGGCAGCGGCGGCTCCTACTCCATCAAGACTCAGTTCAACTCCGAGGAGCAGTGGACCAAAGCGCTGAAGTTCATGCTCACCAATCTGAAGTGGGGGCTGGCCTGGGTCACCTCGCAGTTCTACAACAGATGAACACAAGCAGGATGCCCACAAACCACCAGCTTGGATTTTGGATGCTCTGTCTTTTTTTTTCTTCTTCTCTCATTTCAGATGTATTGAGATTATGTAAGACACTGTTTATTGTGTGTGTGTGTGTGTGTGTGTGTGTGTGTGTGTGTGTGTGTGTGTACTGAGAGCGTATACTTTAACTTAATAAACATATTCTCTGGAAAAGGTTGCTGTCACGTAAATAAATTGCACTCCACTTTATGTATTTTCACACTCCCAAAACGATATACAGTAAGTCAGTGTTTTCAAACCACTGTGCCGTGAGATACATATATGTAGTTTCACCTATTTGGTTTAAAAATTATTTTTTGCAAACCAGTAATTATAATACGCAAATAATGTGTTGTTGTTGAGCGTCGGCGCGGTCTAGAGCTCGGCAGAGTAACCTTGTTATTCTCCTCAATATCAGTAGGTGGCAGCCGGTAGGTAATTGCTTTGTAGATGTTGGGAACATGGTTTGTCGTGATCACTTTATGCAGACGGGGGAGGGAGGGCAGCGTGCAGGTAAAAAGGTATCTAATGCTTAAACCAAAAATAAACAAAAGGTGAGTGCCCCTAAGAAAAGGCATTAAAGCTTAGGGAAGGCTATGCAGAATGAAACTAAATCTGAACTGGCTACAAAGTAAACAAAAACAGAATGCTGGACGACAGCAAAGACTTGCAGCGTGTGGAGCAGAGACGGCGTCCACAAAGTACATCTGTACATGACATGACAATCAACAACGCTGCAAAAAGTCAGTGTTCAAAAACAAGAAAAAAAAAAAAAAAAAATTAGGGGTATTTTATTTGAACTAAGCAAAATTATCTGCCAATAGAACAAGAAAATTCGGCTTGCCAAGACTTTCCAAAACAAGTAAAATTAGCTAACCTCAATGAACCCAAAAATACCTTAAAATAAGTATATTCTCACTAATAAGTGCACTTTTCTTGGTAGAAAAAAAAAAGACCTTTTTGCTCAATATGTTGAAAAATATTCTTAAATTAAGTAAATGCTAGTGCAATTATCTTGACATAATGATATGCGCTCGGCATCATTTTTTTTTCATGCTTGAAGTAAGAAATTACTTTAAAAAAGTAGTTTTATACTTTTGAGTGTTAATGACACAGCTTTGCATCATATTCTAGTTTCGAGCATGTTTTACTCAATATAGGTCATCAAATCTCAGCTACAAGCTGTAATATCTTACTGAGATCATTTAGGACCAAAACCCTTAAACAAGTAAAACATCTGCTTAGTGAGAAGAATGATCTTACCAGACAGAAAATAAGCAAATATCACCCTTATTTGAGATATTTAATCTTACTTAGATTTCAGTGTTTGCAGTGAATGTCCACACAAAAAAAGATAGCAATAACTTAAATGTTCTTGATTGCTAAAAAAAAAAAAAAAAGCAGGTGTGGGGAATAGCGCTCAAAGGAAGACATGAAACTGCAACAGGAAAACACTAAAAAACTCAAAATAAGTCGGGGCGTGATGTGACAGGTGGTGACAGTACACCTACTTTGAGACAAGAGCTACAGTGATGCATGCTTGGTTATGGTTTAAAGTCATATCCAACAATTGCGACATCTTTTTATTGTGTACTGAGTTTCATTTCTGCTGGTGGTGTGCCTCTGGATTTTTTTTAATGACAAAAATGTGCCTTGGCTCAAAAAAGGTTGAAAAACACTGCAGGAAGTAGTTAGTAGAATCGGATACAAGTTTTAAACTTTGCTTCCATGGTTGAAAAAAAACAAAGTTACGTCCCTTTCTAGCCGCAAGCTAATGAGTGAGACCGGATGTTTTGGTCAAAACATTAACGACATATGCTACACCAAATAGCGGCGTTGAACCGCTCACCCAGCGTGACTATTAGCCGAAAGACAGCTTGTGACCGGAAAAACTCGTAAACTGTATCTCAAAGATACCGCTGGATTTTCCAAAAACGCACATTTTTCCTCCTAGCTGTGTTGGAAAAAAACGTGTGCTGATTCCTCGGCTTAATATCCTTATGAGAACGGGCGTCCTCTACAGTGGAAAATTCAACAAAAAAATGACTCTGGCTCTCAGAAGGATATGAAGTCCAGGTAACATTTTATTCTTCTTGTTTAATCAATGCATGCATGCAAAACTAAAGAAATTCCCTACATTTAAAATGATTTAAACACCTCCTTAAGATGATCACCTCCCGAGGGAGCGCGCATCCGACCGGTACACCACGGGGAAGACCCAGGACACAGGTAGCCTGGGAGAGGGAAGTCCGGGCTTCTCTGCTTGGGCTGCTGCCCCCGCCACCCGAGTTCAGCTAAGCGGAAGAAGATGGATGGATGGATTTAAAATAATTTGAGATAATGTCACACATTTGTTTCATCGGACGGTATAGCTCGGTTGGTAGAGTGGCCGTGCCAGCAACTTGAGGGTTCCAGGTTCGATCCCCGCTTCCGCCATCCTAGTCACTGCCGTTGTGTCCTTGGGCAAGACACTTTACCCATCTGCTCCCAGTGCCACCCACACTGGTTTAAATGTAACTTAGATATTGGGTTCCACTATGTGAAAAGCACTTTGAGTCACTAGAGAAACACGCTATATAAATATAATTCACTTATCCATCCATACACGTCAACGCTGAACTATTGTTTAAAAAAAATCTTTCATAACGGACAAAAACTGCCAAATCTGATAGAAAAGTGTTTGTGTGTGTGTGTAGTAAGTGGTTTGTACTTCCTTGTTTTTTGGTTAAAACATTTGTATTTTTTTGTACAATTAAAAAACAGTTTGAGAATCAATTGCCCATTTTAAGAACGGTATGGACAATTCAGCCTTTACAAATAATGCTGAACTTCAAAAAGTACTCAAAGTCTCTTTTTTCGGTTACATATTTTTATTTTCCCCCTTTTTTTAGAGCAGGAGTTTCACTCATCACAGAAAAAAAAGCAGTGGACTTCCAGTGGATTATTCAAAATAATATTACCGGTTACGTATTAGTATTACTGCAAGTAAGATCATTTATATTTTATTTGTAAATATTATATACTTTGGTTTTCAGTCATTGCAGTAAAAGTCCGGGTGGGGGGGGGTGTGCGCAATGTCTGATGATGATTGGCTGATTTTACAGCGCAGACATGTGATGCTGCCTGTTGCTTTGTGCAAATTTTGGGGCGCCCTTGAAATGAGTGGTAGCGTTAGCGCATGCATCCAGCTGGTCCATCCTTCAGTTGGAGGCACTGTTGCCATAGCAGCTAGAGGTGGAGGCAAAGGGAGGAGCCATGGGTGCGCCGCCGCCAGCGACCCCGCCGGTCGAGCCGAGGGCCTTTCGGATAGTCGGCATTAAGTAAGGTTCTCTGGACAGCTGGAGGACGTCCACACGCTCCTCCTTGTGATAGGCCAGGCAGCGACGGATAAAGTTCTGTGAAGAAATTCAATAAATCCATACATTTCATTTTTGGCTTGTGCAGCAGTCAAATAAATATTAAACCAATTGAACAAGATGGACAATGAAATAAAATCATGTGTGAGGAATAATGCATTTAATTGTGCAATACAGCATAATTCATATGTATCTCTTTTTAATTGTTTGGTAATGTTTCATGGCATTTTTAATGATTTAATGCATTTTTTATTAAAAAAAGAAACAAATGTCCTACAGTAATTTAAAAAAAGGGATGAAATGCATATAATTAAATAAAATTGTCATGGAATGTATTAATAAATTGCTGAAATTGTTTAATATCACTATACATGATTACATTTCAATGTGTTTCACAAAGAATTAAGCTGGCATTTTTAATCGATTCAATCATTTTATTAACTAAAAAAAACAAATGTTCTAATTTAAAACAAAAAAAATCCATGAAGGAAGTATTATGATCTATCAAATTTGTAATAAAATGTATATGTAAATTGAAATTGTTTAATATCATTATAAAAGATAACATTTGAATGTGTTTCACAATTTACAAGTAATGAACAGCTAAATAAATGGCATTTTTAATAATTGAGCCTTTTTTTTTTTTTATTTAAAAACAATTGTCATAATTTCCAAAATCCATGAAATGAATATAAACATAATTCAAATTGTCAGGAAATGTATTAATACATTGTTGAAATTGTTTGTCATTATGTAAGAATACATTGGAATTGATTTCATCATTTTAAATGAACAGATGAATAAATCTGCCAATTTCAATAAAACATTTTTTATTTAAAAAAAAAATTAAAAAAAATCCTAATTTAAAAACATCTCTAAAATGAATATACATAATTCAAATTGTCATGAAATTGTTTGATTTAATTAATAAGATCCAATTTAAATGTGTTTTACAATTTTACAAATAATGAACAGTTGAAATTTTTTTCCCCTTTTGTTTTACATGAACAGCTTGTAATAAATGAGCAGTTTCATTATTAATAATGAATGATTTATAACAGTGGGTTCTCAGCTGGTGTCAACTTGAGACCCACTTTTATCGAAGTCAAACTGAGCAATTAAAAAATAATCAACAAAAATACACTTAATTTACAACAACAGGTAAGCATGATAACTGAGCCCATAACTAAAGTCAAATGAAATGCAGCAAATACAGAACGACCACAACATGAAATAAATACTTGGGTGCATTTAAAATGTTAATTTGCCCGGCTGCACCAAATGATTATATAAATACATTTAATAAAGTCAAAATACAAGTAAGGCAACAAGAGAAGTATCCTACACTTCTCTTTTGTAAAGGAAATCTGAACAGCCGATATGGGCATCTACATCTGCTATATGATTTGCCCGAGAAGCTGGGCAGGACATTATAAAAAAAAAATAAAAATAAAAAAAATAAAATAAAATAAAATAAAAAATAAAATAAAATGTTAATTTGCGACAAGCTGATCTATTGAATCTGCTTCATCCCTAACTACATTCTCCCCATAAATGTTATTGAACATGACTAATCCATACCTTGGCTTCAGCGCTGACTGCAGGTTTAGGAGGAAACTGCACCTCAGTAGCTTTAAGGATGGTGTTCTCTTGGAGGATGTCCTGCTGGGATTGGTTGTGACCAAACGGCTGAATGAGGAGAAAACCCAACTTTGTCAGAATAAAACCGCTGGTTCTTTGAAGTGCATGGTGGTAGATGTCCCCCATGTATCCCACCAGACATCTTTGGATAATAAAAGATTGAGGGAATATCTACAATTTAAGGCTGATGTTGGGCTGTTAACATAAAAAAGGCTTCAAATAAAACCAAAAACAAATCTCCCCAAGAAGAGTACGGAGAAGGGGGAAAACATGTAATTTATTAGAAATAGTCTTATTTTTTAACTAATGCTACAAAAATAATGTACTAATATTAAAATAATATTGCAGTGTTTTTTTTTTAAAGCAGAACAATCATACTAATATGAGAATTAAGTTTTAAATTCTCATTGGAGAATGTTAAACATTCAATATACATTAATTCATTATTGTTTATTAGATAGTAGGGATGTCAATCTTACAATAACTCACAATTCAATGATTCCAATTCTTAGGGGTGACCATTTAAAATCAGAATCGATTCTGGATTCAAACCAATTGGTAGAAAAATTATAACAACACATTTTCAAACCAGGTTACAAAAGTTTGTATTGGCTGTGAGTAAGGGTGGAGATGACCTGAAAAATTTATTTTTTAGAAATTCAATAAATCAATACATTTCATTTTTGGCTTGTGCAGCAGTTAAATAAATATTAAGCCAATTAAATAAGATGGACAATGAAATAAGATCAAAAGTGAGGAATAATGCATTCAATTGTGCATCGATTAAATAATTGTGCAATACAGCGCAATTCATATGTATTTATTTTTAATTATTTGGTGATGTTTTTTTTTTATTTATAAAAAACAAAAACTAACTTCCAACAGTAATTTTAAAAAAGCGATGAAATGCAAATAATTAAATAAAATTGTCATGGAATGTATAAATACATTGCTGAAATTGTTTAATATCACTATACAAAATTACATTTCAATGTGTCAATTAATGTAATGTAATTTGAAAAAGCGATGAAATGCATAATCCCCGTAAAAAATAGATTCTTCAAATTTGTGAATCCATTTAGAACAGAGATTTGAATGTGAATAAAAAATGTTCAGCACCCCTATTAAATTATACATGTATCTATGTATTTATTGTGACACTATTGTTATATAATTAGTATAACAATTAGTTTTGTATATTTTATCACATATTGTTTTATTTACACAAAAATATATGTTTTTGGCAACACTTTAGTATGGGGAACACATTCACCATTAATTAGTTGCTTATTAACCTGCAAAGTAGTAACATATTGGCTCTTAATTAGTCATTATTAAGTACTTATTAATGCCTTATTCTGCATGGCCTTATTATACAACCAGTAAGCCATTAACTAAGAGTCTTCCCTCAATAACCTCAGAATTATTGCTTATTAGTAACCCTAACCTTTATATGTTCCCCTAGTGTCCAAATAACTCTAAATTAAGTCTTTGTTACTTTAATAAGCAACTAATTAATGGTGAATATGTTCCCCATACTAAAGTGTTACCATGTTTTTATTCCCATAAAATATATTTTTTTAATATTCCGCTCCACTATATATATATATTTTTTTTTAACACTGCAGTAGACTTCCTCCTACCTTGCGTCCATATAAGCTCTGGTAAAAGATGACCCCCAGTGACCAGACATCGACCTTATTGGATATTTTGGGAGGTTCCTTGCCGACTACAAAGCACTCCGGGGGAAGGTACCTGCAAGGTGACACATCAGAAAAGGTCTTTTACTGGTCCTGTGATGCACGTACCAGTAGGTGCCCGCTCCCTGCGAGGTGAGCTCCATGCCGTCCGCGGCGCTGTAGCTGTCGTCGTCCATGATCTTGGACAGGCCGAAGTCGGTGATTTTGATTTCGCCGCAAGCGGAGCCGTTGACCAGCAAGATGTTGCCTAGGATGGCGAGCAAAATGAGCTTCCGTGTAACCACGAGGCGCTGATTCAAGACTCGTACCAGGCTTGAGGTCGTAGTGGATGATGGGCGGTCGGATCTGATTGAGGTACTTGAGCGCGTTGACGATCTGCATGACGATGGAGCGGCCCTCCTTCTCGCTCATCAGCTTGTTTTGCTTCAAGTAGAAGTCCAGGTCGTTGCCCTCGCAGTACTCCAGGACCGTGCAGAATCTGGACAAAAAAAAACATGTCACTCAAACAGAATTTTACTATCGAAAAAATGTATAAACGTTGAGGAAGAACTTACGAATCTGTGTCGAGAGAGAAGTAGTCGTATAGTTTGACGATGCGAGGGTGATCCAGTTCTTTGTGGATTCTGTATTCTCTACAGGCGTGCCTTTAAAAAACAGTTATAGAAATGATCGTATTTCTTCAGATAAAGGCCTCCATGTTAATGGACTCTCCAAATACACACCACCCTTTTAATCCATTTGAAGCCCATTGCTAACCAAAACAGCAGCACCTTCCGAGGTAAGCTAAACATGTTTCCTGTGTAGTACTGAAGGTAATCTTACACAATGTTGTGTACTATCCAGCCATTGTGTTTATTACGCCTCTGTGCTTGCTTTCAAGAGTTTTGTGCCTCTTGAAGCTCATGGAGAGAATGCCAAGAAGTGCAAAGCAGTAATCAGAGCAAAGGGTGGCTATTTTGAAGAAACTAGAATATAAAACATGTTTTCAGTTATTTCACCTTCTTTGTTAAGTACATAACTCCACATGTGTTCATTCATAGTTTTGATGCCTTCAGTGACAATCTACAATGTAAATAGTCATGACAATAAAGAAAACAAATTGAAATGAGGTGTGTCTAAACTTTTTGACCTGTACTGTGTATTTTCATATATTTATATTATTTTGTTAATTAATTTTATATTACGGTTGTCAAATTCTTAAAATATTTAATTGCAATTAATCACATTTTGTCTGTAGCAAATGTGTAATTATTCACAGATCCAGCTTGTTATCTTTATTAAGTGTACCATCAACTGATCATTTTAATTTTTTTTAAAACAATCAGCATGGAACTGGACAATTTGTTTGCTTTATGCAAATGTTTGTGCACGCTTGCCCAACAAAATGCGCCCATACCATCTTAAAGTGGACCTATGAAGATTTTCAATCAATCAATCAATCAGTGTTTAATTATATAGCCCTAAATCACAAGTGTCTCAAAGGGCTGCACAAGCCACAACGACATCCTCGGTACAGAGCCCACATAAGGGAAAGGAAAACTCACCCCAGTGGGACGTCAATGTGAATGACTATGAGAAACCTTGGAGAGGACCGCATATGTGGGTAACCACCCCACCCCCCTCTTTTAATCTGCATTCAAACACATTTTTTGGGGGTAATGTATTTTTATTTTTTTTATTGTCATAAAAAAATACAATCGTGTGTGCTTACGGACTGTATCCCTGCAGACTGTATTGATATATATTGATATATAATGTAGGAACAAGAAATATTAATAACAGAAAGAAACAACCCTTTTGTGCGAATGAGTGTAAATGGGGGAGGGATGTTTTTTGGGTTGGTGCACTAATTGTAAGTGTATGTTGTGTTTTTTATGTTGATTTAATAAAAAAATAAAAAATTATTTTTTTATTTTTTTAAAAATATTTCTTGTGCGGCCCGGTACCAATCGATCCACAGACCGGTAACGGGCCGCGGCCCGGTGGTTGGGAACCCACTGGTCTAGATCATCCATCTATGTATCACATATGCTTCATGGTAAAATATGAGTACATTTTGCTCCACAGTAATATTTATAAGCCGTTTGTTTGAGTCTGTCTGCAGGCTTTGTTGTGGAGGCATTCTCAGATTGCAAATGAAACCACACACCACTCTTATCATACATTTAATACAATGTTTAAATATATACACTGCCTGATTAATTCAGACTCTGCATAAAACATGCTATTATACACAATTGATGTTGAATGTTGGTGTTACTATGCACATGCCAAGATTAGATCAAAATAATGTGTTATTTTGATAAAACATTATCCTCTAGCTGGTTGAGAACTGGACTTAATGTCTAAATAAGAATATTCACCTCCCAGTGTAGTCACAACGTAGCCAGAATGAAAACCCCGCAAACAGAGGAATCCAAAACTGTGTGAAAGCTCACACCAAAATGCATGGACCTTATAATGTGACGCTTTGGCGTTGTTTAACAAAGACAAAATTCATCCCAGGTCCCCTTTAAACTTCACATGAGGTTCCAATTAACCTCAGCTCTGCTTGCCTAGACTGCGCAGGGGCTGATGGGAGATGTCATTCACTTCTCAGACCGGCCCACTCAGTAGCGCCAGAAAAAAACTGCAAAGATCAAGTTCCTGTTTGGTACGGTCACACGTCACGGCATTATTGTGAGTATTTTGAAATGGCATTTCCGCGGTATACACAATACCGTTACGTCCTTATTATATGTTCTTAAGATAAAAAGGTAGCAAAAATAGTATTCAAAATCCCTCCACAGAAATAAAACACCAACAAGGACACTCCGGCAGCCTATGAGGAAATAGGATATTTCTACTCACTTGTGGTAGTTCTCCTTCTTCTCGTCTCGCCAGTTCTTGTTGAGCTGGTGTATTTTAATGGCCACATACCTTTGCTCCGTTAAATCAAAGGCCTGAAAAACAAATACATTGGGTGAAGGAATGTAAAATGTAAATGTAAAAAAAAACAAACTTGAGTGGTCGCTTACCTTATAAACTTCACTGAAGCCTCCTCTTCCGAGTAAATGTAACAGCAGGTAGCGGTCGTTTAGTGTCGGGTGGTCTTTAAATCTGCGGAGTGAGACCAATTGACCACAACATTAAGTACACCTGCACTGACCTCTTCTGTTAACTGTCAGTCAAAATTAAACAATATGACTAATGTATTCATCTAAGACTCAATGTGTGTACTAATGTAATGTGTGGTGAACATCACCCACGATACATACTGCGAATTGTCCTCGTGGTGAATTCTCTTCAGCTCTCGAATGTGCAGGTTTCGGACTCGCTCCAAGCGCTCCAACTCCGTCTGAATTTCCGCTTCTTCCTGCGGGGTCGGGGAACACAACTCTATCACCTTCATCATCTCCATTAAGCCTCTAAAACAAGTTCATTTATTGATCGGAGATATAGGCTGATACCTTTTTTAGGTAACCAATTCGAAGTTTGAATATCTCCTCTTGCTCGTGATACTCTGCCAGTGAGAGCCTGGGGGCGACAAAGTGACAACGGGTTAGTCAAAAAAGAAGAAAAAATACTCAATTAATATAAAAAATCTAATATACACACATATAATTAAATGGTTTTAAACATATATTAAAAAAGAAAACAAAAAAGCAATACATTAAATATATATATGTACGTATTTTTTTAAATGGACTACAATGAAAATTCTATATTTAAACAGAGATGTCCAAAGTGTGGCCCAGGGGCCATTTGCGTTCCGCAGCTCAGGTTTTGTTGGTCCACAGCATATTGTGGAAAGAAAAGACAACGAAAACAAGTAAAAATGTAAGAAAAAAAAGAGCAAAAAGATGAAACAAATAAAATAATTTATTCTAATATCATTATTAATATATTCTATTTTATTCTAATAATACCCTAGTCAGGACACTGGCCTTTCACACCGGCAACCTGGTTTACAGCCCCGCTCGGCACAGTAGCATAAAACATTGCAGCCAAGAGAGTGTACACAATCGCTATGCGAAGCAGAGCTGTCTGTGTTTGAAAGCTATGAACAACAATCATTGCATTTGCTCGTCAAAATCGGGGGATTCAACCCAGGTAAGCCTGTGCATTGTTGTTACCTATAACACATTGCTGACACAAATGTTTGTTTTTAGATGTATGCATTTTCCTTTTTTTAATAATATAAAATATCAAAATGGCTCCGCCATGCTTTGACTTTTCAGTATGTGGATCTTTGTGGAAAAAGTTTGGACACCCCTGGTTTAAAATACACTTAGAGAAGGTATAAGGAAGGAAATTAATAGAATTGTGGAGAAATTAAATGCTCTTCCACTACATGTCACATAATTGACAGGTGTCTCCATCCACCTGTTGGTGTTATTACAACAAAATAAGTCATATGTGCTGAGAGATTTTTCTCATGTAAATATGTGCTTTGGCTCATGAGAGGTTGGGTAAGCCAGCACTACAGTATGCGAGCTTACGCTTCACTCTCTTGGCCGTTGCTCCTGCTCCTTCGTTTGCTCTGCTCGATGCTCGGCGGCTGCGCTTGGACCACAGGTGGCGGCTTCCTTTTCCCCAGCAGCTTCCTTTGCCTCTCTATGTCCTCACGCTGTGAGTTGATGCGCTCCTGCTGCCTGAAAAAAGTACATCCATGACACAATCATCGCAAAGCTTGTTCGAAAACGTGCGATGCTTGTAGCCGCAGAGCTGACTTGATGAAATTCTGGAAGGCGAATCCATCAGTCCATTGCTCGGTGAAGGAGGCGCCGTGGCGAACTGTGGTGAAGTGGCCCAGACGCAGACGATCCTGCATGCTCTTGTCCCGGCAGGCACTTTTCTCTTGCTTTGACTACCAGAAAACAATTTAAAAAGGCAAAGTCAAGCACCAGGCTGGATAAAATTGATACTATAAGAGAAGGTTGCCCAAAGTACAGCCCAACTTTTTTTTTTACTGGACCTTGGCATATAATGTTTCAATTTTACACTAATTTGCTTCAGCACCTACAACATAAAGCTAGGATGTGGATGTTTTGTTAGATAATATATTGACCTGCATTAGATTGATTTTAGCACCTTTAGCGTACAAAAAGGTATCAAAGTACCCTGTTAAATGTATTGTATTTGGAAAATATTTGGACGCTTGCTGCAGTATAGGACAGGTATGCAAATGAACCTTTTCAATGAGGAGCTTCTTGCTCATGGTTCCACACTTGTTGAGGCGCTCTTTGAAGCGCTCCAACATCTTCTGCTGCTCTTCCACTTGACGCCGGAGGTCGCAGTTGGCCTGCAAAAACAGCTAGCAGTTAGCAATTATTAGCTTTTAATATTCTGTTTAACATTGTTTATAGCCGGGTGTTTAATTAAATTAGGGTCGCACAATAACTATCGGGTCGATACTAGGAATTATGACGTCCCACTGCTAATAACAAAAAAATTACAGATAACCGTTAACATTTTTTAAAATTAAAACGCTCCAATGAGGCAAGGTCACCCATCATCTGTTGTAAGCCACTCTCCCTCATTTGAGTTCAATGTCAAGCATGCTAAACTATCAATCATGGGCGCCAAAAAGTGACAGAAAAGCAGCAAACACACTAGATTGTTTCTGTGAGGAGGCCAGAAATAAAACAATACATGAATCAGTGATACACTTAACAGCTGCGATATCAGAGCTGCAGAAGACCCCGCCCCCCACCATCGCTGATGACACTGGACCCTGCCAGCCAGCGGACCACCTTCCATCACCACCTACTTCGGAGCAGCCGCTTTTTTCGGATGTGTGTTTGCTAGCAAAATACGATGTGATTGCTGCACTCCTGCACACACTGGTGGATGAAAATAAGGACATAAGATTCACTACCAATTTATGGATGTGAGGTTCGCTCTACCACAGTAGTGATGGTTAGAACAAACTTTGAGTCTTTATTTCCTTGTATATTTTCACAAACTCCATTAAATCTACATTTAGAAAACAATATACAGTATCTACTGTAAATTCCGGACAATAAACAGCTACTTTTTTCCTACGCTTTGAACCCTGCGGCTTATAAAACATTGCAGCTAATTTATTGATTCTTCTTCGCTGAAGGACATAATGCAAATCATTTTTATTAAACACATGCAAAGACGCTGCACTGGTGTGTTATCGTTTGTGCTGTGGCACCATCTTCTGGACACTTTGCTCCCTACAGGTGCGTCTCTGTGAATGCCTACGTTTACTGCACGCTTTGAAACGAAAGTATGAGTGCCGTTCCGTCTTCTAGTCGTCCGTAAAGTTTTTACTCGTAAGGATTCTTCATTCATCACTCCAAGCAAGGTTTTTAAGCTTTACAATATAATTAAAACTGTTTATACTTACTAAACCGTCCCATGTGTGATGTCTGTAAGAGTGTTTTTATGCATATTTGTACAAGCTATTGTAATGTAATAAAGCTAGCGTCGTTAGCATTAGCTAATATGCTAACACGTTAATGAGTGTCTGTGTTAGTATTATTAACTTACAATGGCATTGTGTTTGTATTGTTCCAGTTTCACAAATTCCTTAGTAAATTTTCACTGTGGAGTTATTGAGTCTGTTTAGCTGATTGGAGAGCTGGCTTCCACAGCTAGTGGGTCCATGTCGATGACTTCGGTTTTATTTGATTGACCGTTTTACTGCCGTGTTACAGACACCGTTTGAAAACAATTAATGTAGTTAAAAATTTACAAAATATTTCCGTGTAAATAACATAACATATTCACAAGGTATATATCTGTGGCTTATAGTCTGGTGTGGCTAATACCGTAATTTCCGGACTATAAGCCGCTACTTTTTCCCCTCGTTCTGGTCCCTGCGGCTTATACAAGGGTGCGGCTTATATACGGCCTGTTCTTCTCCGACACCGACAAAGAGGATTTCGGTGGTTTTAGTACGCAGGAGGAAGACGATGACACAATGATTAAAGACTGACTTTTCATATACCGGTAGGCTGGTTATTTTGATAACGTACAGGCGAGCACTTCGTATTACTTTGCACCGTTGTATTATTTGTACTCTGCACGAATGCTGTTTGCCATGTCAAAGATGTGAAAGTTTGATTGAATGATTGAAAGATTTATTGTTAATAAATGGGACGCTTTGCGTTCCCAAACAGTCATCTCTGTCCCGACAATCCCCTCCGTGGTAGCAGGAACCCCTATATACTACGCTAATTACACATCAAAACCCTGCGGCTTATAGTCGGGTGCGGCTTATATATGGAGCAATCTGTATTTTCCCCTAAATTTAGCTGGTGCGGCTTATAGTCAGGTGCGGCTTATAGTCCGGAAATTACGGTATATGGAAACATTTTTTTCCCCCTAAATTTATGGGTTTGGCTAATATACTCTTGATCTCTAGAGTCCGAAACATACGGTAAATAAGTTATCGGTTATCGGTCTTGAGAAGCAGAAAGGGATCGCTATTGAGTTGAAAAAAATAATATTGTGCATCCCTAATTTATAAATGTATAATTTGAAGTAGGTGATAATTGGAGTGAGCCTACTGAAAATGCATTGTATACAACTTCATTTTTTAACTTCAGCAATTATATGGAGTGCATGGTAAATTAGAAAAGAAAAAAATGTGTAATATCAAATATGCGGCAGCACAAAGCAGCAACAGAACCAATGTTGTAATTGTGGTAAGGAGCAAACTGCTCAGTCAGAATTAATACCACTGGTGACTTCATTACAAACACACTGTGGATCAACATTTTAAAGCGCACGCAGCGGTAAATAAAGCTGCATGATGCCAACCACTCATGGTACTTCAAATTCAGCTTTGATAACTGTCTGCAGACAACAAATCCAAGGATGGATTTTTTTGCTCTTACCCTCAGCAGGTCATCTATCCTCCCTTCTTTCTTCTCAAGGTCCGAGTTCTTGTTTCTCTCCAGTGCCGCCAGCTTCAGCAGCGTCATATCGGACTTTAGTGAGACAACAACAACGCTGTGTCACTGACATGACCCCATTATGTCCATGTTCGTTATGGCAGGCTTACTTTCATTTGCAATGGGTTAAGCAAGGTGTGTATGTTTGTTCAGTTTGCTTACTTTGATAACACAATACACTTTATCACAAAGAGTCATGTCAATTTTTCAAAATGGCCACGACAAGATGATATAGTCTGTTACCTGGGTGGCTCTGTGGGAGCACAAGTGTGCGTGGGCCATCTTACTAGAGCTGCAGGATGAAGAGTCTGTGTGGGCCGAGCTTCCTGACGAAGGGCTGCTTTGCTGGAACTGGAAACCACGAGACGGAGATGGGCAAAGACAGGGAATATGTAGTGTTGAATTGATGATGTTTGATTAAAAATTCTAAATATTTATATTAACAAAATGTCACTGTGACAGTTTGACCCCCCCACTGTCACTGTTTGACCTTAAACTTCCTTACAAACCGTGCACATTTGTAAGGAAGCACAACTTGGACAGTGACAAACATTCAATCTTCTTGAGTCCGTAAAAAGCATGCACTCAAACAAATAACAACCTGTCACGCACCATGGCTCTGAACGGGTGGCTAAAAGAGTCAGGGTGGGTCTGAGGGCTTTATATAGGTGAACACACCTGCCTTGACTAATTAGGCCTAATTTGGGCCGAACCATGGTTCTCAAAAGCTGGGTGTTACAGAAGGACACTAGACATTTAAAAGTTATGTTATCCAAGCCTGAATACAATGTATACAAAAATGACTGATCTACAAATGCAAAAGTAATATGAATACTTTTAGATTAGGGTGTCATAGTCACGGTTTACTTCAGTGTGTTTTTCTAAATCTTTTTTTGTTTAGTCATTTTTACAAAAAAAAAAAAAAGATAAAATATAAAGCTCAAATCTGTGGACTAAAGAAGAACAAAAGAACACCTTTGCCATAAAATGTAAAAAGTGCAACTTTGCACAATTAAATCTGTATTCTGAGTGTACAATTACAAAGTTCAAAAAGCACTTAAAACGCAGACCTCCGCCAAACCCTACCTAATAATAGTAAAAAAAAAATTTTTTTAAGATGATCCGGATCACCTCCAAAATGTAATCACCTTTTCCTTATGCCGTTTCTGACTTTTCCTGAAAAATTCCTAAATATCCGCCCATAACTTTTTCAGCTATCTATAGCGGAATAAAAGAAACGGAGTGAACCATCTTGTCAGTCATCCACTCTCTTTGTATCTGTGGGTGGAGGCGGGGCCTCTAGCATACACACACATAGAGCAGGAGAGGTGTGTAGCGTAAATGTAAGCTAATGTCTTAAAAATAAACCGGATCAGCCCCAAAATGTAATTACTTGCTCCTTATCCCATTTCTGACATTTATAAATGGTAAATGGGTTAGACTTGTATAGCGCTTTTCTACCTTCAAGGTACTCAAAGCGCTTTGACACTATTTCCACACTCACACACTGATGGCGGGAGCTGCCATGCAAGGCCCTAACCACGACCCATCAGGAGCAAGGGTGAAGTGTCTTGCTCAAGGACACAACGGACGTGACGAGGTTGGTAGAAGGTGGGGATTGAACCAGGAACCCTCAGGTTGCTGGCACGGCCACTCTCCCAACTGCGCCACACCGTCCATTCATTTCCTGAACGGTAGATACAAATCTGCCCATGACCTTATGAACTATCTGTAGCGGAATTAAATAAATAGAGTAAACCATCTGGTTAGTCATCCACTCTCTTTGTATTTGTGGGTGGAGGCGGAGCCGCTCGCATACACACAGAGAGAAACAGAGGCTTGTTACGTAACCGTAAGGTAACACAGTAGAAAAAACCGGGTCAGATCCAAAATGTAATCAATTATTCCTTATTCCGATTTTGACATTTCCTGAACGATAGCTCAAAAAGTCATGGGCAGTCTTTTATCTATCTGTAGTGGAATGAAATAAACAGAGTGAACCCTCTTGTCAAGTCATCCACTGTCTTTACACAACATATACATTTTTTATCAGAATAACGGGATGTTTTTAAGCCAGGGCGGAGGTTTACCGATGGATTGGACAGCGAGTGCTGGGAAGAGGAACGCACCAGCATGGGGATGCTGCGGGCCGGACTGGTCCCGGAACCACTGTTGCCAGCAAACTGGACACCAAAGAAGAAAAAGACAGGAGGAGGTGATATTGCATGATAATTTGATCATCTAAATTTTTTTTTCCTCACCTCAAAATAATCACTGGTTTTGTGTCCTCTTCCCTTTCCTGGAGGGCCAGACAGGAAATAAGAGTGATGACAGTGAAGAGAGAACATTTTGTGAGGAGTAGGAGAGGTGGATGACTGCTTTCTTAATCTTCAACTTTGCAGATTGGATTTACCCTGACTGTTGCTGTCATACACGTCTCCTCTTCTCTTCCGGTTTCTCTGCTCGCTCTTCTTCTCCGGTGTCTGAAAAGAAACGTCGCCACTGCTGTGTGACCTTTGGTTCTGAGGGGTTGAGTGGGTTTCAGGCTTCTCCGGTGTCGTCCTCACAAGACATGTACTAAACATGGATGACACTATGGTGTGCCCAAGTGTGTCAATTTAAATAGGGATTTTTGTAAACATTTTACAGACATTACCCAACGTCGACAACAGCTACAGAAAATACTGTAATTAGTTTCAATGCATAAGTTGTGTCCAAAATGAAATGAAAAATGAATACTAAAAATACTATATTATTAAAAACTAACAACAATACCAAGTAATACATTTTTTTAAAACTTCCTCAAACAATGCGCAATAATTACATACATTACATAGAAGCCGCAAAAGTTTGTAAACGTTTAAACGTAGTGCCCTTTCAGAAAATCGTTTATACAAGCTGTATCCAAAATATAAAAAAAAACAAAAAAACATCTAAAATGCATTAGCAAAACGTATAACTTAAAAAAGCAAAATAAACAGTTAGGGTTTCAAGTTTGCAGATTTACTATGGCAGATTATTTTATTTTTATTTTTTTAAATATACCTTAAGTATTTTTGTCCTAGATTACACATTTCTAGTGTTAATTGGCTATCCATCCATTTTCTAACGCTTGTCCCTTTTGGGGTTGCGGTGGGTGCTGGAGTTTATCCCAGCTGCACTCCGGTGGAAAACGGGGTACACCCTGGACAAGTCGCCACCTCATCGCAAGGCCAACACAGAGACAACATTCACAAATGAATGATCAATACTACAGTAGTTGGTCACTAGATGAGAGCAAACCAATCAGGTCCCGCTTTTCAGTATCATGGCCACTGATTTGCAAAGCCTCAGACAGTGTTACTATATTGGATTAAATGAGTGTAAAGGTGACCAGGTGGCATTCATTTCATGTCTAGAGGGCTCTCATAATGTTACAAACCATATTTAAAAGGTTGCAAAAAGTTTTTTTTAATGGTGTCGCTATGAAAATATTCGATTATAATGAATAATTCCTACTTTGTGGAAATTAATTTACAACAGTCAAGCCCGAAACCAATTAACAGCAATAAAAGAGGGATTACTGTACTAAATAATTACAAATAAATAATAACATTATTTCAAATTTCAAATAAACATGTGAACACTTTCTGAAACAATGTCAATTAATATACATATTAAGTACAGTGTATGTAAACAATTGCATGCAGAATCATATATTTCCTGTACATTGTCCATATGTATTACCTTATTAGCAATATTATACCTTTTTATCTTCACTGATTGGACAATCTATGTTTCAAGCTGGCTAATATAAATATCAAACATTAATATTACACTTGAAAAAAGTGGACTGTTCCAGTCCTGTAGATGACGATAATGCGCATAAACAATGCGACTGCTTTTAGATGGCAAATTAAACTGCTTGCAGACTTACTTTCTCTTGCGTGGATAATTATTAGGGCTGTGAATCTTTGGGTGTCCCACGATTCAATTCAATATCAGTTCTTGGGGTCACGATTCGATTCAAAATCAAATTTTTTTTTTTCAATTCAACACGATTCTCGATTGAAAAACGATTTTTTCCCGATTCAAAACGATTTTCTATTCATTCAATACATAGGATTTCAGCAGGATCTACCCCAGTCTGCTGACATGCAAGCAGAGTAGTAGATTTTTGTAAAAAGCTTTTATAATTGTAAAGGACAACTTTTTATCAACTGATTGCAATAATGTAAATTTGTTTTAACTATTAAATGAACCAAAAATATGACTTATTTTATCTTTGTGAAAATATTGGACACTGTGTTGTCAAGCTTATGAGATGGGATGCAAGTGTAAGCCACTGTGACACTATTGTTCTTTTTTTTAAATTTTTATAAATGTCTAATGATAATGTCAATGAGGGATTTTTAATCACTGCTATGTTGAAATTGTAACTAATTTTGATACTGTTGTTGATAATATTCATTTTTGTTTCACTACTTTTGGTTTGTTCTGTGTCGTGTTTGGGTCTCCTCTCAATTGCTCTGTTTATTGCAGTTCTGAGTGTTGCTGGGTCAGGTTTGCTTTTGGAATTGGATTGCATTGTTATGGTATTGCTGTGTATTGTTTTGTTGGAATGATTAATTAAAAAATTTAAAATTTAAAAAAATAATAAAAAAATCGATTTTTTTAAAAATGAGAATCGATTCTGAATCGCACAACGTGAGAATCGCGATTCGAATTGATTTTTTTCCCACACCCCTAATAATTATGCTAAATTATATTATGTACATAATGTTGTGGCTAGTAACAACACATACATTTATCAATTAATGGCTATGATGATTTGGGGGAAAAGGGGAATTTGTTGGTGACATAAGTGAGGACACCTGCAGCAAAAATGGCTGACAAGTGTGTGTATGTGTGTGATTCTGATTCTCTCTCCCGCGCGCCATAACACTGTACAAACCTCCACTTCCTTGTCGCTAAGGGACCCCACGCTGCAAAGAGACTGGCTGGATGATTCACTGTTGGCCGAACTCTGGAAAAACAAGACAGACGTTACATCCATTAGTCATCTATGACGTGTCCTATTCTATTTGTTGTCCTTACATATACAGTTAACACCTTGCAGTATGTATGATATAGTGCAGCACACACACGCTTGAGGAGATAATACTTTAGATGCTCATTGAGCTCAACTATGTTGTGCAAATATTGAAGCATATGCAGTAAATACAAAAATACAAACCTTGGCCACGCCGACGCCAGTAAAGCGAGCTTCAAGTAACTCCTGCCTGCGGGGGTCCAAGCTTATTGCCTGGCTGTGAAGTCCTTCCATCATGCCTGAAAGTGAACAACAAAACATTTCAACAAAAATGGTGCATGTTGCAGGGATGGGAGTACCCTTTAAAAAAAAAGATAAAAAGTGAGGGGAAAAAAAGAGGAACGTTTCTATTAACACGAAGTGCTGCCACACAAACCCCGAAAGAAAATGTTGAAAATCAAGACTACGTTTCCTGCAATTGGGTGCATTTCTACACTTTATTTTGTATTCTCATATACCAACCTCTTTTGGCTGTCTTACATGTCCCATGTAACGTACTACAGATTTTTAGGGTTTTTTTTGTAGTAAATTTACTGACATTATTATCATTAAAATGTAATGTAAAATTCTATAACATGCATGCAAAGACCTCTGTAAATGTTTCCCACGCCTGATATTGATGAGTCTTCCAGAAAGCAACTTGCTGATCCTGTTGTCTGACCAATAAGAACATGTTTGCATGCCTTAGTAAATGGATCTTAATTATTTTGAAATGTAAAAGGAGCAAAAAGTCCCAAAAAGACAATAGTTTTCCAGTGCATTCACTTACTGTTAAAAAAAAAAACTTATCACAAATTACATTAAAATGATAGGGAGTTCATATTGTCAATAAGAATTTGAATACTTAAAAACTAAGTTGTAATAAATTATTGTAATTATGGAAAGAGGTTTCCTTCTGTGATTCTTCTATTCAAAAGACAATTTGGAATTTAATAACATTTAGAGGAATTTAGTTCAAAGTAATGACAATGACACTAAATATTTGTATATCACTCCAAAATTAAAAAGTCGTAATGACTGATTTTTGTTTACACAGGCAGTGACGATGCTTACTAACAATAATGCAAGTATCTAACTTCAAGGACAAGTTGATTGTAATGACATAATTATTCAAAAACAACTTGACTCTGAATGACATTGGGAGGAAGTTAGCAAAAACTAACTTTAAGATGACAGGTTCAATACATGTTTACATATTTATACCTCAAACCTCAATAAATCGTAATGATTGATTTTTAATCAGGCAGTGCCAAGGCTTACTATTAATGTCAATCTAATATGGAAAGTATCTTTGACACTTGAGTACCAAAACATTACACTTGACTTTAATCTAATCAACAACAGTAACATGCAGCAACAACAACCGTTAATTATTAAATATATTATCATTTTACTCAATATAACACCATGACATATATCCCGAACTCTGCTAACCACTAGCTTGAAATAGTCACACAACTAGCATGCACATTTAGATGTCAAAACTAGTAATAAAGTACACAACATGTGGATGGCATTCTGCACAAAGTTTTAACAAGTGTTAATATAGTAAGCGCCCACAGTCGCTATGAATGTCATTAATATACCTATTATGTATTAGTGTTGTTGTATTTTAGGTGTTAGCATTAAATGGTCGATCAAGCTAGCGGTCCAAAGTGGTCTCACCTGGGGAGCCTTTAGCTCCAACTGTCACTCACGGTCCGACTTCCGTTGCGTCCATCCGGCAGCTAAGAGCCACTAACCTAGCAGCAAATAAATGCAACACGCCATTTTGTACACTTATTTCCAACCATTGGAATACATAATTGGTTAGCTTCGCGGTGCTGTCTGCGCCGGTGTCATCCGGCCAAGAGGCCGTGATCCTCGGGGTTTCCTCCCCGGTTTAAGTGCAGAAGCACGGGCAAGACCTGGCCGGAGCCACCGATGGCGACTGGTGCTGGTGGTGGGATTTACTTCCTCGGTTTAACAACTCCGTGTGTCACATCGCCGCGTCATTTTCTCAATGTGCTCCTCAATCATGATTAAAAAGGCTGTGTACGTTTTCGACGAGGGATGGAAGAGCCCGGCAGCCCCCAGCTGAGGTCATGCCGAGGCGGCAAATGCAATACAGGACAACCGCCGCCAGAGTGAGTCGATGCTGGTGTATGTATATATATATATATATATATATATATATATATATATATATATATATATATATATATATATATATATATATATATACATATATATACATATATATATACATATATATATATATATACATATATATATATATATATATATATATATATATATATATATATATACGTATATATATATATATATACATATATATATATATATATACATATATATATATACATATATATATATATATATACATATATACATATATATATATATATATACATATATATATATATATATACATATATATATATATATATATATATATATATACATATATATATATATATATATATATATATATATATATATATATATATATATATATATATATATATATATATATATATATATATGACACGTTTACATTTTCACGTCCAACACAACCAAAATGCAATTTAAAGCCTTTAAAAAAATCACATGAAGTGACACAGCGAAAAGTCAGAAAATGCAGATTTCACAGGGCTTTTATTATGAAATGCTATCCAATGTGGATGAAACGTTTAGGATGACATCCTGGTAAGAGTTTAGTCAATGTCAAAGGGCGGACGGTTTGAATGACAAACAGGGTAATATTTTAAATTGCTGGAATCAGATCTCAAGTCAAGTGCCCATCCCAGAAGCTTTTATTCTGAAATGCAGAATGAGATTTGGATGAAACTTCTTCAGTAACATCCTGGGAATGTCGACTAAATCAGGGTTCCCCAACCCTTGTCAAGTCACATACCATGAATTGATTTATGCGGACCCCGACTTAAACAAGTTGAAATACTTATTCGGGTTTTACCATTTAGTGGTCAATTGTACGGAATATGTACTGTACTGTGCAATCTACTAATACAAGTTTCAATCAATCAATCAAAAACAAGTGTACATCCCAGAGGCTTTAATTCTGAAACGCTGAATGAGATTTGGATGAAACTTCCTCGGTCACATCCTGGGAATGTCGACTAAATCAGGGTTCCCCAACCTTTGACAAGTCACAAGTGCACATCCCAGAGGCTTTTATTCTGAAATGCTGAATGAGATTTGGATGAAACTTCCTGTCACATCCTGGGAATGTGACCAAATCAGAGTTTCCACCTTTGTCAAGTCACAAGTGCACATCCCAAAAGCTTTTATTCTGAAATGCTGAATGAGATTTGGACGAAACTTCCTTAGTGACATCCTGGCAATGTCACTAAATCAGGGTTCCCCAACCTTTGTCAAGTCACAAGTGCACAACCCAGAGGCTTTTATTCTGAATTGCTGAATGAGATTTGGATGAAACTTCCTCTGCGACATCCTGGCAATGTCGACTAAATCAGGGTTCCCCAACCTTTGTCAAGTCACAAGTGCACATCCTAGAGGCTTTTATTCTGAAATGCTGCATGAGATTTGGATGAAACTTCCTCGATCACATCATCGGAATGTGACCAAATCAGGGTTCCCCAACCTTTGTCAAGTCACAAGTGCACAACCCAGAGGCTTTTATTCTGAAATGCTGAATGAGATTTGGATGAAACTTCCTCGGTCACATCATCGGAATGTGACCAAATCAGGGTTCCCCAACCTTTGTCAAGTCACAAGTGCACATCCCAGAGGCTTTTAGTCTGAAATGCTGAATGAGATTTGGACAAAACTTCCTCGATGTTATCCTGGGAATGTCGACTAAATCAAGGTTCCCCAACCTTTGTCAAGTCACAAGTGCACATCCCAGAGGCTTTTATTCTGAAATGCTGAATGAGACTTGGATGAAACTTCCTGTCACATCCTGGAAATGTGACCAAATCGGGGTTTCCACCTTGGTCAAGTCACAAGTGCACATCCCAAAAGCTTTTATTCTGAAATGCTGAATGAGATTTGGACGAAACTTCCTCTGTGACATCCTGGCAATGTCACTAAATCAGGGTTCCCCAACCTTTGTCAAGTCACAAGTGCACATCCCAGAGGCTTTTAGTCTGAAATGCTGAATGAGATTTGGATGAAACTTCCACGGTGACATCCTAGGAATGTCAACTAAATCAGGGTTCCCCAACCTTTTCTCCACCAGGGACCGGTTTAATGTATGCATTATTTTCACGGACCGGCTTTCTACGTGTGGCAGATAAAAACAAAAAAAAATTGCATGAAAAATTAGCCTTTGGCAACAATCAGGCACATTAACATTTTACATCTCCATTAATGTGCATTGTCCCATGTACTATAACAAAGGAGTTGTAATATACATCTATTAACAAGCCTATTGGTGTCAACAATAAATCATAGATGTGCAATGGTTGAGTTATAACAGGGTAATTAAAAATTAAAAAAACATCTGAAATTACATGCAAAAACATTCATAAATGCCCATTTCAGACAGATTTTATTTTGAAAGGCTGAATCAGATTAGGATGAAACGTCTTCGGTGACATCCTGAAATGGTCGAGTACATTCCTAGAGGTGCAGTGGTCGAATGATAAAATAGTAATTAAAACAATCTGTCTGAAATCAAATGCAGAAACAGTCACAAAGGGAGATTTTATTTTGAAATGCTACATCAAATTTGGATGAAACCTCTTCTTTCCAAGTAGAGGTAAATATTATTAGTATGGGCAGCCAACTGTGTTACACTAATATATTTATGTGCAAAACATATCCTTAAACTTTACTTTGTCCCGGCATTTAATACAATACATTTGTTTGAATTTAATCGAACTTCATTAAGTTTGAATGAAATTACATCCGGAAAAAAGTTCAAAGAAAAGCATACAAAAAACTTTAAGAAATGAACAGTTTCCTCTAAAATTATTTATGAATTTTCTGATAACACATTTTGAATCAACAACTCTTAATTTGGACATATTTTCTCAAACACCAATCAACAGAACAAGTTAGCGTTTTTAAACAGGTAAAAAATATATATATCTGAAATCACATGCAAATGCATATTTCAAAGGCTTTTATTCTGAAATGCTACATCATATTTGGCCGAAACATCCTCCTTCAAAGTACAGGTAAATAGTCTTGATATGGGAAAGTCAATTATGTTACTCTTGTACATTTATGTACACAAAATGTCCTCAAACTTTACTTATTCCTAATATTTAATGCACTAAACATGTTTGGATTTAATTTAACTTCTTTGCATTTGTATGATATTACATCCGAATAAAAGCATACAAAAAACTTTAAGACACGTAGAGTTTCCTGTAAAATTATCTATGAAACTATAAATTAATCAACTCTTTATTGGACATCAACAGTTTAACTTACTATTGCAGTTAGAGTTTTTTCCCAATAGATGGCAGTAGCTTGCCTGTAGAGACAACAACCATGATAATATTTGCTGAACAAAACACTGATTAAAACAAAATAATTTCTACATATTTACAAACAATAATTATTATTATTCATTGCATTTGTGACAGTAGAGACCTGCACATGATTCTGATGATTATTTTCCCCCACACAGAGAAAGTTTGTTTCATCCGGTCAGTCTTTTCCTCTGTACGTGATGTTTGTGAAGGTGGAGGTGGCCCCTTTGTAAAGAGGATTGTGTCCCTGTAATCAGAAATAAACAATATATTCATAAAATATATTCATACAGTTTGCTATTGTTCTGACGACTGTTCCTAATATTCTGTCCTTCCCAGGGTTGCTTCTTGAAATCAATTAGTAGTGGTTTGTTGGCAGCCACACATTACCAGGAAAAGCCACTAAACGCTGCCTAATGTTGCACTTTGTAGTGCTGAGACTAACAGCAGGATCCAAAATAATAAAAACACACCAAGACATGGCATGCATGTGTTTGTGTGTGTGTGTGCGTGTGTGGGCCCCCTATGCATTTAAGGAAGTATTGTAGTCGTGTTGCAATGGATTGTCAGCACATTCCACACTCCCTACCGTGTCCCATTTGGCCCGAGCGCGCTCTTCCTCAAATTTGGCGAACTCTCGCCTGTCGTGAATAGTCACCAGCAGCTTCCAGATGAGCAGGGCCGCCAAGCCCAGGAACAAGATGGCCCCGGCCACCGAGAGCAGCACCACCAAGACGTCCGGGCCTTTCGGGCAGTCTGGAAGGAAGGGAGGGAGATAACGATATTAGTGGAGGAGACTGTGGACACTTGTCATACATTTTAAGGACATTATAAAGGTTAACAGCCAGAAGCCTACACACTAAATACATTATTTTAGGTAAATGTTACTTTAAAATTATTTTTTGCACCTCCCATGTTTTGGTTCCTCATCCCTGCAAACCACAATAACAGGAATAAATTAATTCACTCATGGAAATATTTAAAAATTATTGTATCATTTTGATTTATTTTATCACTTTAAATATATATTTCAAAAATACGTCAATATATTTTAATATATATTTAATGTGTTTTAGTTTTATATTAGATAAATGCGTTAAAATGTAATATCGGAAATTATCGATATAGTTTTTTTTATTGTCAGTATCGTTTTTATTTTTTTTATTTTTTTATTTTTTAATTAAATCCACATAAAAAACACAAGATACACTTACAATTAGTGCACAAACCCAAAAAACCTCCCTCCCCCATTTACACTCATTGACACTCATTCACACAAAAGGGTTGTTTCTTTCTGTTATTAATATTCTGGTTCCTACATTATATATCAATATATATCAATACAGTCTGCAAGGGATACAGTCCATAAGCACACATGATTGTGCGTGCTGCTAGTCCACTAATAATACTAACCTTTAACAGTTAATTTTACAAATTTTCATTAATTACTAGTTTTTATGTAACTGTTTTTATATTGTTTTACTTTCTTTTTTATTCAAGAAAATGTTTTTAATTTATTTATCTTATTTTATTTGATTCATTTTTTAAAAAAAGTACCTTATCTTCACCATACCTGGTTGTCCAAATTAGGCATAATAATGTGTTAATTCCACGACTGTATATATCGGTTGATATCGGTATCGGTTGATATCGGTATCGGTAATTAAAGAGTTGGACAATATCGGCATATCGGATATCGGCAAAAAGCCATTATCGGACATCCCTATTTTATATATTAAAAAAAATGTATTTAATTGTTTTATGTTTTTACTATTATACCAACATATTGTATTTGTATCAAAAAGCTATTTGTATCTTCATTTTGGAATATTTTATTATATATATGTATTTATATGTATGTATATGTACAGTATATGTATATGACTATATGTACATGTATGTGTATATATATAATTTCATAGCACATAATGTAAACATTATTACGGAGCCCCTAAAGGGACATGGGGGGAAAATATTTTTTTCAGATATGTATCTCATGCGCACGAGAAACTATCTCGTGCTCACGCAAAAGTTTCTTGTTCTCACGGGAAACTATCTCGAGCGCACAAGAAACTTTTGCGTGAGCACGAGATACATATCTAAAAAATGTTTTCCCCCCATGTCCCTTTAAGGGCTCCGTATATTATCAATAATATATACATATTATAAATAATATCTACTTATAATCAAAATCAAATCAAATTCTAATTATTTTATTATGCATTATGTTTTTATTGTTGTAGTATACATTTATTTTTGTAAAAATAGCAGTTTGAATAGCAAATGATAATAAATATAGTCAATGGCAGCTGTTAAGTTCTGTGGACCCCAAGATGCAGAGATGTTAGGCGTAGCGCAGGTAAACACGACTTTAATGTCAAAAGGAAATAGTGCAACTGGGGAGTGCACGTGCAGGGAACATGCAACTGAAAACAGGAAACAATGAGCAAGCACTGTGTCGTCGTCGTCGGCGGTCACTCGAAACGAGTATGACTGTCCTCCGTAGGGTCTTAGGGTGGATTCCCTATATGGAGGACGCCTGTGCGTGGAATCTTTTAATGTGGGGAGACTGGTGCACGGTCAGCCACCACACAGTCCTTGGCATTGAGCGGGCCAGGGTCCAGTGGCATGGAAACCAAGACGACTGGGGACCCGTCTTTGCTGCAGCCTTCATCCGCCTTCCCAGCCGTTGTGGTGCATTCCGCTGCCGCCATCTTCCGCCTGGTCCACCGTTGAGGCGGTTTTCACTATTCGCCCATAGCTGGGGTTATTTACCCATAGCTGGGACAGGGGTTGACTGGGCACCAGGGCATGTCCACACACCGGTGGGCCTGCATGCCCCGTCTCTGGGGCCCCCTGCTGCTCCGAGATCCCGTACAACTTAGCCTGGAACCGCGAGGTTCCAGTTACCGTGTGTGGCCACGAGGAGGCATGTACGAGTCTTGACAATGGAGAGGCTATGTACCGGCTGAGGAGGCTTATGCACTCGGCTCCTCTTTTCGCCCTCTGAGACAGAGGGCTAGCCGGCGGCACTAGCTGAAAGCAATAAGTATCAGGCAGAAGCAGCATGCAGCATAGCAAGCAAAAGCGGCATGCAGCATGCACTGACTACAGGTACTACTACTCCAAGGCTACTGCACTAGACGCATCACATCGCCCTGTGCGATGTTTTCTGCACACACACACTGTGTGCAGGGTAGGCTGGTTTATAAAGAAGTCTGATTGCCAATCAGGGATAAAGCAATGAGGCATACAGGAAGTACCACTGAAAATAAGAGCACTGGAAAGGAAACAATACCAAACACAGTAAAGAAAATAAACAAAGTGCAAGCCTGTCATGACATTCATGACAAGCAGCAGCAGTAAAAGTGACAAAAACTGAGCATCAAACTTGAAAATGTGAAATAAACTAAAATCCAAATACTAAAAATAAAAAAAAATCAGCTTAATGACTATAATCCACTTTTCTGTCATTATATTTGTGAACACTGTTGGACTCCTGTGGTTGTTTGCTAATTGTCTGAGACTAATCACAGGTTCTACTGCCTTAGTAGGGCAGGTGGCAGCAATTTTTGTCTTAATGAATATGGCTACTTGTCATGTGAAGCACAAATCAGAGACCAAAAGTGTAATATTATAATGAATTGAGGACGATACTAAAGCTCAAGCTATAATAGCAAATATGTCCCCTGGTGGCTCGTAAGTGGGATAAAAAAATGACATCAGTGCAATGTGATTGGGTCAATAGCAAGTGAGCGAAATATCACACTGTTTGTGTTGCAATTTTACAAAGTTTTGCTAAGAGAGGGGCGCCCTCGGGGGGAGGCCATCTTTTACAAGTGACATCAAAGCTTCTTCCTCCTATACTTCCTGCTTTCTGATTGGATGCGTATAACCATCCCATTAGGAATTTAAAATCATACCTAAATCAGACTTATCTGATCTGCAGCGTTGTTCGTGCAACTTTAACACCTACTTTTGCCATTTTTATTTTGCTTACTTAGTGCTCTTGAGGGATAACGCGGAGTCAGCGACATTTCCAGAGGAGCTGGGGCAGCTGTTTTACGACACGTTTTAACACGGCGGGGTGCGCCGTGTTCAAGGTGCGCTTCCCCCTGCTAAAAAAAAATTAATGCGTGTTTAAATGAGACACACACTTTCATTAAAGGCAAAAAGCGCCCAGGATGGACAGACTTTCTCTAGGCTATGAAAAAAAAAGGGTTTCGCCAGCCTCCCCCACCTTCCTGTACACTTTAAACTTGAGAGAATGTACAGTGAATTTGCAAGATACAGAAAATAAACAATAACACCATTTTTCATTCATCTATCCAAGGCCAGGGCAATTATTTTGACTCGGGGGGCCAAATTTAGAGAAAGAAATGTGTCTGGGGGCCGGTATATCTGATTTTTAGGAACACTAATACAAAACCTCACAATAATGTCTGATTTAATGCTAAAAATGTTATGATAGACCAGGGGTCACCAACCTTTTTGAACCAAGAGCTACTTCTTGGGTAGTGATTAATGCGAAGGGCTACCAGTTTGATACACACTTAAATAAATTGCCAGAAATAGACAATTTGCTCAATTTACCTTTAACTCTATGTTTTTATTAATAATTAATGATATTTACACTTAATTGAACGGTTTAAAAGAGGAGAAAACACGAAAAAAAATGACAATTAAATTTTGAAACATAGTTTATCTTCAATTTCGACTCTTTAAAATTCAAAATTCAACCGAAAAAAAGAAGAGAAAAACTAGCTAATTTGAATGTTTTTGAAAAAATAAAAAAAATAATTTATGGAACATCATTAGTCATTTTTCCTGATTAAGATTAATTTTAGGATTTTGATGACATGTTTTAAATAGGTTAAAATCCAATCTGCACTTTGTTAGAATATATAACAAATTGGACCAAGCTATATTTCTAACAAAGACAAATCATTATTTCTTCTAGATTTTCCAGAACAAATTTTGTTAAGAGAAATTCAAAAGACTTTGAAATAAGATTTAAATTTGATTCTACAGATTTTCTAGATTTGCCAGAATATTTTTTTTGAATTTTAATCATAACAAGTTTGAAGAAATATTTCACAAATATTCTTCGTCGAAAAAACAGAAGCTAAAATGAAGAATTAAATTAAAATGTATGTATTATTCTTTACAATAAAAAAAATAAATTTACTTGAACATTGATTTAAATTGTCAGGAAAAAAAGAGGAAGGAATTTAAAAGGTAAAAAGGTATATGTGTTTAAAAATCCTAAAATAATTTTTAAAGTTGTATTTTTTTCTCTAAAATTGTCTTTCTGAAAGTTATAAGAAGCAAAGTAAAAAAATTCATGAAATTATTTAAACAAGTGAAGACCAAGTCTTTAAAATATTTTCTTGGATTTTCAAATTCTATTTGAGTTTTGTCTCTCTTAGAATTAAAATGTCGGGCAAAGCGAGACCAGCTTGCTAGTAAATAAATAAAATTTAAAAAAGAGAGGCAGCTCACTGGTAAGTGCTGCTATTTGAGCTATTTTTAGAACAGGCCAGCGGGCGACTCATCTGGTCCTTACGGGCTACCTGGTGCCCGCGGGCACCGCGTTGGTGACCCCTGTGATAGACTGTCTGAAAAAACGGAATGGAATTTTACTGAATGAGACACCCACAATGTACATGAAAATAAAGAATGTGGGATTTACAATAATAACTATGAATGATAAAACACTGAATATTGACAACATATGAGCGTCACACCCCCTCTCGATTGACATATTTTACAATCAAGCGAAACGCAACAAAAGTGCAACAAACACAGCGAAATATGAACGTGAGGGGTAAAAAAAAAACCCCACCTACGATCTCATATATCTGATATATCACTAAGCTTTAGCATTTTCTTGTAAAAATCTCCTTCCGCATCTGTCCCTGACACCCGCATTTCAGGCTGGCCGCTCTGGGAACACTCTGTGGAAACGCTCCCCACCCACACTGCTTGGTGCCTCGTCTGAGCTGCTGTGACTTATTTTACCATAGCAACTAGTATATCATGCAAAAGTGCAGATTCCAACCATTGAAATACTTTCTATAGTTCAAGACTTACGGTCATTTAAAAAATTATCACTGCGCATCATAATGGCAGCTACAGTTTTGATGTTAAAGGTCTAGAAAAATTATTTGGGAATGTCCGGCGGGCCAGATTGAAAAGCTTAACGCGGCCCCCGGGCCTTAATTTGCCCAGGTCTGATCTATCCTGTGGACATTTGTGTTTTTTTTTCCCCTGATAAAAATAGACATTATACATAAATGTCCACTGCAGAGGACACTGGCTTTCAGAAGGATGTGCACATTTTTGTTACCTGGCTCCTTGACGACAAACAAGATGGACTTGCCGCTGGCGTCCTCGTAGTACTGGAAGCGCTCCAGGCAGTCGTCCTCGTCCTTGTAAGTGCAGTTAACGGCGTTTGTATCGTGGAACACTGGGCGGAGAATCGTAATGTTAATTACATATTTTGTTTGCTTGGACAGGCTACACGTTTATTATTCAACCAACAAAGGGCGGTGACAGCATTCTACAAACATTTACAGGGATGGTCGGGAAGAAGTCTGGAGAGTAAAGTTGAATGGAATGTTACATAATTGACTTTTTATTGACACTCTCACAGTAATATGTGTCCCTAGAGCGGGGGTCAGCAACCCGCAGCTCTAAAGCCGCATGCGGCTTTATAGCGCCGCCCTAGTGGCTCCCTGGACTTCTTTCAGAGATGTGTGAAAATGGAAAAAGATGAAGAAAAAAAAAACTTTTTAAAAATATTTTTGTTTTAATATATATATTCTGTAGGAGAACAAACATGACACAAACCTTCCTAATTGTTAGAAAGCCCACTGTTTATATTAAACATGTTTCACTGATGACGGTATTTGGCAAGCACCGTTTTGTCCTATTAATTTCAGTGATCCCTGAACTTATCGTAGTTAACTTTCTCCGATGCTGCCACAGAAAAACGTGTTTTATGCCACTCCTTCTTTGTCCTATTTTGTCCACCAAAGGTTTTATGCTGTGCGTGAATGTACAAAGGTGAGCTTTGTTGAGTGCTTATCAGGCATATTTGGTCAATCCATAACTGCAAGCTAATCAATGCTAACATGCTAATTAGGCTAGCTGTATGTACATATTGCATCATTATGCCTTGTTTGTAGGTATATTTGATAGTAGGCTAACATAGCTAATATAAACACTTACATCATGCGTTGCCTTCTTTATAACACTTATATAAGACTTTTAATTTTTTGCGGCTCCAGACAGATTAAATTTGTATTTTTTTTTTGGTCCAATATGGCTCTTTCAACATTTTGGGTTGCCGACCCCTGCCCTAGAGCCTGTCCATGAGCAGCATAGGTAAAAAAAATATATATAATGTGCCGCACTCGTTTGATCCATTACTCAGGAGAAAATTGCCAACTATGAATTTTCAGGTTTTCATGAACGCCTCACCAAAGGATAAACTAGCTAAAACAGCCAACAGTGTGTGTATATACACCTACACTTTGTTCAAGCAGGCTTTGCTACACATCTTACAATAAAGCTCTGCCAACTATTCGTCATTCCAGTCACAGCTGTACGTTTGATCTGGTTTTTTTTTTCAGCGAATAGGCTAACCCAGCATGATGTTGCCCTTAAAGTGTAAGCATAATGTTAGCATTGTAGCTAACAAAGCTATGCTAGTGTCACTAACGCTACGATGTTACATTGTTGTATGTGATATATCAGTGTTTTTTAAATATAACATTGTTGGGCCGCGAGCGCCCCCTATAGTCCCGCCAAAAATATCTGTTTCTCAGCTGTGGTCCTTCTGGGCCGCACCAGTACTTAGTTGTATTACACATTTCCACCACTTGTGGCAGTAATGGCAATATCAGACAAACAGAAGAAGTCCGGAGGTAAAGTGCAAAAATTATGACTAAAGTGGTGAAGCTGTATTTTCATTTGCATTTTATTGACAGATTATTTAAGGAACATATATATTATTATTATTAATTATTAATTCACTTAGAATATATTAATTTAATTGTATGTAAATTTATTTTTCCTCATGAGTCCCCTTCTTATGTGGTATATTCCAACACTTATTTTTTTAATCAGCCTGACCTAAATCATGATAATAATCTTTGTAATTAACACATGGTTAGATATAATTATTGAATACAATTAATATTAAGAGTAAGATTATTAATTACGTGTTAATATTTGAGTGGGCCAGGGGCTCCTCTGTAGTGGAAAAGTTGGACCCCGAGGTCAAAAAGGTTAAGAACCCCTGTGGACAGTGTATATATGTAACCCCAAACCAGTGAAGTTGGTAGGTTGTGTAAATAGTAAATAAAAACAGAATACAATGATTTGCAAATCCTTTTCAACCTATATTCAATTGAATAGAATGCAAAGACAAGATACTTAACGTTCAAACTATTTTTTGCAAATATTAGCTTGGAATTTGATGCCTCCAACATGTTTCAAAAAAGCTGGCACAAGGGGCAAAAAAGACTGAGAAAGTTGAGGAATGCTCATCAAACACTTATTTGGAAAATCCCACAGGTGAACAGGCTAATTGGGAGCAAGTGGGTGCCATGATTGGGTATAAAAGCAGCTTCCATGAAATGCTCAGTCATTCACAAACAAGGATGGGGCGAGGGTCACTACTTTGTCAACAAACGCCTGAGCAAATTGTTTAAGAACAACATTTCTCAACCAGCTATTGCAAGGAATTTAGGGATTCTACCATCTACGGTCCGTAATATCATCAAAAGGTTCAGAGAATCTGGAGAAATCACTGCACATAAGCAGCAAGGCTGAAAATCAACATTGAATGCCCGTGACCTTCGATCCCTCAGACGGTACTGCATCAAAAAGCGACATCAGTGTGTAAAGGATATCACCACATGGGCTCAGGAACACATCAGAAAACCACTGTCAGTAACTACAGTCCGTCGCTTCATCTGTAAGTTCAAGTTAAAACTCTCCTATGCAAAGCGAAAGCCATTTATCAACAACACCCAGAAACGCCGCCGGCTTCGCTGGGCCCGAGCTCATCTTAGATGGACGGATGCAAAGTGGAAAAGTGTTCTGTGGTCTGATGAGTCCACATTTCAAATTGTTTTTGGAAACTTCTTCTCAGTTCGAACATTACATATCTTGTCTTTGCAGTGTTTTCAATTGAATATAAGTTGAAAATAATTTGCAAATCATTGTATTCTGTTTTTTATTTACGAATTACACAACGTGCCAACTTCACTGGTTTTGGGTTTTGTATACTCAGCTCATTAGCATTAAAGCTACAGACACACACAACACACGTGTTCCCAGTAGGGCTTATTCGAAGCACTTCTACACTCACTAGATTCCAGCATCAAGGCTAGAATTCACTATTGTGGGACCTTTTAAACTTATTAAAATGTTGATAAATAGTACAATATGGCACCTTTTATGTATGACAGTTGGCTGGCCTCCATAATGTACCTGTAATTAACATTCAGGCCACCTGCGGGCGTAGTAAGCTGCATACGTAAATCTATTACAGTTTTAGCAAAGATTGTCAACAAAAAAAAAAAGTAGATTTTTATCATCCAGGTGCCTCACCTAATTCATCCACAAGCACAATGTCATCCTTGCAGATGCGAGCGCAGGTGTTATGTTCAAACAGCTTGCCTCTCTTGAAATGCTTACACTCCACACACTCCCTGCCAAAGGGGAACATAAACACAGACCATTAGCTGAAATTCCTAGATGCCCACATCGGACATATTGCCCACTTTTTCATGGTGCACGCGTCAGGGCAGGTGGGGCATTTGTCGCAGGTGGCCCCGTAGGCCCCTGGCTGGGTGCACTCGCAGGCTCCGCACACACACTGGCCCCTCCCACTGCACAGCAGGCCTAGGTGGGACATGCAGGTGTCGGTACGCGTGGAGCAGTTGCAGTTCTCCCCCTGCCAGTCGGGAGCACACTGGCAGAAGCCGCAGTTGCAGACGCCGTGGCCTGCGTGGAGGACGATAGAATTAGATGAGTTGTAGACGACCACAATGTAGCCCGCCTGATATCCTCCAAGTGACAAATATGTAAACAATACCTCAAAATGTATTAATTCATCATCTTATGGCTAGATAAATGATACAGTTGGTAAATCAAACTGATTGCAATGTCCTTTTTATGGAGGTAGATACATCACAAACATTATTTAAAAATAATTTACTAATTTTTTTTACATTGTATATATATATATATATATATATATATATATATATATATATATATATATATATATATATATATATATATATATATATATACATATATATATATATATATATATATATATATGACACGTTTACATTTTCACGTCCAACACAACCAAAATGCAATTTAAAGCCTTTAAAAAAATCACATGAAGTGTAGATACATCACAAACATTATTTAAAAATAATTTACTACAATTTTTTACATTATATATATATATATATATATATATATATATATATATATATATATATATATATATATATATATATATATATATATATATATATATATATATATATATATATATATATATATATATATAGAATTTCATAGAAATAAAAACTATTGCCATAGTTCAAATTGTAAAAAATAGCCATTAAAATTCCACAGGATAAAAAAAAAAAGGATTACAAAAATCTAACAATATTTAATATGAAAATCTAATAATATATAAAGAACAATTAACAATAAATAAAAGACTATGTAAAAATGTAAAAAAAGTGTTACAGAAGTGTAACCTGTGTTCTGCACTCATAAGAATCAGGCATGTAATGACATCTGGAAATGTGTTAAAAACGTATAGTTGTAGACAACTGTAATATTTGCCACCAGGCATCCTCATGTTGGCTAGACATTTCAACGATTAACCAACTAATATTTTGCTAGTTACACGCAAAAATATCAATCAATCAATCAATCAATGTTTATTTATATAGCCCTAAATCACAAGTGTCTCAAAGGGCTGCACAAGCCACAATGACATCCTCGGTACAGAGCCCACATAAGGGCAAGGAAAACTCACCCCAGTGTATAAATCACAACATTTTTTTGTGGAAGTAAATTAAATTAATTAGAGTCAATATCTCCTTTTAACTAAATGAATACAATGCATTGAACACAATGTGATTTAATACAGTACAACACATAATTTAAAACAATGGTTCACACATTAATTCATCTATATTATTTAAAAAATATTGATTTTCGATATTTCGATTTGGGCAAACTACTGGCAATGTTTCATTTGTTCAATATAATATGTTGACAGATAGCTAAAATAAAATACAATAAAAATATATAAACATAAAAGTGTAATAAACTGTTATTTAAAATGTATACGTTGTGCATGAAGATCCAATGTATCCTGATAATATTGTCTGATGATGTGTTAAAATATGTATTTGTAGGCGCACAAATAAATCACATAAAAACTGTTCAAATATATTACATTTCATACAATAAAAAACATATTTTTTATAGACTATTATTAATATGAATATTTTCATGTTGGAGCAACGTAATTTTAGAGAAACAATGGCCAATAAATGACGGCCGGCCAAGTTTATAAAAAAAAATCTAATATACATAAAAATAACAAAACATAAAAATACATATATTTAAAAAATGGCAAATTACATAACAAATAAACATTTCTCAAAAAGAAAATACTGAGATATAGTAATGTCCAGTGTCATAAAAAGGCAACTTTTATCCCTTCCTTGCCAGCATGTCAGTTAAAGTTAAAGTTAAAGTACCAATGATTGTCACACACACTCACACGAGGTGTGGTGAAATTTGTCCTCTGCATTTGACCCATCCCCTTGATCACCCCCTGGGAGGTGAGGGGAGCAGTGGGCAGCAGCGGTCCCGCGCCCGGGAATAATTTTTGGTGATTTAACCCCCGATTCCAACCCTTGATGCTGAGTGCCAAGCAGGGAGGTAATGGGTCCCATTTTTTTATAGTCTTTGGTATGACTCGGCCGGGGTTTGAACTCACAACCTACCGATCTCAGGGCGGACACTCTAACCACTAGGCCACTGAGTAGGAATAGTCTCATAATGAGTGAGTTTCATAATACTATCACAATATTACCAAAGGCTACAATTAAATTTTTTTGTATGTGTGCAATCCATAACACTTAAAAAATAATATCTCTGGTGTTAGGTCATCTGCATGCAGACAAGACAGTGACGGTGCAAAAAACATGGCGGCGGCCGCTGTCACCATAACCACACCCAATATAACAACAATACCTAATAATCACCATTCCACCGCAGTATCGCGGTTGTTGTGAAAAACTTTTTCCGGAGTTTTAAGGCAGGGACATTTCCAGAAATCTCCTGCTTTGGCCACTTCTGTTTGCACAGAACATGGGTTTATTTTTAGCTTCATGACAGCACGCCAGGCCGACGAGTAAGTAGAAAGGTATTTGCATGTTAGCGTGTCAAACTGGGAATACGCTGTTACATTATGGAGGCTTTGGGGAATGCAGATAAGCATTTCAGTGAGATGCTGAAATGTGGTGAAAGAAGGAAACAGGATAGCGAGAGCTTCATCACAGCCAGCATAGATTAACTTTGCAGAATTAACTTTATGTCGCTAAAAGGATTAACTCTACATGTGTGTTTGTCTGTTTCGTTTTTCGTGACACTTATACCAAATGAAGAATATTCCTATAGAAATGGCGTCCCCTGAATTTTATTGTTTACACTTTTTACCATTCTAAAACTTTTAAAAACATTTTTTTTAAATACACATTTTTCATAAAAAACACAGTTTTTACCAAATGGATGGACACAAAATATGCAAAGTTTGAGTCTGATCACAGCTAAAAACCCATTTTCAATTGTTTTGAAGGTATGCATTTATCATATTATAATATAAAACCCAAAACCAGTGAAGTTGGCACGTTGTGTAATTCGTAAATAAAAACAGAATACAATGATTTGGAAATCCTTTTCAACTTATATTCAATTGAACACACTGCAAAAACAAGATATTTAATGTTCAAACTGAGAAACTTAATTTTTTTTGCAAATAATCATTAACTTAGAATTTAATGGCAGCAACACAATGCAAACAAGTTGGCACAGGGGCAATTTTTACTACTGTGTTACATGGCCTTTCCTTTTAACAACACTCAGTAAACGTTTGGGAACTGGGGAGACTAATTTTTGCCGCTTTTCAGGTGGAATTATTTCCCATTCTTGCTTGATGTACAGCTTAAGTTGTCCAACAGTATGGGGTCTCCGTTGTGGTATTTTACGCTTCATAATGCGCCACACATTTTTACTACAATGCCACGATGTTGTAACACGTGCAGAATGTGGCTTGGCATTGTCTTGTTGAAATAAGCAGGGGCGTCCATAAAAAAGATGTTGCTTGGATGGCAACATATGTTGCTCCAAAACTTGTATGTATTTTTCAGCATTAATGGTGCCTTCACAGATGTGTAAGTTACCCATGCCTTGGGCACTAATACCCCATACCATCACAGATGCTGGCTTTTGAACTTTGTGCCGAGAACAGTCCGGATTGTTCTTTTTCTTTTTGGTCCAGAGAACACGACGTCCACAGTTTCCAAAAACAATTGGAAATGTGGACTTTTCAGACCACAGAACATTTTTCCACTTTGCATCCATCCATCTTAGATGAGCTCGGGTGTTGTTGATAAATGGCTTTGGCTTTGCATGGTAGAGATTTAACTTGCACTTACAGATGTAGCCACCAACTGTAGTTACTGACAGTGGTTTTCTGAAGTGTTCCTGAGCCCATGTGGTGATATCCTTTACACACTGATAGGGATCGAAAGTCGCTTACGTGCAGTGATTTCTCCAGATTCTCTGAACCTTTTGATGATATTACGGACCGTAGATGGTGAACTCCCTAAATTCCTTGCAATAGCTGGTTGAGAAATTTTGTTCTTAAACTGTTCGACAATTTACTCACGCATTTGTTCACAAAGTGGTGACCCTCTACCCATCCTTGTTTGTGAATGACTGAGCATTTCATAGAAGCTGCTTTTATACCCAATCATGGCACCCACCGATTCCCAATTAGCCTGTTCACCTGTGGGGTGTTCCAAATAAGTGTTTGATGAACATTCCTCATTCCTTTTGAAACATGTTGGAGGCATCAAATTCCAAATGAGCTAAAATGTGCAAAAAAACAAACAAAGTTTACCAGTTCGAACATTAAATATCTTGTCTTTGTAGTCTATTCAATTGAATATAAGTTGAAAAGGATTTGCAAATCATTGTATTCTGTTTTTATTTACGATGTACACAATGTGCCAACCTCACTGGTTTTGGGTTTTCTTACAATATATCAAAAGTTTGTGGTTATAATGCGAGTCAATAGGACCAAATTGGACCCGAAGAGAAGGAGTGTAGGCATATATGCCAATCTCCTATTATATAATAACTACCTATCGACACAGTAAAATAAGTAAGCAAACAAGCACCTGTTTTGAACATTTTGCTGTAAAGCGTAACTTTATTTGACACTTAACATCAAACGGTAAAAAAAAGAAGTTGCAATACAACTTTATCATTAAAGTTGAGAATTATTGTTTAATTGTTCCTACATCTTTGTTTTAGGTTATAATAAATAATTAAGTGCTTACTACTTTTTTTTACACTTGAAATGCTAGACTGAAATACTGAGTCTATAGTATTAAAATGTCTCAAAGTCTGGACACTGCAAGTATTGTGTCAATTATCTTTATAATAATAATAATAATAATACCTGGGATTTATATAGCGCTTTTCTAAGTACCCAAAGTCGCTTTACATGTTAAAAACCCATCATTTATCTAATATTGAGTGAATTACCATTACAATTTTACCACGAATTGATTAACGTGGACCCCGACTTAAACAAGTTGAAAAACCTATTTGGGTGTTACCATTTAGTGGTCAATTGTACGGAATATGTACTGTACTGTGCAATCTACTAATAAAAGTTTCAATCAATCAATCAATCAATGACATGAAAATTTTTTATGAAAAAATATGAAATATTGAACTTATTATTTACCCATATGGCAGAGGTTAACTTTGTTTTACACTTGATTACTAATAAAGTATATTTTTTGGAATTTTTCCAATCATCCACAATCCCTATGTGGGACAATAAAACACGTTTTTCCCTTTTCTGTGCATTCTAATTAGTGGAAAAACCGCTAGTAGGAGGCGGCTAACACTGCAGACGATGGGATTTATCTATTCCAGGTATAAAGCCTTCTAAAACATTCAAAAACCCCCAACAACGCTTTATTTACTATGACTGCACATTAACCAAGCTATGGTGACCATTTTACTGTAAGAGCTAACACAGAGGAACTACTTTTCTGGCGTTGTGACTAGAGATGTCCGATAATGGCTTTTTTGCCGATATCCGATATTCCGATATTGTCCAACTCTTAATTACCGATTCCGATATCAACCGATACCGATATATACAGTCGTGGAATTAACACATTATTATGCCTAATTTTGTTGTGATGCCCCGCTGGATGCATTAAAGAATCTAACAAGGTTTTCCAAAATAAATCAACTCAAGTTATGGAAAAAACTGCCATATTTATTATTAAAGTCACAAAGTGCTTTTTTTTTTTTTTAAACATGCCTCAAAACAGCAGCTTGGAATTTGGAACATGCTCTCCCTGAGAGAGCATGAGGAGGTTGAGGTGGGCGGGGTTGGGGGGGGGAGTGTGGGGTTGAGGTGGGGGCGGGGGGTGTAGGTGGTAGCGGGGGTGTATATTGTAGCGTCCCGGAAAAGTTAGTGCTGCAAGGGGTTCTGGGTATTTGTTCTGTTGTGTTTATGTTGTGTTACGGTGCGGATGTTCTCCCGAAATGTGTTTGTCATTCTTGTTTGGTGTGGGTTCACAGTGTGGCGCATATTTGTAACAGTGTAAAAGATGTTTATACGGCTACCTTCAGTGTGACCTGTATGGCTGTTGAGCAAGTATGTTTGCATTCACTTGTGTGTGTGAAAAGCCGTAGATATTATGTGATTGGGCCGGCACGCAAAGGCAGTGCCATTAAGGTTTTTTGGCGCTCTGTACTTCTTCCTAAGTCCGTGCACCACTCCGTACAGCGGCGTTTTAAAAAGTCATAAATTTTACTTTTTGAAACTGATACCGATAATTAACTTTACATTTTAAAGCATTTATCGGACATCTCTAGTTGTGACATATCACCTTGCTCACACTACCCCTTCAACCACTAGCGAGTAGCCAGCTACTAGTTGCGAGGTAGCTTGAGCTGCTAATAATGTTGGTTGCATTAAAATGTAGACGAAGAAGAAGAAAAATAAGCTTTAACTGCTTCTGTATTGTATTTGAGTTAGGAAAAATGTATGCTGTATTATAAATCATGCATTTTAAAATCCACACACTACTAAATTGGTACTAAATGGCTCTCAATTTGTCTATCAATAAATGGAACGCGGCAAAAGAGCTGACGACAACATCCGTAAGAAGCATAATTTATCTGAGGAATGAGGATTATTCAGAACGTAGCAGCTCAAGGAGAGCACAAGTGCTGAAAGATACAACCATCCACTGCATTGGCATCCCAGTTAGAGCGGATATTGAAAGTCACAGTTTTATGTTCTTATTTGAAACGTTTAGCAAAAGTGCTACATGATAACGCTCCAGCGCTCCCACAAAGTCTGTCATTCGCGGTACAAGAAAGTGCTCTCTATGTTGTTATTGTTGACGGAAGTAGCCTTTGTTGCTAAGCGCTTTTTGAAATCGATGAGCCCAGGAAGTAAGTTATTGTAATCCTTCAAATGACCAGAATAGTACATGTTATCATGAATGTAACTGTTACTACATTACATATTTACAGCATGTATATAAAACATTGATGGAGGTTTTAGAATTCATTTTTAAAGAACTTCATAGGCGGAATAAATGGTATCCCCATTACCTGCATTGTTAGCCGCCTCGTACTACTATAGATGTTTTAGACTTAGACTTAGACTTAGACAAACTTTAATGATCCACAAGGGAAATTGTTCAACACAGTAGCTCAGTTACAATGATGGAAAGGACAATGCAGGTATAAATAGACTAATATAGCTATAAAAAAATCTAACATATATACGAATATATACATAATTTGTGTACAGAGTACACAATACACACAATAAAGGGACATGTGTGTTCTAGTCCTACGAAAGGATTGTGGATTATGGGCTAAATAACAAAAAAAAAAGTGCAGTTTTTCTTTAAAGACGGTTTTCAGTAGTTCCACTTTTTTGAGTAGTTTTTGTTATTGTTTTCAACTTCTTTTTACGCAACGTATTTTTATCCTTGAACCACAGTAAATTATGGTTATATGCAAGACCAACAATACAAAATGTGTGTTTAACCTCAGAGGTTTGATTTGTTTTTGTTGATTTGCACCAAAACTGTGCAAACCAGCACAAAGAAAATGAATGAATGAATCCCAGGTTAACTTACTCATGCACTTGGCTTACATAATGTTTTTGTTTTTTTACTTTATGTCTCATTTTTAAGAGGTTCAACCTTTTAACCCAAAAATTTGAGCTCAAAATTCAAGATGTGCATTTCAATTCTCAATGTTAAACATCCATCCATATGTTCATTGTGACTGGAGTGTGTGTGTGGTGTGCTGAAGAGAATTGTTTTCGTGTGTAATTCTTCCCAGATGAGGTGCGTGGCAAGTCACTACGTGGTAAAGAGGGGCTGCCAGCTCAGTCGTAATGCAAACGCGCATGTGTGTGCATTTGCAGGGAAACACATCACTAGGAATGTAACCATATTTGCTGTCTTCAATTACAAATTAGAACCAAGTAAGAACATGAAAAACATTACAGTAGAAATCGCTGTTTTGAGAGCAGCTGTTACAGAGCTAATACACGGCAAAGATGAGTGAACGCAGTGCTACGTTGCTGCTAATTGCATCGCGGAATATCAAAGAAGCCATGCCGGTATGTGGGATCTGAGCCGAGGATGTCGTTGTGGCTTGTGCAGCCCTTTGAGACACTTGTGATTAAGGGCTATATACATAAACTTTGAGTGATTGATTGATATGCCCCTTAGTGACTGTGAGCAGCATAGGGATGACATCAACGCAATCTGATTGGATTGCTTAGTGAGTGTTTTGTGGCAAAGGTCTTCTCTGCTGGCCTAACTTAGTAGGCGCACTCTTTTACTATGAAGTCACGATGTTGTAACACGTGCAGAATGTGGCTTGGCATTGTCTTGCTGAAATAAGCAGGGGCGTCCATGAAAAAGACCTTGCTTGGATGGCAACATATGTTGCTCCAAAACCTGTATGTACCTTTCAGCATTAATGGTGCCTTCACAGATGTGTAAGTTACCCATGCCTTGGGCACTAATACACCCCCACACCATCACAGATGCTGGCTTTTGAACTTTGCGCCTATAACAGTCCTGATGGTACTTTTCCTTTTTGGTCCTGAGGACACGACGTCCAGAGCTTCCAAAAACAATTTGAAATGTGGACTCGTCAGACCACAGAACACTTTTCCACTTTGCATCAGTCCATCTTAGATGTGCTCGGGCGCAGCAAAGCAGGCGGCGTTTCTGGGTGTTGTTGATAAATGGCTTTTGCTTTGCATAGTAGAGTTTTAACTTGCACTTACAGATGTAGCGACAAACTGTAGTTACTGACAGTGGTTTTCTGAAGTGTTCCTGAGCCCATGTGGTGATATTCTTTACACACTGATGTCACTTTTTGATGCAGTACCGCCTGAGGGATTGAAGGTCCATGCATTGGCACTTACGTGCAGTGATTTCTCCAGATTCTCTGAACCTTTTGATGATATTATGGACCGTAGATGGTGAAATCCCTAAATTCCTTGCAATAGCTCGGTGAGAAATGTTGTTCTTAAACTGTTCGACAATTTGCTTACGCATTTGTTCACAAAGTGGTGACCCGCGCTCCATCCTTGTTTGTGAATGACTGAGCATTTCATGGAAGCTGCTTTTATACCCAATCATGGCACGCACCTGTTCCCAATTAGTCTGTTGACCTGTGGGATGTTCCAAATAAGTGTTTGATGAGCATTCCACAACTTTCTCAGTCTTTTTTGCTACTTGTGCCACCTTTTTTGAAACATGTTGCAGGCATCAAATTTCAAATGAGCTAATATTTGCAAAAAATAACAACGTTTACCAGTTTGAACATTAAGTATGTTGTCTTTGCAGTCTATTCTATTGAATATAGGTTGAAAAGGATTTGCAAATCATTGTATTTTGTTTTTATTTACGATTTACACCACGTGCTAACTTAACTGGTTTTGGGTTTTGTAGATGCATTCTATTCAATACATAAGTTTTAAGTTTTCACTTTTAATCTCAATGTTGGAGATAGTTATTTATTTGCAAGCAATGTGTAATGTTACATTTGTTAAAATAAGTATTTTATTTAAGACTCTTGATCTAGTTCTTTGAAAATGATTCCATAAAAAGTACAATTTATATTTAGTCTACAAAGAACAACATTATTCAAATTAGAATTTTGCTGAGAGTAAGATGCACTGTAATTTCAATATACTAGTTTTTGATCAAATAAATGAAAAATCTGTTTTAAATGATCTTTGTCATGTGGATTCAAGGGGTGCTTTAAAAAGTAAGGAAAAAAAATTGGAAAAATCGGAAATCAAATTTTTGGTAAAAAAAAAAAAAGGGGATTTTATTTTTAGGCCATATCGCCCTGGTCTACATACAACTTCTTAAAAGTTATGTTTAACTTTTCTGAATTCTACAAAAAGACTTAAAAGTGTTTGATTACCTAAAGTAATAGCACACATTGTGTTATCAATATGCAGCTTTTTGAGGTTATTTTAAGGAAGTGACAAACAGTTTTTAAGTGGTATTCTGGGACACATAACAGGAAATTGACTTACCAGAGCAGAGTTCCCCCTTGTCACGAAGACAGTTGAAGTCATCGCACTCGCACATCTTCCCCCACACTTTTCCAAAGTCACTGCTGTGGCACACGCACTGACCGCACACGCAGTCCCCGCGCCCGTTGCAGATACCCCGGGACCCGTCCCCGGGCTCCGTGCAGCGGTCCTGCTCCGCGGAGCCGTAGTCGCCCTCGGCACACTCGCAGTGCGGCCCCAAGCGGCCCGGGTGGCACATGCAGATACCGCACTCGAAGGTGCCGTTGCCCTGGTGACACTTGGGGCTGAAGGGCTGCGCTCTGTTCTGGCACTTGCAGTCGCACTCGAAGGTGACAGTGATGGAGAGGGAGTCCTTGAAGCCCACCGGCTTGATGATGAAGGTCTTCTTCTTCTGTTTGGGGCAGGCTCGAGCTCGGGCCTCCACACTGAAAGACACCTGGGCGAACGAACATGTGGTTGAAAGATGATAATAGTACCATAACATAGAGCACCATACTATACTCTACGGCAGTGTTTCTTAACCATAGTGTTAACTTAAAGGGCCTTCAAAAACATCTGTTTCTCAGCTGTGGTCCCTATGGGCCACAGCGGTACTCAATTGTGATACACTTTTCCACCACTTGTGGCAGTAATGACAATATCAAACAAACAGATGGAAGTCTGGAATTAAAGTTAAAGTTTAAGCCCAAAAAATATGCCTAAAGTGGTGAAGCTGTATTTTCAGTTGCACTTAAATGTTGACAGTTTTATAAAAAAACACAATGTTAGTAATTTTGTTAGAATGTATTTATTTTAGCAATGTACATTTATGTACATTTATTTTTCATCAGTTTTTATTAGTACCTTTTCTCGTTTAAAAAAAAAAAGAAAATATGTAGCTAATCGAGCAGAGGAGGCAAGGGTGAAAGGAGAACATTTACAAATTTACAAAAGTGGTTTGTGGCAAACACCGCCAAACAACTGAGACCCCTATTATAATCAAAAAGGGACAGCTTTTGATAACCGAAGCACAACAAGAAGCTCGCTGGGTGGAGCACTTTAAAGAGGTTCTGAACAAACCACCACCCACACCAGAACCTGCCCAGCAGGCACAAGACATCGAAACAACATTGAGAACTTGTTGAATTTGGGTCGTTGAGCAACTCAAACCTAACGTTGCAACAACATGCGTTTGTCAGAATTGTTACTGACCGTTTGGTCATGTTCGTGTTTTCCTGTGTTTGCCATTTTAATTCCTGTCCAGTGCTCTTATTTCTCATTTCTACTTCCTGTGTTTTTGAATCACTTCCTCTCCTTTTGCTCTTGTATTGTCGGTATTTCTTGTTTGGTTTCTGTGTTTTGAAGCACCTTTACTTTCTGTCCCATGTCCTGCCAGCACACCTGATTCTCATTAATTAGTTTTATTTAGTTCCACCTGGGTCCCTCCTTCTATTCTGGATCATTCTAATTGTTAGTCGACTTCAAATATACTTGTATCCTTGGTGTCACACTACAAGCAACGCTCAACAAAATCCTAACATCTTTTTGACGCCGTTTAATCAATGTTGGATTCTGACGTTGATTTGACCATTGAATTTTGGTCATTTTCCAACCAATATTTTACAACACAAATACAACATTGGAAAAACCTGCTTTTTGATGACGTTTATTCAGAGTCAGGTTGTGACGTTGACTTGACCATTGAAGTTTGATAAGTTTCCAACCAACAAAGTGGATCCAACGTTAATACAACTATTTTGCAATGTTGTTTCAAAGTCGGTTTAAAAGGACATGTATGTATAATCAACGTTTTTTCAATGTCTTGTGCCTACTGGGTGATATCTTAAATTGCAGAAAATGACTTGGAAATTGACTTAGAACCACCAACAAAGGAAGAAATTTTCCCAATCATTAACCCCCTAAAAACAGAAAAGCCCCTGGCCAAGATAACCTGAATGCAGAATTGACCTTACTTCTGAAGTATTCCAACTAGAGATGTCCGATATCGGACTGCCGATATTATCGGCCGATAAATGCTTAAAATGTAATATCGGAAATTATCGGTATCGGTTTCAAAAAGTAAAATTTATGACTTTTTAAAACGCCGCTGCACGGAGTGGTACAATGACATAGGGAGAAGTACAGAGCAGTTGCGTCACCCAGTCATACTTGCCAACCCTCCCGATTTGCCCGGGAGACTCCCGAATTTCAGTGCCCTCCCGACAATCTCCCGGGGCAACCATTCTCCCAAATTTCTCCCGATTTCCACCCAGACAACAATATTGGGGGTGTGCCTTAAAGGGTACTGCATTTGCGTGCCGGCCCAATCACATAATATCTACAGCTTTTCACACACGCAAGTGAATGCAACGCATACTTGGTCAACAGCCATACAGGTCACACTGAGGGTGACTGTATAAACAACTTTAACACTGTTACAAACATGCGCCACACTGTGAACCCACACCAAACAAGAATGACAAACACATTTCGGGAGAACATCCGCACCGTAACACAACATAAACACAACAGAACAAATACCCAGAACCCCTTGCAGCACTAACTCTTCCGGGACGCTACAATATACACCCCCACTACCCCCTACCCCCCAATGACTGGTCAGAAGGAGTCATATAAAGATTCCAGAGAAGGGCAACCTCACAGACTGCAACATCTGGCACGGTATTACACTCCCGTCAATACCAAGCAAAATCATGGCAAAAATTATTGTACAACGGTCCCTACAAAGCAGTAGATGAAAAGCTTAAAAAATAACAGGCAGGATTTTGCAAAGAAAGGGGATGCATTGACCAGATATTTGCCCTTGGTAACATTATAGAGCAATGCACCGAATGGCAATAAAAGTTAAAGTACCAATGATTGTCACACACACACTAGGTGTGGTGAAATTAATCACTGCATTTAGCAGTTATACATCAATTTTGTGGACTTTAAGAAGGCTTTTGATAGCATACAGCCACACGCCGAGACAGGCTAAGGAAAATTCTAAGGATGTACAGGATACCACAACATATAGTACACCTCATTACGAGCTTCTACGCCAATTTCACTTGTCGGGTGGGAAAGGGCAACCTTGCATTTCAGGTGAAGACAGGAGTCAGGCAAGTCTGTGTGATGTCTATGCTGCTCTTCAAATGCGTCACACCACAGAAGAACAAAGAAGAGGAACGAGATGGACAGTCTTCCTTTTCAATATTGGAATACCTTGATTTTGCCTATGATTTATCACTAGTGTCGCACACTCAAAAGCACATGCAAAAACATCACTTCTCAATCACTTCGTACAACAATTTGGTCAGGAACTCGCACGGCTGTGGTAGTCGTGACCCCAAGATGCAGAAAACCGGAGAATGACGTGCAGGTAAGAGTCTTTATTGTACTCAACAGAGGAGGAGCAGAAGGTCCTTGACATATTTAATCCTCGAGATCTGACCAACAGGCGAGGGAGGCAGAAATAGCAGCCTGATTGGCAACTGCAACCAGGTGTGCCAGGCTGCCAATCAGGGGCAGGTGAGGGAAACGAGCGAGCAGGGAGACACGCAGGAAGGGTAATAAAAATAAGAGCGCCGACAGGAAACAAACACCAACCAAGGAAACACAACCAGAAGTGAAGTGACCGATCGTCACAGGAAGTTGATGCGAACGCTTACGTGCAATTACTGCTAGCATCGCAGAAGCTGCAAAACAAACAAAAAAACAAAAAAAGTTTTGTCTGAGGAGACAACAAAATAAAAAGAGAGGCGACTCGGAAAAAAGGACAGCGAAGGATCAACATTTGCCTGGCTTTCACTCGCTGGCGTGAGCTCAAATATGAGGAGGGATTTCAGACCGATGCTGCCTTGGCTCCGTTCCTGCTTTACTAGTAAGTACCTTTCAAAGCTCAAATCAAAATGATAATGCTGATGTTCGCTATCAGAAATGTGTGTGGTAGCAATAAATAGCCACCAGCTTGATAGTTTGCAGTTTCACACCGACACGACCAGCCACGCAACAAACTCAAAAGTACTGTATAAAAACAATGCGATGATTGCAAACCACAAATATAAAGTTTGAGTAAAATATGTAGGTTCCTACTGTGGAAAGATCACTCATACCGAATCACTGTGGTATTACCGTGTCAGTTTGTATGTACGTGACAGTGGTTTCTGACGATTTACGACACTATGGTCCTCATGGGAAATGTGGTCTTCCTTAAGGCGAAACACTACGGTTTTGGTCCAAAATCAACCAGTCGGTCTTCCACACTAAAAGCCTGAGAAGAATCTGTAGGATTTTGTGGCCCAATAAAATATTCAACCAAGATCTATTGGAAAAATGCCAGCAAGACAGCATGGACAGCGTCATGACAAAAAGGTGCTCGAACTGAATTGGGCATGTTTTTTGAGGAGAGAGATAGACAGCATTCCAAAGAGACCCGAAGGTAGAAGAAAGAGAGGAGGACCCAAGACCACCTGGCGTTGCACAGTGGGAGAAGACGTGAAAAATAGGGATTAAACTTGGGGAAATATCCAGAAAACAATCCAAAATTGACAGGAATGGAGGACCTTTGTTGCTGCCCTACATGCCAAGAGGCATAAAGGGCAGTAAGTAAGTTATTGTGGTTTCATGGTTTATAGATTCATATCATTTGACAATGTTTATTCTGTTAAACTGTAAGTGAGTTAGATACAATTATTGAATACGATTAAAATCAAGAGTAAGATAACTAATTCAGTGTTACTATTTGAGTGGGAAAAGTTGGGCCCCAAGGTCAAAAATGTTAAGAACCCATACTCTACTACATTATGCAATATCTCATTTAATTTTCAATACCACGCCATAAAATACTGTACCAAATCATAGTAGACTATTTGCACCATCCTGTCCTCCACTGTACTATACTACATGGTCTTCTTGCTAGAAATACAGTCATTATTTTGACTTTTTGTCAGCTAAAGATAACAATATCAAGGTTTGTTGACAAAATTTAATTAATGAAGTAACTTGTAATATAATTTAGTTACTTTTCAAACAAAGTAATCAGTAAAGTAACTCAGTTACTTTTTAAAGGAGTTATCGATATTCAGTTTACTTTTTCAAAGTCATGTTGGCAACACTGACTATACTATACTACACTACACTGTAATAAACTACAATACCACAGCATAGAGCTTTACAGTACTGTATGTATCATACTATACTACATACACCATGTTATACTACTGTACACCATATTATGCAACACTATACCAGATTACAATGCTATAGCATGGGATATCATACAATACTACATTTCACCAAACTATACCATATTGTACTTTTCCGTACAATACCATACTATATGATAAAATATTGTACCAAACTATATCATACCACACTATGCTAGGTTATTTGCACCCTCCTATACTACAGGTGAAACTCAAAAAAGTTGAATATCGTGCAAAAGTTCATTCATATCAACAATTTAACTTCAAATGTGAAACTTATATTTGATATAAACCCATTGCATGCAATGTGAGATATGTCAAGCCTTTATTTTTGATGATCATGGCTTACAGTTTTTGAAAACTCAACATTTTCTGAGACTTTCAATTTGAAGTTTTCATAAACCGTAAGCCGTAGTCATCAAAATTATAACAAAAGTTAAGTTAAAGTACCAATGATTGTCACACACACACTGGGTGTGGTGAAATGTGTCCTCTGCATTTGACCCATCCCCTTGTTCACCCCCTGGGAAGTGAGGGGAGCAGTGGGCAGCAGCGGTGCCACGCCCGGGAATCATTTTTGGTGATTAACCCCCAATTCCAAACCTTGATGCTGAGTGCCAAGCAGGGAGGTAATGGGTCCCATTTTTATAGTCTTTGGTATGACTCGGCCGGGATTTGAACTCACAACCTACTGATCTCAGGGCGGACACTTTAACCACAAGGCCACTGAGTAGGTTTAAAAGCATGCCTGAAATATCTTGAGTTGCGTGTTTTGAGCCTATGTCATATATTAGTTTTACCTTGTAAATCTAATTGCTGGAATAAACGAGGATTTACATTTTTTTTAGTTTCACATGTATACTAGATCACAATACCAATAGTAAAGAATAGCATATGATGCCATACTCTACTACACTACTCATTACCAAATCGCACTATACCATAAAGTAACTGTACCATACTGTACTATACTTTTCGATATTAGACAATTTGCACCATACTATCCTACACTACACAATACTATACTACACTACACTAGCTACTAGATACTAACCCTAGCATATTATACCATATTCTACACTACACTACACCACTTTACTGTCCCACACAATATAAAATACTATACCAAACTACATCCCACTATCCTATGTTAGACGAGTTCCACCATACTACACTACATATTACTAAGGAGAAACATCTTATCATTACATGGGGAATGCATGAGACCAATCATTCATTCGGCATTGCATCTAAAACTGGTGCAAGTCCAAAACTGGGCAGTGACGGCGTGTGCATGGACGACCATATAAGGAGAAAATGAGGCCCAGAGAAAGAAATGTGCGCAAGGGCCAAAAAATGTCACCTGGAGTGAAGAAAGACAAAGCCAAAAAAGCTGGGGGAAAAATGGTTAAAAAAAGGATGGAAGGACAAAAAACAGGAAGAAACAACAAAATGGGGAGAAGTACAGATTACACATAGATACCAGGAACATGGTTATTTTTGCAAGGGAATAACAGAGCTATGCATTTTATTTATACATCTGTATTAAATTCTGCTTTCTAAGGCTTGCGAGGCAAGATGTCTACGGTCTGGAATGGAGCTATACTGCACAGATTCCAAAATGTTGACAGATGGTAGAAGAATACATTTTCTGGAGATTTGCCTGCACTGACCGTGTCTCCGATCTTGAGTCCTGAGCAAGACTTGAGGCCCGGGATGACTTCTCCATTCAAACATGTGGCGTTAAAAGAAAGCGACAGCTCCTCCGGGACGCCCAGAAGCTCCAGTTCTACCTTGGAGCGGATTTTCTGCGGGAATGAAGACAAGAAAGTAAGAGAAGAAAATGTATGCGTCAAAAGTATTCAGACTCCAAATTTAAATCCTCCATTTTTACTTCCTGCGTGTGTCATGACTATGTGTACCACTATGGAAGTTCTACAGAGGGCAGAGACATACTGTATGAATATGATTCACACACAACTGGTGTGTGTCAACAACACCGTCTCACGACATTGTTAGAGTTTTAGAGTTAGAGTTTGAGTTTATTTCGAACATGCAAGCATACAACAGGATACATCACAACTTCCAGTTTCTCTTTTCAACATGTTCGAAAAGGAGTAGGAAGAAGCAGAGCTTATTTAATCCTACCCCTTTTCTTTACATAACAATTGCTGAAACTTTTTTATTCACTTCCTGTTCTCAATTTATTCACAATAAACTCCATAGGTAATCACAATAAAAATAAATAAATAAACAATAGTAAGAATTTAATAATAATAATTGGTGAAGAAAGTCATATTTAATATGATGAGATAAGTAAGATTACTTTAAGAATGAATGAATGGATGGATGAAATAAATTGAGAATGTTTGTCATGGTTCTTCTTCTTTGTACTTTGTAAACACTTTAAGTTTGAAGAGTTTCTTGAAGTGGATCATATTAGTACATTGTTTGATTGCTTTGCTTAATCCATTCCATAATTTAATTCCACATATTGATATACTGAAGGTCTTAAGTGTTGTACGTGCGTACAAATGTTTTAAATTACATTTTTCTCTAAGATTATATTTCTCCTCTTTTTTTGAGAAGAATTGTTGTATATTCTTGGGTAGCAGGTTATAGTTTGCTTTGTGCATAATTTTAGCTGTTTGCAAATTCACTATGTCGTGGAATTTCAGTATCTTTGATTCAATAAATAAAGGATTTGTATGTTCTCTATATCCAACATTATGTATTATTCTAACTGATCTTTTTTGTAACACCGTTAATGAATGAAGTGTACTTTTGTAATTATTTCCCCATATTTCTACACAGTAGCTCAGATATGGTAACACTAGTGAACAGTAGAGAATATGAAGTGATTTTTTGTCTAGAACATGTTTTGCTTTATTCATTATTGACGTGTTTCTTGCTACTTTATGTTGTATATTTTTTACGTGAGATTTCCAGTTCAATTTATCATCAATCATTATACCTAGAAATTTGGTTTCATTTACTCTTTCAATTTCTATTCCGTCTATTTGTATTTGTGTTTGACTTTCTCTTCTACTATTACCAAATAGCATTATTTTAGTTTTACTAAGATTCAACGATAGTCTGTTTTTGTCAAACCATCTTTTTAATTTGTTAATTTCTTCTGTTATTATTTGTATTATCTCCTGTGTTCTCTCCTGAACAAAACGCTGTTGTATCATCCGCAAATAATACTAACTTTAAATCTTTTGTAACTTTACAAATGTCATTTATATAGAGATTGAATAATTTACGTCCTAATATTGATCCCTGAGGTACACCACAGGATATATTTAGCGTTGTAGACATGTGTTCGCCTAGCTTCACGTATTGTTTCCTGTTCGTTAGATAACTTCTTATCCAGTTTAAGACTAACCCTCTGATGCCATATCGTTCTAGTTTTTTGATTAAAATATTGTGATTAATTGTGTCAAATGCTTTAGTTAGATCCATAAAAACTGCTGCTGCACATTTTTTACTGTCTATTGCATTGGTAATTTCTTCTGTAATTTCAATTAAAGCCATTGAAGTTGAGACATTAGCTCTGTATCCATATTGGTTCACTTCTTGATTCCCATCATGTCCTGTGTCCAACCTCAAATCTTGTTCCCAGTTGTGTTCTGTAACAGCTGACCCCGAAGGTTTCGGGATTTCAATCTTTCCTTTACCTTTTCGCATCATGGCAGTCACTGACGTCAGTACCTCTTGCTTGTGTCTTAACGGCAGTTGCTTCTTTAGCGACTTGCAGCACTTTAACTTGTTTTTTCCAACAATTTCGTATCTTGCGCCGTTCAGAGATCAATTTGAGGTGTCAGCCTGTCAACTTATATCACTCTGCGACGTCGGGATCACTTTAAAACAGCTGTAAACTCGCCGTAGCTTTTGGTTGCTAGGCAACCGCTTTGAACTGCGGCAAGGCGCCTTTGGCTTGAGTCTAACGGCTCTCCCAACTCGCCTTCTTTCAGCGTATCAGTGCCTCTCAACTGACCAAAATCAGATTGAAGATGCCAGGGTACTCTCCTGTGGCTGTGATCGCAAATCAGTGGTCAAAATCTTCAGATTTAACAAAAAACTCCGGTAGCAAGAGCGGAGCCTTTCTCTTTTGCGTCCTTTCTCATTGACAGGAAGTGACGTGGTGTGTCTTGATGTGTGTAATAACACTCACAGCGTAGGCCTTCAATATGAGCTGAATGACATTGCCAGAGTCATTGGACAGCGTTCCCACAGTGGTACCGGGAATCAGCTCACTGTAGTTCTAAAAAAACAGGAGGACAAAGGACTGTAGTCATCCTACATAGTCTCGGAAATAATAATTACTCCATGTAATATCCAAAGTGTCCAAAATGTATACAAAAAATATAGAGACACAAACAGTACTATGCCTCACTATAGCATACTAGGCCAGGGGCCGAACTTTTCGACTACAGAGGAGCCTGGGGTCCTTTCAAATATTAACACTTAATTAGTCATCGTACTCTTGATTTTAATCATATTCAAAAATGATATCTAACCTAATTACAATTCAGCGGGATAAACCTTGTCAAATGATATGAAACCATGTGTTAATCACAAAGATTATTATTATTAAGGCTCAGGTCAGGCTGATTACAAAAATACATACGACTCAGATAGTCTGCAAAAGAAGGGACTCATAAAAACGGATGAAAAATAAATGTACACACATTTTACCTTATGCAGTGCTAAAATAAATGAATTAGAACTAATTAATAATGAATAATAATAATATATACACTACCGTTCAAAAGTTTGGGGTCACATTGAAATGTCCTTATTTTTGAAGGAAAAGCACTGTACTTTTCAATGAAGATAACTTTAAACTAGTCTTAACTTTAAAGAAATACACTCTATACATTGCTAATGTGGTAAATGACTATTCTAACTGAAAATATCTGGTTTTTGGTGCAATATCTAAATAGGTGTATAGAGGCCCATTTCCAGCAACTATCACTCCAGTGTTCTAATGGTACAATGTGTTTGCTCATTGGCTCAGAAGGCTAATTGATGATTAAAAAACCCTTGTGCAATCATGTTCACACATCTGAAAACAGTTTAGCTCGTTACAGAAGCTACAAAACTGATCTTCCTTTGAGCGATTGAGTTTCTGGAGCATCACATTTGTGGGGTCAATTAAACGCTCAAAATGGCCAGAAAAAGAGAACTTTCATATGAAACTCGACAGTCTATTCTTGTTCTTAGAAATGAAGGCTATTCCACAAAATTGTTTGGGTGACCCCAAACTTTTGAACGGTAGTGTATGTTTCTTAAATAAACTGTCAACAAAATTAAAGTGCAAATGAAAATACAACTTCACCACTTAAGTCAGAATTTTTGCTTTTAAGAAACTCCTCTATGACTTTAGCTCCAAATGTTCTGTTTGTTTGATATTGTCATTACTGCCACAAATGGTGAAAAGTGTATTACAATTAAGTACAGCTGCGGCCCATACGGACCACAGCTGAGAAAGATATTTTTTGGCGGCCTAACAATTTTTCCTCAATCCTTATTGCCATGCCATGTTTGTTATGGTCAATAGTGCTGTGTGTGCATGTGTTTGTATCTGTCTTTTTTTTCCTCTTTCTTTTTGTTATGTGTGAAGCACTTTGTGTTGCCATTTGCCTGTGTAAGAAAAATGCTATATGAATAAAGTTTGATTTGATTTGATTTGATTTGAATGTGTCTCGGCCCTATGGTTAAGAAACACTTTACTTGACTATACAATATCATAGCATACTCGACTATTGTCACAATCCTTCATGACTATTCTGGTTTTTGTTATATACTTTGTGTGTTCTGTGTCTAATTTTGTGCTGGTGTTTGTTTCCACTTCCTGTGGTGCTGTTATTTCCTGTCACTGCACCACAAGCCTGAGAATTTCCTCCCTCGATAGTCTCTGATTGAAAACCTGGACACACCTGTTCCCGGTTGCCAAGCAGGCTCATTTATAAGCCATCATTTGGATCATGAATCATTTTACTGATAGTCTAGGCTACTTTTCAGAGACAGTATGTGTTGGTGTCTTGTGCACTCCCTAGCTGCACTTGCCTTCTTTTGTTATTAAGTATACTTTTACCTGCATTCCACCAGCTGTTCTCTGTATTTTGGGGTCATGCTGCAAGCAATGTTATACTATAAAAAACTATATAATATTATACTATCCTATACTATACCACGCTATACACCATGCTATAAAATACCATAGCATAGCATATCATACGATTCTATTTGTACTCTAGTATTTTACTATACTGTATAGTACCATACTATATCATATACCATGATTCACAGTAAAATACTATAACACACTGTACAATGCTATATTGTTACCATATTTAACTTATCATATGATACAGTACCATTGGATTCTGTACTGTACCATGCAATAAGGTACCATGTAGGGATGTCCGATAATATCGGCCTGCCGATATTATCGGCCGATAAATGCGTTAAAATGTAATATCGGAAATTATCGGTATCTGTTTTTTTATTATCTGTATCGTTTTTTTTATTTTTTATTAAATCAACATAAAAAACACAAGATACACTTACAATTAGTGCACCAACCCAAAAAACCTCCCTCCCCCCATTTCTTTCTGTCATCAATATTCTGGTTCCTACATTATAGATCAATATATATCAATACAGTCTGCAAGGGATACAGTCTGTAAGCACACATAATTGTGCGTGCTGCTGGTCCACTAATAGTACTAATCTTTAACAGTTAATTTTACTCATTTTCATTAATTACTAGTTTCTATGTAACTGTTTTTATATTGTTTTACTTTCTTTTTTATTCAAGAATTTTTTTAAAATTTAGTTATCTTATTTTATTTTATTTTTTTTAAAGTACCTTATCTTCACCATACATGGCTGTCCATATTAGGCATAATAATGTGTTAATTCCACGACTGCATATATCGGTTGATATCGGTATCGGTTGATATCGGTATCGGTAATTAAAGAGTTGGACAATATCGGAATATCGGATATCGGCAAAAAGCCATTATCGGACATCCCTAGTACCATGTGATATCATATACTGTAATATATCTACCATAATAAACTAAACTACAATATACAATACAGTAACACATCATGCTATACCATTCGATTTGATTACGACTTTTAAAGTGGTGATTTGATTCAAAATGTATTCTCAATTCAAACGGATTTTCATAATATTATTATTTGGTATAAAAATTATAATAAAACCTTTCAAAAGAGGTTACAGGTTATAAAAGCTCCTCTTGGCTGCTGACATAAGACGTATAAATGCAGGAAGCACAGAGATGGCCTAAAAAATTGCCTAATTTTTTATTTTTTTTTACTGAAAATTGATTTAAAAAATAGAATACAAAAATATATTATGTTTGAAAATTATAAATCGTTTTTGAATCAGAATAAATAAGAAATGTGATTCGGATGTGAATTGAATTTTTTCAGCAGCCCTAATACTATTCCATACTACTTGCATTTTGCCCCACTATTAAGTACCATGTCATTCTATAATCCATCCATTTTCTACCGCTTGTCCCTTTCGGGGTCCCGGGGGGTGCTGGAGTCTATCTCAGCAATATACCAAACAATACTATGTGATAGGCTACATTTATTATAATACAGTATACTTAACAATGCTTAACTATGCTACACTACCTATAATGCAGTACACTGAACACTACTAGACTTTACTCTCAGTGATTGAAACATAATCGTCAAACAATGTGTCATCCTCATACTTGCCAACCCTTCCGATTTTTCCGGGAGACTCACGAATTTCAGTGCCCCTCCCGAAAATCTCCCGGGATTTAGCGTCCTCTGCAACCTGTCGTCACATTTGCTTTTCCTCCATACCAACAGGGTGCCGGCCCAGCCACGTATTACTTGCGGCTTCAATATGTACATAAGTGAATGCAAGGCATACTTGATCAACAGCCATACAGGTCACACTGAGGGTGGCCGCATAAACAACTTTAACACTGTTACAAATATGCGCCACACTGTGAACCCACACCAAACAAGAATGACAAACACATTTCGGGAGAATATCCACACCGTAACACAACGTAAACACAACAGAACAAATACCCGGAATCCCTTGCAGCACTAACTCTAACGCTACAATATACAAGACCTCAAACCCCACCTCAACCTCCACCCCATTTCCCGAATTCGGAGGTCTCAAGGTTGGCAAGTATGGTCATCCTTAATATTTTTCCCATTTCCAAAAGAAACAAAAGCTGTCCCTAATCATTTGTCATTCTCACTAACCTCTACTTGCAACTTGCTGAGTCAGGACAATGTGCACAGGCAATAAATTCTGAATTTCCATTCCTCCCGAGTGGCGTTCAAAAATGTCTCTGTCAAGCCATTGAGGTTTGGAAGCGTTGAAGAAAGCGCTGCATGTTCAGGATTAAGTAATAACAGAGCGGCAGTAGCAGCCATTCTTCTCGGTTTGCATTTGAGTCTACTACTATTTCTCTGTATTTTTCAGTAACTCAAATAGATTGTCAAAATTAACTAGAAACTATAAATCCCATAGAAAAGTCAAAAAGCCAAAGAAAGAAATTAAATGAGGACTGTAATGTGCGCTAATACATCACAGCATAACATAGCAATCCCACTAACCTGGTACAATGGCACCACAGGGTTGGTGACAGCAAAGATGAGGTTGATGTTGTTCTCTGACATCTTCTCCGTGATGAGCGCGAGGGATGGGTAATCCTGTGTAGAGGGAATGTGGGCGGGTAAATGTGTTTACTCAGCATTATACACACACCTTTACCACCTGGGAGCGACAAACACACACACACACACACCACACACTAACCATGGTCGTAGACATGCTATACAGGTTGTCTGAGTTGAGGTGGCACCGTCCGTCGTTGGGCCGCACGATCCCGGCGAGGCGACCGTCCAGCGCCACGTGCGTCTTGGCGTCCGAGGTAAAGATGAGGAGGTGGGACGCGCCGGGACGCCAGCCGATCTGCTCCTGGTCTCCATAAAAACACAAAAAGGTCAATTTCTAAAGCAAAAAATTGAGACGAGTGACTCTTGCTCACCTTGCAGACAGCGGCCTGGAGGATGGCATCAAAACCTCCCTCGGGTGCGTCCCGGTTCCTGGATACAATCTGCTTCCTTACTTCCTCTGTGAAGCGATTCACTTTCTCCGTTAAAGACAGAACGTGTTTGTAGCCAAACTGAGGCAGGCAGGTGGTGTTGATGCTGCCAATCAAACAGAAGTTCACAGATCAATAAATAGAAATAGAACTGGTGGTTATAGGGTAGAATTTTTAACAAGTGCACATTTGCTCGGGTAAATTAGTCTTAATCTTACGGTTGACTCAGCAGAAAAGAAGCCGCCGTAAGCTTTTAACAAGTGCTGTGACTCTGTCTGATCTTTTAATGATCCCCTGAAGCAGACAACAAAAACCAACAGCTTGTACCTGAAGCAAGGGTTCTTGACAGCCTCTTTAGGGGAAATGTACATGTAAGGGGACAGCGGTTTGTCCACAAAGGCCCCAAAACCCATGCGGAGGTTGCTGGTTGCACGGTTCATGGCCTCGGCCAAGCCCCTCCCTAGCGTCCTCAGGCGGTACAGGTCGTCGTTCATGGAGTAGGAGAGATCCATGAGGTAGTAGAGGTCCACGGGGTAGTCCTCTACCTGCCGTACTTTTACCGTGAAGCGCTTGGCATCATCTTGTAAAAAGGGATAAAAAAAGTGTTTATTCTACATTTAAACAAACCCATTAAAAAGTCCATCACCGACTCCACTCAACCAACCAAACCAACCCTCCAAATCTAAGCAACTCAACCAACCCCGAGAACTCAATACTAACCCAATTTATCAACCAACACAACAAAACCCGTAAAAACGAAATGAGTCAACAAAGCCAAACATGACTAATCAACCATCCCTCACCAAACCCAAAGAACAATGAAGCCATGCAGACCCAACACAACCCAAAAACCTCTAACCCAGCTTTCTAACTTAGCTACCCTAGCACAACACAACCAATTGCATCAACTCAAAAATAACACCGCCTACCAAGGTACACACCGCAACCCATGCACACTACCCAATCCACCTATTTATCTACCAAACCTACCGATCCCCTAAAGCAACTTAACCAACTCCGACAACTCAATACTCACCCAACCTATCAACCAACACACACCGAAACCCATAAACACCAAAGAATCACCGAAGCCAACCTAATAATCAACTAACCACCCACCAAACCCAAAAAACAATAAAGCCAACCACCCCAACACAACCCAAAAAACTTTAACCCAGCCTACCAAAGTATAACCCAAACCCCAAAAAAGCAACACAACACAACGCCAAACCGACTTCAATCATATTACGACCGACCAACCAAACATAACCTAACAAATCCACTAACTCCAACACTTTAAGGCCAAAAAATCCACCACAACACAACCAACCCAACAAACCAACCAACCCCAAAAACCTTCCGTCAACCCGGTACTCGAACCTGGGTCGTCGTCAACCCAAGCTAAAAGCCCGGGCTATCAACTCGATATCCAGCACTACTCTTGAAGTTGTCACTGAATAAGGTTTACCAACGTACACTTGGCCCAGCCATACTGGATGGCACCCGTTACACTGACATCAAACCAACCAACCATGATTGAGACTCACTACAATCACAAATTTCTTCTTCTATGTCTCACAGGAAACAACACCTCTTTTGGCTCACCGGGTCTGAGGGTGATGTGGAGCTTCTGGGGCTTGATCTGAGTTACATCCTGTGTGGCCCCCGCCGCCTTTTTAGTGAGGGGCCGATCCTCTATCACTTGCATTCTGCTATGCGGGGACTCTACCGCAGCACAGCCTGCTGCAATCAGGTTGGTCTTTAGGTCACAGCGGGACGAGCTGCCCTCGCCCTGACCAAAAACCTGGTAGATGGGAGACAGAATACCGGTACAGGAAGTGTAATGGGTTAATGCAGGGGAGAGGATATGTTGTACACATCTGCTCAAATTCCAATAATGCAGATAAGAGTTGGCTGATTAAAATAAATGTACCACCTTGCAACAGTCAAATAAGTGTAAAGGGAACCCACCTCTTGGACGCACCATGCACAGCTGGGGTGCACCGCGAGACACTGCTTACAAGTGCTGGCCCCTCTGGAGGTGCAAACATTTAAACCTTGGTGAATAAAATCATAACCAGCAATGGTTATTAAGTACATCACATATTTACACTTGCACAATCCAACATGTCTAAAAAGGAGCAGGAGGAAGCAGAGCTTATTTATTCCTACCCCATTACCATTAAATGATGTAGCCTGGTAAAGACAAAGTCATGTCATAGCAGAATTTAAAACTATCTCTCTTTTTACCAAGTAAAAAAAACATTAAAGCCCGACCCACCAAAAGCTCCAGTTATCCCCAAAAGCATCCACACCAAAAGTGCGTCCATCCTGCTGACTGCAGCATCCACTCCAGGAGGACTCAAGAGAGAACTGCTCATGTAAGTCCAAATGTCAAGAAGACGACCCCAACTCTCACTAAGAACTACATGGGGGTGGGCACAGCACAACATCTGCCTTATAGTGAACACTGCCAATAAACCTCTGAGGTTTGCTTGGGTGCCCACTGCCCACTAACGGATAAAAGTTGAAAGTACAGCATATATTTGCATACTTGTAGTGTTACTTGACTACCACTAGATGTCGTTACAGTACAGTATATGGCAGGGGTCACCAACCTTTTTGAAACCAAGAGCTACTTCTTGGGTACTGATTAATGCAAAGGGCTACCAGTTTGATACACACTTAAATAAATTGCCAGAAATAGCCAATTTGCTCAATTTACCTTTAACTGTATGTTATTATTAATAATTAATGATATTTACACTTAATTGAACTGTTTAAAAGAGGAGAAAACACGAAAAAAATGACAATTAAATTTTGAAACATAGTTTATCTTCAATTTCGACTCTTTACAATTCAAAATTCAACCGAAAAAAAGAAGAGAAAAACTAGCTAATTCGAATCTTTTTGAAAAAATTAAAAAAAGAATTTATGGAACATCATTAGTAATTTTTCCTGATTAAGATTAATTTTACAATTTTGATGACATGTTTTAAATAGGTTAAAATCCAATCTACACTTTGTTAAAATATATAACAAATTGGACCAAGCTATATTTCTAACAAAGACAAATCATTATTTCTTCTAGATTTTCCAGAACAAACATTTTAAAAGAAATTCAAAAAACTTTGAAATAAGATTTAAATTTGATTCTACAGATTTTCTAGATTTGCCAGAATTTTTTTTTTGAATTTTAATCATAATAAGTTTGAAGAAATATTTCACAAATATTTTTCGTCGAAAAAAAAAGAAGCTAAAATGAAGAATTAAATGAACATTTATTTATTATTCTTTACAATAAAAACGATTAATTTACTTGAACATTGATTTAAATTGTCAGGAAAGAAGAGGAAGGAATTTAAAAGGTAAAAAGGTATATGTGTTTAAAAATCCTAAAATCATTTTTAAGGTTGTATTTTTTCTCTAAAATTGTCTTTCTGAAAGTTATAAAAAGCAAAGTAAAAAAATTAATGAATTTATTTAAACAAGTCTTTAAAATATTTTCTTAGATTTTCAAATTCTATTTGAGTTTTGTCTCTCTTAGAATTAAAAATGTCGAGCAAAGTGAGACCGGCTTGCTAGTAAATAAATAAAATTTAAAAAATAAAGGCAGCTCACTGGTAAGTGCTGCTATTTGAGCTATTTTTTAGAACAGGCCAGCGGGCTACTCATCTGGTCCTTACGGGTTACCTGGTGCCCGCGGGCACCGTGTTGGTGACCCCTGGTATATGGAATATTGTCATTTGCAGTAAAATGAATGCATTAAAAAATGTCCAAAAACAAATTGATTTAAATCTATTGCTTGAATTATATTTATGGTAAATGGGTTATAATTGTATAGCGCTTTTCTACCTACAAGATACTCAAAGCACTTTGACACTATTTCCACATTCACACACACATTCGTACACTGATGGCGGGAGCTGCCATGCAGGGCCCTAACCACGACCCATCAGGAGCAAGGGTGAAGTGTCTTGCTCAAGGACCCAACGGACATGATGAGCTTGGTAGAAGGTGGGGATCGAGCAAGGAACCCTCAGGTTGCTGGCACGGCCACTCTCCCAACCGCGCCACGCCGTCCCTCAATTATTTGTATGTATTTTGGGATATTTCATATATATACAGTACAGGTCAAAAGTTTGGACACACCTTCTCATTCAATGCGTTTTCTTTATTTTCAGGACTATTTACATTGTAGATTGCCACTGAAAGCATCAAAACTATGAATGAACACATGTGGAGTTTCATGTATGTACTTAACAAAAAAAAAAGGTGAAATAACTGAAAACAAAATAGCCACCCTTTGCGCTGATTACTTTTTCGCACACTCTTGGCATTCTCTTGATGAGCTTCAAGAGGTAGTCACCTGAAATGGTTTTCACTTCACAGGGGTGCTTAAAGCTCATCGAGAGAATGCCAAGAGTGTGCAAAGCAGTAATCAGAGCAAAGGGTGGCTATTTTCAAGAAACTAGAATATAAAACATGTTTCCAGTTATTTCACCTTTTTTGTTAAGTACATAACTCCACATTCATAGTTTTGATGCCTTCAGTGACAATCTACAATGTAAATAGTCATGAAAATAAAGAAAACCCATTGAATGAGGAGAAGGTGTGTCCAAACTTTTGGCCTGTACTGTATTTACGTACATAATGTTTTTGTAAAGCTACATATTGTAAGACAGTGGTTCTCAAATGGGGGTACGCGTACCCCTGGGGGTACTTGAAGGTATGCCAAGGGGTACGTGAGATTTTTTTTAAATATTCTAAAAATAGCAACAATTCAAAAATCCTTTATAAATATAATAAAAACCTATCTTTTTTTCCAAATAGTTCAAGAAAGACCACTACAAATGAGCAATATTTTGCATTGTTATACAATTTAATCAATCAGAAACTGATGACATAGTGCTGTATTTTACTTCTTTATCTCTTTTTTTCAACCAAAAATGCTTTGCTCTGATTAGGGGGTACTTGAATTAAAAAAAACTTCACAGGGGGTACATCACTGAAAAAAGGTTGAGAACCACTGTTGTAAGAGATAGGCGTACCTGTAATATTTCCATACCGTCACTCTATAACATCTCATCTTGTAACTTTTAGTAATATTTCTGTTCATTTTTGCATGTTAAAATAGAATACACAGCATGCACATCTTACAACTCATCAAAGGTTGAACTTCGAGGATGTGTTCATTTATCTGACATGTAGCAGTAGAAATGCTTATTTTGACTTAAAAGTTGAGGTAAACTATCTAAATGGTGTGGGGGTATTTTATCTCATGTTTTGGTACATGTTTGGGTTTTCTTTTTGTACAACAATCAAGGTTGTGTGAAACAGCTGAAGGTTGCAGTTGAGCAACAGCAGGGGCTCATGTATAGAACCTTGAGGAACGCTGAATACACAATAAACTTCAGAGAATGTATGGGCTCATCAACAAGTGCAATGTCTATTTTTTTTTCTTTTTCATTTTGAATGGTAAATGGGTTATACTTGTATAAACATTTTCTACCTTCAAGGTACTCAAAGCACTTTAAAACTATTTCCACATTCACCCATTCACAAACACATTCATGCACTGATGGCGGGAGCTGCCATGCAAGGCCCTAACCATGCAAGTCTTGCTCAAGGACACCACAGTTGTGACTAGGATGGCAGAAGCTGGGGATCGAACCAGGAACCCTCAAGTTGCTGGCACGGACGCTCTACCAACCAAGCCACGCCGAACACTAACACTAACTTTACTGTGAAAATAATTATACAATGCATTTTGCAGATTGTACATTCCAAATTACACTTTCAGCATACCTTAATTGTTTTAGGGGTCTGTGTTAAAGCCTTAGCCTCGTTAACTTTTGGCTAACACCCTGTTTTCTTGTATTTTTGTGGCAAGTCATTTCAGACATTGAGGGGTTATGTCTATGTGCTTCATTATAAACTGCATCAAAATGAACCACGCTGTATGTTTAAGACTGTTGGAACGAGATGCAAGCCGCATTTAAGGTTTATTTTTAATAGCTTACTTGAAGGAACATGTTGCGGAAGGCCATGTTGTGAGTTGTCCAGTGAAAGGTTGTACAAATACCTTCAAGTTAAAATCCTCCTCTACCACTTACATGTCTCGGAAACACAGGCATTTCGCAGATACTAGTATTGGTGACAGGGCAGCACGGTGGAGCAGTGATCCTAGGTCCTAGGTTCCATTCACAGGAGTTTGCATGTTCTACCTGTGACTGTATGGATTCCCTCTGGGTACTCCGGCTTCCCCCCACCTCCAAAGACCTGCACCTGGGGATTGGCTGATTGGCGACACTAAAATTTGCCTTATTTTGTTTTAGGGTGAATTTCTGGGAAACACAGCTGTCTGTATTTTACCGTAAATTCTATAGGTTTTTTTGTAAGAAGATTAACAATATATGTATCAGTTTTTTTCACAATAGATTACCGTAAGCAAAAACAGTTATCGACTGTATAAATAACGGATTCAACATTAACATACAGTAATGTCCTATACATGATGACTGTACAACCACAGCTGCCAGTATTTAAAAAAAAAAAAAAAAGGTAAAGTACCACTGATAGTCACACACAGATTATCTTCTGCATTTGACCCATCCCCATGTTCACCCCCTATGAGGTGAAGGGAGCAGTGAGCAGGAATCATTTTGGTGATTTAACCCTCAATTCCAACCCTTGATGCTGAGTGCCAGGCAGGGAGGCAATGGGTCCCATTTTTATAGTCTTTGGTATGACTCGGCCGGGTTTGAACTCACGACCTACCGATCTCAGGGTGGACACTCTAACCACAAGGCCACTGAGCAGGTAACCGTAAATTGTGCGCATCCTATCGAGAGCAGACGTTGTACAGTAAGTAATGTTTTATTATGTTGGTTGTCTCTCATGAAGTCTGCAGTGAGTAGTAATCAGGGATGTTGTCGAAGGAATAAGCGTACGTTGTGATGCATTTTTTTTTTTTTTTGTTGATGCGCCGCTGTATGCCTGAAATGATCAAAATAAAAGGTAATTATTGTTATTATCCATTGTGCTATTTGTATTGGTATTTTATGCTCCATTTGTAGTGTAATAATGTTCATTGTCATTTCTGTATTATTTATTTCACTAACTGCTTCTTTGCTATCACTTTTACCATCATATTTGTGCATATCCTATTTGCTGATGTTGTTTTGTTGTTGTTGTTGTTGTTGTGTTTGCTGTTGTCTCTCTGTCTTATTCCCCTCTTGTCCCCGCAATTTCCCCCTCTGTCTTCCTTTTTTTCTCTTTCTACCCCCTCCTTCTCCGGCCCGGCTGCACCAAATAATAATAATATAAATCCACTTAATAAAGTCAAATACAAATAAGGCAACAAGAGAAGTATCCCACACTTCTCTTTTGTAAAGTAAATCTGTACAGCCGATATGGGCATCTACAGCAACTATATGATTTGCCTGAGTAGCTGGACAGGAGAAAAAATAAATAAATAAAATAAAATAATCAAAATACGTACATTTTGATTGTTATTGTAAATGTGCCCGTACTTACATCATGTATATCAGGGGTGTCCAAAGTGCGGCCCGGGGGCCATTTGCGGCCCGCAGGTCATTTTTTAACGGCCCCACGGCACATTCTAATAATACGATTTTAAAAAATCAACACATAAAAAGTGGTATAAAAGAGCAAACAGGTGAAATGTAACAAGAAAATGTGACAATGTTTACTAACACAAAGCTGCCATGCAGGCTGTTTCTTTCTTTAAAAAATTATAATTAATCAAAATCAATGTTATTATGAATTATTGATTTATTCAAGGCTCCATTTACATCACATTGAATATTCCACTTTGAGATAGTTTTTTGGGGAATGTTGCATATTTTGTGTTTGCCATTTAAAAAACTAAGTTTTTATTTTTTTAATCTTTTAAAGAAGGGCCTAAAACAAACAAACAATAAACATAAACAACAATTAAAATTATAATTGACGGATAGATCTGAAGTTGATCTTGAGACAATTGTGTTAAAAGTAAAACAAATGTATGATTTTTTTTTTTTTAATTTACTGAGCAGGACCTTTTTGGATCCCCAATCATTTTAGTGGGACTTTTTTTTTGAGTGTCATTGCTCAAAAAATAATAATTAATTAGAATCAATGTTGTTATGAGTTATTGACCTGTTTAAGGCTCCAATTATTATATCATCCAAAATATTCCACTTAAAATTGTTATTGGGTGAAAATATTGCATACTTTGTGTTTTTTCCATAAGAAAACAGGATTTTATTTGACAAAAAGAGCATACAACTTAATATTGACCTTGAATAATAATACTGAATAATGTGAAGTGAACTATATTTATATAGCACTTTTCTCTAGTGACTCAAAGCGCTTTACATTGTGAAACCCAATTACTAAGTTACATTTTTAAACCGGTGTGGGTGGCACTGGGAACAGGTGGGTAAAGTGTCGTGCCCAAGGACACAACGGAAGTGACTAGGATGGCAGAAGCGGGGATCGAACCTGGAACCCTCAAGTTGCTGGCACAGCCACTCTACCAAACGAGCTATACCGCCCCAATGATGACACATGATAATGACACATTTTTTATATTTATTTGACCAAAACCCTTTGATCAAGCCTAAGTGGAGGCCTCAATGTATATTTTTTTAAACATATATTGTATTGGTTTTTAAAATAAAAAATATCAAAATGGCCCCCGCTTGCTTTGATTTTTCAGTGTGTGGCCCTCAGTGGAAAAAGTTTGGACACCCCTGATGTATATAATAAAACCTTGATAGAGGTGTTTAGATGTTTTTAAGTGCTTTATTGTACAAAAGTAAGCAGACTTTTAAACCCATGTATTTACTATTTAGAATGCATTAAAAAAAGAAAACCTACACTACCGTTCAAAAGTTTGGGGTCAGCCAAACAATTTTGTGGAATAGCCTTCATTTCTAAGAACAAGAATAGACTGTCGCGTTTCAGATGAAAGTTCTCTTTTTCTGGCCATTTTGAGCGTTTAATTGACCCCACAAATGTGATGCTCCAGAAACTCAATCTGCTCAAAGGAAGGTCAGTTTTGTAGCTTCCGTAACGAGCTAAACTGTTTTCAGATGTGTGAACATGATTGCACAAGGGTTTTCTAATCATCAATTAGCCTTCTGAGCCAATGAGCAAACACATTGTACCATTAGAACACTGGAGTGATAGTTGCTGGAAATGGGCCTCTATACACCTACCGTAATTTCCGGACTATAAGAAGCTACTTTTTCCCCTCGTTCTGGTCCCTGCGGCTTATACAACAGTGCGGCTTATTTACGGCCTGTTCTTCTCCGACACCGACGAAGAGGATTTCGGTGGTTTGAGTACGCAGGAGGAAGACGATGACACAATGATTAAAGACTGACTTTTCATATACCGGTAGGCTGGTTATTTTGATAACGTACAGGCGAGCACTTTGTATTACTTTGCACCGTTGTATTATTTGTACTCTGCACGAATGCTGTTCGCCATGTCAAAGATGTGAAAGTTTGATTGAATGATTGAAAGATTTATTGTTAATAAATGGGACGCTTTGCGTTCCCAAACAGTCATCTCTGTCCCGACAATCCCCTCCGTGGTAGCAGGAACCCCTATATACTACGGTAATTACACATCAAAACCCTGCGGCTTATAGTCGGGTGCGGCTTATATATGGAGCAATCTGTATTTTCCCCTAAATTTAGCTGGTGCGGCATATAGTCCGGAAATTACGGTATGTAGATATTGCACCAAAAACCAGACATTTGCAGCTAGAATAGTCATTTACCACATTAGCAATGTATAGAGTGTATTTCTTTAAAGTTAAGACTAGTTTAAAGTTATCTTCATTGAAAAGTACAGTGCCTTTCTTTAAAAAATAAGGACATTTCAATGTGACCCCCAAACTTTTGAACGGTAGTGTATGTGCTTGTCTTACACAAGGATTTGGAATGATAGGCAAAATCAACAACAACAAAAAAAGTTCTCCTTTAATTCTGTTAACAAGTTTTTCTTTACATAGTGGCTTCTTCATGGTGAACAGTAGCTGGCTTCAGTTGTCCACTTGTAAATCTTTGCCTGGCCTTTCTCTTCCTCTTCTTTTTTTTTTATTTTTTTTTTAAACTTCCACAAGTAGTTGCTCAACTCCAAGCAGGTTTGACTGACAGCCCTGCTCGCACACTATGGCCAATGTGTGTGTGGGTGGGTGTGTTTTTGTAGGGTGAGGGGGTTGCAGTCTTGGCATGGCCTTGTGTCTTTCAGGAGTTTGGTTGCAGCATTCGCTCTTGCTTTTCCTGTAACATGTGTGATGGTATTGTATGTGCACGCAGGGAAGCACAGCAACAAACTTGTCCAGAAGGTTGCTTCAGAGCTGTGACTCATCTTGGGGGTACAAACACACGCATAGCAGAACTGCGTGTTGACTTAAGAGTTAATGAATGGATGATTGAAGGCTGTAGGGGCTGAGGAGCTGAGGAGAGAGCAGCGCCTTGGAAACCAGCCTCTTTTCCCAGGAAGGGAGTCGGGCACAAAGAGAAGGGGGCACCCAAAATGAGTGGAAATGAAATCCCGGTGTTTGCACAGACTCCAAAAGTAGGGGGTAATGTGGGCGTTGAGACTTGAAGCATTCCATGTAGCGCTTTAAGCGAGTAACATGTACTTGACAAGGAGCCACAGGGAAAAAAGGAGAAGAAGGAGGGAAGCAGCTGTTGGAGGAGGAGAGTGAGACAAAGAAGGAGAAAGGGGAGGCTGTCCTTACTTGCTCTCCTGCATGGGAGGGGGCAGACTTACATAGAAGCCCCAATCACTAGGTTTGCCGTGTGCACGGGAAAATACATGTGCGAGGGAGAGAGACTACACACTGAGCGCCTCGTCCCTTTTTTGTCGTTTCCCCGCACTCGAGAGACATCGCCGTCATGCACTGGGCCAGGGCTCCCCTCCCCTGGCTCCCCGCGCTCCTGCCGTGGCTGCTGGGGCTCCTGGCGGCCGGCTCGGAGTTCCAGCATCACCGCTACGAGGACATGGTGAGAGCTTTGTTCGCCGTGCACAGCGAGTGTCCCTACGTCACGCGTGTCTACAGCATCGGACGCAGCGTGGAGGGGCGCCACCTCTACGTGCTGGAGTTCACCGATAACCCGGGCATCCACGAGGCGTGTGAGTGGGCAGCTTCTTCTTTTCCATCTTCTTCATGCATTGCAAAACTATGCCAGCAAAAGTGGTAGGTTGCGTGTCTGCCAACAGCGGGTTGGGGTTTTTCGTCCGAAAAAGACGTGTTTGATTTGGCATCCTCCTTGGAAGTTGTTTACAATCGGGCAGAGAGAGAGAGGGAGGTTAATTCTATCATGAGCATCTCAGGAACAGTGGAGAAAAGTCACATCTCTCCTTCATTTGAAGTCTTGACAAGTCGAGGTGCTCACTATTTGGTCTTGTTCAAGGCAGAAGTCACTTTAAGCAGTTTTTTTCATTGCATTGGCTAAGGACTTAGATTTTTCCTTTGGTGCATTTTTTTTAGGAAATGACTTTCATGACTTTTCTGCTAATACTGTCACTTCATCATTTCTAAAGTACTGTAAAACTTTTTAGGACTTTTGTGATAATATTTTGACTTTACTTTTCTGTACTTATTCATGTAACTTAACAAACTGACAAGGACTCCCCCTCATTTTTTACCGTTAATATTTTGATTGTATTCCCCTTTATTTCTCATTTAAAATGTAAACTTATTTAAAAATCTGAAATTATTTTAGTAAAATTGAAATGTTATTGTTGCATAATTTTGACTGTTCTAGTAATATTTTAATTATATTTTCATAAAACTACAACTTTTTGCATATATACACTACCGTTCAAAAGTTTGGGGTCACCCAAACAATTTTGTGGAATAGCCTTCATTTCTAAGAACAAGAATAGACTGTTGCCTTTCAGATGAAAGTTCTCTTTTTCTGGCCATTTTGAGCGTTTAATTGACCCCACAAATGTGATGCTCCAGAAACTCAATCTGCTCAAAGGAAGGTCATTTTTGTAGCTTCTGTAACGAGCTAAACTGTTTTCAGATGTGTGAACATGATTGCACAAGGGTTTTCTAATCATCAATTAGCCTTCTGAGCCAATGAGCAAACACATTGTACCATTAGAACACTGGAGTGATAGTTGCTGGAAATGGGCCTCTATACACCTATGTAGATATTGCACCAAAAACCAGAAATTTGCAGCTAGAATAGTCATTTACCACATTAGCAACGTATAGAGTGTATTTCTTTAAAGTTAAGACTAGTTTAAAGTTATCTTCATTGAAAAGTACAGTGCCTTTCTTTAAAAAATAAGGACATTTCAATGTGACCCCAAACTTTGGAACGGTAGTGTATATGTATACTTTACAACTTTAAAATTCAAACAATATTATTTTTTGTAATTTTATAAAAAAAAACAATACTTTGACAAATTTTTTTGCATTAAATTATGACTATATTCTAATTTTTATAGATTTTTTTTCTTTGTAAATATGCAACGTAACTCATACATTTCAGACTTTATTATTATTTTTTTATTTCAACTTTATTCTCTTAAATGTATTACCTCTCTTTAATAGTCAACAACAGTTGGCTCTTGGTTAGTTGTTCATTTGTAAATATTTGCTTGCCTTAACATTAACCTTACCTTTCCTATTTTTTTAAAACGTCCACAAAATAACTATTTTCATATTTCCTACTGGACATGGGCTTATCTTGCGTTTTGTTCTGGGTTAGTAAAGGGTTTCCTTAGTTAGAATCGAAGGATGTGCCCCGGCTCTCTTAGCAAGGGGCGGGAAACAGGAACCATGCCCTTTATGCAAGGCAGTGACCCTCGGACTTGTCCACAGTCAATCCATGTGTACCTTTTAGGAAAGTACACCAAACAGCTACACCTACTCACATTTCCACCCACTCCAAAATGACATATAATTCCCCTCAAGTCCAAAATAATAGCGTGAAAGAAATACTATGCTTTTCTGGCTGGTGTCTCACACCAATCATCGACTGGTAACTGATAAGCACGTCATATGACCATACCCAAATAATTCAATCAGGTGTAATCAGAGCAGCTTCCCAAAGCTTAACTTTGTTACAATCACTTTTTTTTAGGGAGTCACAATCAGGTGATAAGATGGGAGAAGCTCCTTTATTTCCTTTGCGGATACAGTTAAAGGAGAACTGCACATTTTTAAAATCGTTCACAATCATTATGAGGGACAAAAAGAAAAATGTGGGGTGTTTTTGCATTCTAATTTGTAATATTTGGCTTGTTCTAAGTGGCTAGCAATGCAGCTAATGGGATCAATCCATTCTGCCTCTAAATCACCTTAAAAATGCATCCAAATGCCGCCAACAATACTTCATTTACGTTCCGTAACCCAGTGTTTTTCAACCTTTTCAGAGCCAAGGCACATTTTTTTCATTGAAAAAATCCCGAGGCACACCAAGAGCAGAAAACGTTAAAAAATGAAACTCAGCAGCCGATATTGACAGTAAAAAATCGTCTCCGCAATTGTTGGATATGAATTCAAACCATAACCAACCATGCATCACTATATCTCTTGTCTCAAAGTAGGTGTACTGTCACGACCTGTCACATCATGCCATGACTTATTTTGAGTTTTTTGCTGTTTTCCTGTGTGTAGTGTTTTAGTTCTTGTCTTGCGCTCCTATTTTGGTGTTGATTGTCATGGCATGTACGGATGTACTTTGTGGACCCCGTCTGCTCCACACGCTGTAAGTCTTTGCTGTCGTCCAGCGTTCTGTTTTTGTTTACTTTGCAGCCAGTTCAGTTTTAGCTTCGTTTTGCATAGCCATCCCTAAGCTTTAATGCCTTTTCTTATCGGCACCCGTCTTTTGTTTATTTTTGGTTTAAGCATTCGATACCTTTTCATCTGCATGCTGCCTCCCGCTGTTTCTGACATCTACAAAGCAATTAGCTACCTGCTGCCACCTACTGATATGGAAGAGTATTACACTGTTACTCTGCCGAGCTCTAGACAGCACAGACACTCAACAATGGCACATTTGCGGATTATAATTACTGGTTAGCAAAAAATATTTTTAACCCAATTAGGTGAAATTACATAATCTCCCACGGCACACCAAACAAGATCTCACGGTACACTAGTGTGCCGTGGCACAGTGGTTATAAAACACTGCCGTAACCTGTATAATAACCAAGCTGTAGCGACATTGTTATTGTAAGAACGAAAACAGAGGTACTCTTTTTTTAGTGTAACACATCGCCCTAAGCGACGGCTTGCTGCAACAGTAGCTGTAAGACAGCTTCTGCATCAACAACTTAATGGCTTTTGAGCTTGTAATGCACAACACAATATAATAGGACTCTAATGTACCGACTGAAAACACATGAACAATCATATTACAGTATCCAGTGATGGGCAAGCTACTTGAAAAATGTAGTAAGCTAAACTACAAGTTATTCTCGATTAAATGTAGCTAAGCTACAGGGGAAGTTATCCCCGGGGAGAATTGTAGCGAGCTACACGAAGCTACACAGCAAAAGTAGCTTGCTACATCAAAGCTACATTCAACAGCATTTCTATCTATGGACCCACATGTGTAATATCAATGTTAATAATGTAACTGAGAGAGTACAAATTAACCCAATCTGGGTCCATTACTATTAACTATCTGTCATTTAGCTGGGGACACCCTACAACTACCTCTCGGGGTATTTATTTAGTTGGCCTTTTCTTTGGTCCACACCTACCTTGTTATTCATTTTCTCTACCTACAGTAAAAAAAAAAAAAACAGCATCTATCTATATCTTGACTTGTGTGTTGTTTGGAAACAGTTGGTAATAGTTATGTGTAGTAAAAATTTACATGGACTCACCTCACCTTAATTTGCGTTCCTAAATTTGTGTTGGATGTCTTCGATGAAGAGAGCAGGTATAATTTTGGTTTACAGAATAAACAACTAAAAACTAAGGTTTGGGGCATTGTTTTCACTAAATACAAGGACACGCATTATTGTGGGTTTCCTGTACGTCATCTCCATCACTAAAGGAAAAATCTCATCAGTGGGACAGAATCCCTCTGCCATTTAAAAATATGATTCTTTTTTTTTTGAGTGGTCAGCTTGAAGCGTCCCTCTGTCTCTGACTCCCTCGTCGTCATGTGACATGAGTGCGTGACTGTTATGATTTTGCTTATTAATTTGGATTACCCGCCTTATCTTGCCTCTGATTAGCCAGTTTGTAATGTTTCGTCCCCTATCCCTAGCCAATTGTGACTCATCATAAGAACACCAACCAACCATCATGGATTTTCTCCATATGTATGGATGTTCTCATTCATCCAGGTCGTTGTATTTTCTCCATATTTTTTGGGCCTGGATTCGCAGTCCATTTTCTCTTTTTAGGGCTTGTAGCTTTGATGTAAGCTACCATGCAACATGGGTCTAAAAGTAGCTGGGCTACAAGAGAAGCTACTCATTAAAAAGTAGCCAAGCTACCGACAATCTACTGGAACATGTAGTTAAGCTATGTAGCTTCGCTACTCGTAGCTTGTTACTGCCCATCACTGACAGTATCTGTAAAGTTTTAGCCCGCATTTCATGTTTTGTTTGTACACATCTAGCTTGACAGCGTATGTAGTTGTACTAACACGCATGATGTGTTGCGTGTATCATGATCAATATTATAGTGACTCACTTGATGGAATATTTGTCCGTTTGGTCAAGCTGGCCAGGGGCAATTTTTCTCCGGTAGATTTTGGGTAAGCACTCCATTTATGTCGTCATAGCTTGGCTCCAAGTTCCACATTTGCAGCGTCAAGTCATGCCGGTCCTCGCTCTTTCTGCTCCAACATTTCACCCTCTCTTTGTGCTAGCTTCTATAACCAACAGTTCATCCTCCGTATATTCATGTTCAAAAAGATAAGGTTGTGAATCCTCATTTGTCCAAAAATAGTCATCTTCATTGCCTTTTTCCAAGTCAGCCATGATTAGAACACACTTGTGTTTGTTTTTGGAAATAGGAACACACATTTGTTTGTGGAAGTCGGAAATGCGTTGCTATGGGAACGGAAATAAATGCGCTGAGAAAACATTTTCCAGTAATGCATAAAATGAACAAAATACGGTAAAAAAAAATTATATTGTATATATTACATATAAATGTGTCTGTTATGATGCTATATGCATATCTGCAGCTAGTATATTAAACGTTGATGGAAGGTTTTTAAGGACTTTGAAGGCTACAATGTTAATTCCTATTAGCCACATTTTGCCACGTTTTTTCATCATCTTTAGGGGCATCTATCCATTTTCTACCGCTTGTCCCTGTCTCTCATAATGATTGTGAATGATTGGCAAAATTCCAAAAAAAGTGCAGTACCCCTTTAACACACCCCAAAAGCAGGGCTATTTAACAAGCAACCAAAGGACCAGAATTGATATAAGACATCATAACAACACGTGACTTCAGTCTTTTTGCAAAACATTCCTAAAAACATACACTCTTGTCGTATAGAAGATTATGTCATTGCCTATTTGAGGTTCGGCATTCGCTGCACAGCATATTTGTCGGTCTCTTGTCCCAGCTTTAAATTGTAAACCTTGCATTTTTTTTTGGCAACTTAATCAGAAATCGCTTTCATGGCACTATCTGCGGGGTGTGCTGCAGCTAAGAATCCAACAAAGGGTCCTGTCTCACAGTCACAAGTCAATTCATATAGCATTTTTCCAGCATGAAGATGCTTTGAAAAAATTTGATGTGTTTTGTACAACACTGTACACTGAATGCCTAAAATAGTTTCCTAATGGTGTAAAACAAAATGTTGTATATATATATATATATATATACATATACATATATATATATATATATACATATATATATATACATATATATATATATATATATATATACATATATATACATATATATATATATATATATATATATATATACATATATATATATATATATATATATATATATATATATATATATATATATATAATCGAGGTTTCTGTGGTATACAGTGCTAAATACCGGGGTAGAGCGGAATATACGTTAGGTCAGGTAAAAACACAGAGGCTATTTCATCCCTACAAGCCTGTTTTGCAGGATTCCCTTCTCTTCAGGGGATTTTCCCTGCTCTTCAGGGAAATGCCTCTGTGTTTTTTCCTGACCTAACATATATATATATATATATATATATATATATATATATATATATATATATATATATATATATATATATATATATATATATATATATATATATATATATATATATATATATATATATATATGTTATTCTTTTTTGTAGTCTTGTTCCCACAATTTCCCACTCTGTCTTCTATTTTTACTCTTCTTGCTCCCGTCCGGCTGCGCCAAACGCTAAATATATCCAAACATTTAATAAAGTCAAATACAAATAAAGCAATAAAAGAAGTATCTCACACATTTATTTCATAAAGTAAATCTGTACAGCTGATATGGGCATCTACATCAGCAATATGATTTGCCTTGGGCGGCTGGACAGGGCAAATAAAATAAAAAAGTTAAACTTTATTTTAATCTTGGACATCTCACAGGATGGATTGTGGATGCTAGTAGTAGTTTGGGGAACGCTGGTTTGGAGTATAAAAATATAGGCATCTTTTTGGCTTTTTATGGGTTTGTCTATTAGTTTTTCACCCTTTGAAATGGCAGGGATTAATTTTATAATTATAAACAAACAATGCCTATGGATTGCAGCAATACCTATGAAATAACACACGGTGACTCGCTCTTCCTTTCTCCTAACTTCTTTTTGCACTTGTGCAACAGTTATAAATGTTACAATGTAACTTTGCCTATACATATATAATAAGTGCTTTTAAATTGTACACATTAAACCAAGATATACACTATATAAGCCCTCTAGATCACTAAGATCTTCTGAGACCAATCTGTTAGCGGTTCCAAGAGTAAACTCAAATCCAGGGAGAGCATCATTCAGTCACTATGCAACAAATAGCCGGAATAAACTTCCTGAAGATGTCAGACTTTCCCCAACTCTGACTACTTTTAAAACTAGACTGAAGACTTTTATGTTCACCTTAGCTTTCAGCTAAATCTTTTAACTTTTAACGTCTGCACTGTTTTTATTTTTATTGTCTGCATTTTAATTTTGCTTTTATTTTCTTTCATTTCACTTTGTTGTCTGTGAAGCACTTTGAGTCTGCCTTGTGTATGAAAAGCGCTATACAAATAAAGTTGCCTTGCCTTGCCAAGATATGTTTTGAATCAAAACAATGATCCTACAGTATGTCATTTTCAATGTTTATGCCACACAGCGCTTTTCTGGCACTTTTTTGACATGTTATGCGACCTTCGTCTCATGACTTCCTCCCCTAGTGGAACCCGAGTTCAAGTACGTGGGCAACATGCACGGCAACGAAGTGCTGGGCCGCGAGCTGCTCATCAAATTCTCACAGTTTCTGTGTGAGGAATACCGGGCTGGAAACCAGCGAATCACGAGGCTCATCTACGACACACGCATCCACATCATGCCCTCCATGAACCCTGATGGCTATGAGGTGGCTGCCAGACAGGTAACACACACCCGAAGGCACTACGGAGAACTACAAAGGACTATTGAGTCCATGTAAAATGACAAAAAAAAGTTGACGATAAGCCCAGTAAATTGAGAATAAAGTCACTATATAACAGGAACAAATATTTTCACAACATAATGACAATATATTTGTTATTTTCAACAAAAAAGAGTAATATACATGTATAGGGTCATAATAATGTGAGAATAAAGTCGTAAAATATTACAATAAATTTTATTTTTCTGCATGTTTTATATTATAGTATTATGAGAAAAGGGTTTTAATATAATGACAATAAGTGTGTCATTTTTATAATAATAAAGTAACCATATTGATAAATCAGGTTTTTTTTTTAGGATTTATAACTAACGGTGAAATATTCCGAAAAATAAAATTGTGATGAAGTCCATAGTAAAAAAAAAAAACGGTTACAACAAGAAGGCCATAATTGTATGTCAAAATATTTCTTTTTGGGGCCCAAAGTGTGTACTATTACACGATAAAGGTCGTAATATTAAAAACATTTCGAACTTATTGTGAAGTGAAGTGAAGTGAATTATATTTATATAGCGCTTTTTCTCTAGAGACTCAAAGCGCTTTACATAGTGAAACCCTTTATGTACATCTTTAAGCTACATTTAAATCAGTGTGGGTGGCACTGGGAGCAGGTGGGTAAAGTGTCTTGCCCAAGGACACAATGGTAGTGACTGGGCTGGCAGAAGCAGGAATCAAATCCGGAACCCTCAAGTTGCTGGCATGGCCGCTCTACCAACCGAGCCACGCCGTCCCACAAAAAAGTTGTCATTGTTTTAATAAAGTAAGTGTACTATTACATCAATAAAGTATTAAGAGTACAATAATAAAGTTGTTATATTATGACAACAAAGCAGATTTTTTTTTTTAACATGAATAACGGCAAAATATCATGAGAATAAAATAATATAAAGTAACAATAAAGTCATGAGATTATGACAGTAAATCCTTTAGTTTTTGGTGTAAAAAAATGTGTACTTCATAAGGTATGGGGTAATATGACAAACATGATATCTTAATATGGCAAAAAGTTGTCATTTTTGGGCAAATAATGTGTAGAATTACATGAGTAAAGTATTAATACCACATAAAAAAAGTTATGATACTATGCATTAACACAGAATTGTTTTAACATGAATATAACAGTGAAATATTACAAGAATAATGACCTAATAAAGTCTGCAGTAAAAAATTAATGACAACAACAGTCATCCAATTATGGCAATAAATTCTTTGTTTTTGGGCCCAAGATTTGCACTATTACATGAATACTGACAAAATAGTACAATAAGAATGTTGAAATAAAGTCTGTAGTAAAAATTAAGTCACAACAATAAAGTACTGGTAATTACATTAGGTCGATAAATCGTTTATTATTTGGGCAAAAAATGTTTACTACTACATGCATAATAGGGTTACATTACACTTCTTTTTAATTGCGTATTGCAAAATGTAAGTTTTTTTGGCATATAATATGAAAGCGTAAAATCTCAATACTACCAAAATAAAGTTTTAATATTATGACAATAAAGCATTTTCTTTAAACAAATATGGTATCGTTTCATGAATAATGGTGTAATTTTACGAGAATAAAGTCTGCAGTAAAAATCAAAAATTAAATAAATTCATAACATCATGATAAAAATCCTTTATGATTTTGATAAAATAATGGCATAATATAACAAAAAAAATGTTTTATTTTTATGTCATAAAAGTTGTAACGGTAAATATTTGGCAAATGGGTAAGCTTAAAATCTCAACACCAATAGAATAAAGTTTTGACTTTATGATAATACATCTTTTTTTTTTAAAACCAATTCATGGTATTATTGCATAATATTACGAGAATAAAGTTGTATTAAAGTCCATAATTAAAATAAACAACAACAAATAAAGTCATTATATTACAAAAAAGGTGCTATTATGAAAAAAAAGTTTTATTATTGTGGGAAATAATGTTATATTATGGGAGTAAGGTTGTAATATTGTTAGTATTGTTACAGATCAGAGGGCGTATTGACATTTATCAGTGTTCTAACAGGGCCCAGAGTTCAACGGCTACCTGGTGGGTCGTGGCAACGCCCGGGAAATCGACCTGAACCGAAACTTTCCCGACCTGAACGCCCTCATGTATTACTACGAGAAGACCAACGGACGAAAGCACCACCTGCCGCTGCCTGACAACTGGGAGCAACAGGTCAGTCCACGTGGACGGTTTGCTTAACTTACTCCAGTATCAACTGTATATCCGCCCTTATAAACTCAAGTGTAGGTCACACAGGGGTCTGCTCTCTTTGTGTTTACACACACAATGAGATATGGCTGCCTTCATGTATAATGTATCCTTATGTCAGCCTGAACCATAGCTACAGATTTAGCTTCAAAGCAAGCATGGCTCTAAACAAAGAGTACTCATAATAAATACCCGCCAGCAGACTGAACCTGCCAGGGTTCAAGGCCAGCAGATAGACTAGGACGGGCCTGAGCTTTCTCAAAGGGGTGAGTGGCAGTGTTTATTGTCCCACATACCTCACACCAGGAGAGGTATTATTTATCCGCTCTACACGCCCGATGAATGGCGATAAGTATGTAACCATAGCTGGGGTAAATAAACGGATTTGAAGCTGAAGTGTTGTCGCTGACTCTAAGACATTGTTTTGTTCCTTTTAACACCAAGTACCACCTTAAAAACTGCACGTCATTGGTCTGTAACGTATAGTGCGAGGTAAATTCAATTTCAGTAAATTTGTATATTTGTGAATGAATAATAAGGTCGAGGTTCCGCACTTACGTAACGAAATTTCGTTCTTATCTGTGCTGTAAAGTTCAAATTTGAATGACAATAAAAAGAAAGTCTAAGTCTAAGTCTAAATCTATTATAAAAAATATGATCTGCTCAAAGTTAAACACATTTTTGGGATTTTTTTTAACAGCAATTGTGGCTTTAAATGCCCTCTCGGGGTCATTAATGTCTCACTAGCCAGTAGTTGACTACCTTTGTGCGTGTGTCTGGTAAAAAAAAAAAAGTGTTGCTTATTTCCATCTGGAATAAATTGATGCAATACTAGGATGCAACCAGCAGAGGCGCTGTTCATTCAAGATCAACGTAATTGCTTTCCCGAAGAAGAACATCATGCTATTTGTTACATATAATTTTAAATGTGGTTTCATTAAAAAAATAAGTTTATATAATAGCTATGTAAAAAAAACCACAAAAAAACAAAAAAAACCTAAAATGAATCTGAAGAAATAACAAATATAATAATAATTATCTAAATAATTACCATTTAATTACATTTGAAAAAGTATTACGATTTAATTACGTTAAGTATGCTTCCTCTTAATTGATAGAGGAAATGTATAAACATTAAAAAAATAAAGTAAAAAATAATAACTAATTTAAATTAAATTAAAAGTAGTTGTCCACCTTTGTCCTACAAAATTGTATGTGAGTGTGTCTGTGAAAAAAAATAAATGTGTTGCTTATTGCAATCTTGAATAAATTGATGCAATACTAGGATGCAACCAGCAGAGGCGCTGTTCATTCAAGTTCAACGTGATTGCTTTCCCGCAGAAGAACATCATGCTATTTGTTACATATCATTTAAAGTTTGATTGCCTTAAAAAAATAAGTTTATATAATATCTACGTAAAAAACTAAACAATTTTTTGACCTCTAAAATTAATCTGAAGAAATAACAAATATAATAATAATTACATAATTAATTAACATTTAATCACATTTAAAAAAGTATTACGATTTAATTATTTTAAGTATGCTTCTTCTTAATTGATAGAGGAAATGTATACACATTAAGAAAATAAAGTCAAAAATAATAATTAATGTAAATAAGATTAAGACAAATATTATTATTTAATTATGTTGTTTTTCTTCTTTTTTAAAGTTGAATTACATTTTTTTTTTTAAAAACCTGTCCTGCCCAGCCACATGGGAAAATAATATTGTTGATCTAAATGCCCATATCTGCTTCACAGATTTATCATCCCTACTCCTGCTCAAGAAAAAGCCCTCCTATTATTGTCCCGTGGTAACAGAGGCAACAGAACAAAAAGCCGAGACTTTCAGAAGATACATTTATTCATGCATACCTGAAGATTTTCCACATTGTCTAAAAGTGAAAAACCAGTGAAAAAAAAGCAAAGCAACTGCAATACTTGTCTAGTTGGCTGGCCAAGAAGTGAAGCCAGAAAGTGAAGAATGAATCAAGAACCAGATGTCCTCAGTCTTTTTTAGAAGGTCATGTGATATGAAATAAAACATGGCACACCCTATAGTGCCTTTTTAGGGACAAGAAAACCCAAATGTACGTATTATGTTTCTCTTTTATTCAACACAGGTTGAACCAGAGACACGTGCGGTCATCAAATGGATGCAGAACTACAACTTTGTCCTATCCGCCAACCTTCATGGAGGAGCCGTGGTGGCCAACTACCCCTTTGACAAGTCGCGAGATGCCCGCTTCCGAGGGAGGACCACTTATGCCGCCACTCCGGACGACAAAATCTTCAGAAACGTGAGCCTCAAATTCCAATGTAGATGCTTTGGAAACATCATCTATAACATTTGCATATGTGTGTGTCAGTTGGCGAGGACCTACTCGTATGCACACAGCTGGATGCACAACGGATGGAACTGCGGTGACTACTTTGATGAGGGGATAACCAACGGGGCTAGCTGGTACTCGCTGTCTAAGGGTCAGTAAATGTAAACCAATATAGCTAGTTTTTAATTGTTCACTCTCAAAACCTATGGGGGGGTAGAGATGTATATAAAAAAAAAAGATGCAAAGGAATCCAAAACCCAGCTTTCTGTTTTGCACCAAGCAGTACAGTTTGGTTTGTTTTGTATGTTTCCATTGGCAAAAGTTGTACAAAAGGGTATGAAAATAACGGATAATTTCACCATGTTAGGGGGCAGTAAGGTACTGTTTTTTGTACACTGCAGGTTTTATATGTACCCCCAATTCTGTTTTAATGTCTACACCCAATATATACAGTTGTGGTCAAAAGTTTGGCTGTCTTGAGTTTCCAATAATTTATACAACTCTTATTTTTTTGTGATAGATTGATTGGAGCACATACTTGTTTGTCACAAAAACATTCATGAAGTTTGGTTCTTTTATGAATTTATTATGGGTCTACTGAAAATGTGACCAAATCTGCTGGGTCAAAAGTATACATACAGCAATGTTAATATTTGCTTACATGTCCCTTGGCAAGTTTCACTGCAATAAGGTGCTTTTAGTAGCCATCCACACGCTTCTGGCAAGCTTCTGGTTGAATTTGACATCTCCTCTTGACAAAATTGGTGCAGTTCAGCTAAATTTGTTGGTTTTCTGACATGGACTTGTTTCTTCAGCATTGTCCACACGTTTAAGTCAGGACTTTGGGAAGGCCATTCTAAAACCTTAATTCTAGCCTGATTTAGCCATTCCTTTACCACTTTTGACGTGTGTTTGGGGTCATTGTCCTGTTGGAACACCCAACTGCGCCCAAGACCCAACCTCCGGGCTGATGATTTTAGGTTGTCCTGAAGAATTTGGAGGTAATCCTCCTTTCTCCTCCTCTCTGTAAAGCACCAGTTTCATTGGCAGCAAAACGGGCCCAGAGCATAATACTACTACCACCATGCTTGACGGTAGGGATAGTGTTCCTGGGATTAAAGGCCTCACCTTTTCTCCTCCAAACATATTGCCGGTTATTGTGGCCAAACAGCTCAATTTTTGTTTCACAAAAAAAATAAGAGTTGTAGAAATTATTGGAAACTCAAGACAGCCATGACATTATGTTCTTTACAAGTGTATGTAAACTTTTGACCACGACTGTACACCCACACACACACACACACACATATATATATATATATATATATATATATATATATATATATATATATATATATATATATATATATATATATATATATATGTACACTACCGTTCAAAAGTTTGGGGTCACATTGAAATGTCCTTATTTTTGAAGGAAAAGCACTGTACTTTTCAATGAAGATAACTTTAAACTAGTCTTAACTTTAAAGAAATACACTCTATACATTGCTAATGTGGTAAATGACTATTCTAGCTGCAAATTTCTGGTTTTTGGTGCAATATCTACATAGGTGTATAGAGGCCCATTTCCAGCAACTATCACTCCAGTGTTCTAATGGTACAATGTGTTTGCTCATTGGCTCAGAAGGCTAATTGATGATTAGAAAACCCTTGTGCAATCATGTTCACACATCTGAAAACAGTTTAGCTCAATACAGAAGCTACAAAACTGACCTTCCTTTGAGCAGATTGAGTTTCTGGAGCATCACATTTGTGGGGTCAATTAAACGCTCAAAATGGCCAGAAAAAGAGAACTTTCATCTGAAACTCGACAGTCTATTCTTGTTCTTAGAAATGAAGGCTATTCCACAAAATTGTTTGGGTGACCCCAAACTTTTGAACGGTAGTGTATGTATATTTGTATATACGTATATGTAAAAATATATATATGTATGTATGTATATATATATATATGTATATTAGTATATTTTTCATTTTTCCCCATCAAACTACTGTATATACTTATATACTTAACACAAAATATGTGTTATTTATATATATATATTTTTTAAAAGTTGTTTTAATTATCATTATGTATTTATTATGGTTTTATTTTACACCAATGAAAATAATATCAACGCACAGCTATTAAGAAAAAGCTTAAAGACCAACCAAAAGAAAAAAAGGAAAGCATGCACCATCACGCGTTTGCAGCTACTTGTTGCGACGCAAAATTTGTGAATTGTCATTTTCATTCAATGCCAAAAGTTGACACATTGCAGCCATGACCCCCTGAGGTTGTTTAAATAAGGGTGGAGGGCATAGCTGCCCCCCACACGGCAGAGAAAGGACAAAGAGACTCTGCAGGGGCAGGAAGTTTCACCGCTACTCTGTATTAGATATGAATCCCGTATTGAAAATGTATTAAAAATGGCTCTAATGGGTTAACCGTGCCTATAATGTTGCCTAAAAAGGATACATTAATGTCATGGTAGCCTCCATGATTGTTACCGTGTCAGATAAGGCCACATGCGTGAATGACAGACTCCACGTGAAACTGAAGGCCTGAACTCTTTCACTCTCCACTCTCAGTAGACCTGTTTCCAAATGACCTAAAGTCCAAACCAGAACCACCTTCTCTGGTTACTTATTAGTTGTTCTAAAGGAGAGATGACAAAATCCAGCTTAATGACAACATACTTTATTTTCAACACAGAGCTGTGATTGTAATGGGAAATTAATGCACTGTATATAAACACATTTGCCCAAGTTTTATTCGGTCACTAGTTACAGTTGAAGTCTGCCTAGCAACAAGGGGTCAATTAACTATGATGTGGTCAGAAAAAAGAATACCAGCAATACCTGTTGCTGTGTTCTTAGCTTCAGGCAGTTTTTAGGCAATTCTTTAATAAGTCACATTATTTTTTTAGTTGCATACATGATTTATAACATTGGCATTTGGAAGAGAAACTATGATTAAAAAAACATCAGACAGCATGAACTGTAGTTTGTAGTCTGGTATGTATCCTAACTATCAATTTGATTTTCATTTAAAAACACCACTTCTGCCAAAAATAGTCAATGTCTGAGGTTTAGTAGTCTTGGAGGGCTTTTCATAGTCTTTACTGCATTTTACAGTGACACATTTTCACACAAAAATGCCCACAAGCACCACAAGAATTTTATGTGTGTGTTTTATGAATGCTTGTTGCAGCTGTGCGTCCTTGTTTGGAAAGTTGCTTTTTATGGTCCAGTCATGTAAGCTATTGTAAGCATCTTTGGGGAGCTTTTTCTAACAGAAGTTGCGCTTGTTTTCACAATCACATGTACAAGATTCATGTTCTGGACATGGGTCTGTGGGAAAAATGTATTGAAAATTTTAATTTAACAGGTGAGTGGAATTTACCGTTGATTAATGGCACCTTGAAAAAATGATGGCAAAGTTTGAATGCAATACGTGGCTGCAACCAGCAGAAGCACTAGTGAGTCAGTCAATTTCGTCAATTGAATTTGTGTCTGAACGCGCTCAAATGCACATGTCAACTGTTCATGTTTGTATCTTTTGCAGATGAAGCAGGAACAGCAATGTGTAACAATATATCAAAAAATTATTGCACAAACAGCACAATTGTCGTCATTCCGCGTAGCTCAGACCTACTTCCAGTTCCTATCTACAGAGCTAAGCCTTCTGGGTAATGTAGTACATAAACATTTAGCAAGACACCAGCATCCTCACTTCTTAGTTTACATGTAAAATAGTTTCTAGACCAGAGAACGCACTGGGATTTAAGCCGCACCCACTAAATTTTAGAAGAAATTTTATTTTTCCATATATTAGCTGCACCGCATATATATACCCATACAAAAGATTTTGGAAATGCTTATTTACATACCTTAATTGTTTCCAATCGGTGTCTGTAACACGGCAGTAAAATGGCTGATTAAACAAAACAGAAGTCATTCTCATAGACCCACTATCTGCGGAAGCTAGCTCTCCAATCAGCTACACCTGACCTTGGCAAATTAAGGCCCGGGGGCCGCATGTGGCCCACCAAGCTTTTCAATCTGGCCCGCCTGACATTCCCCCCCCAAAATTTTTAGATCTTTAAGATCGAAACTGTAGCTGCCATTATGATGTGCAGTGATGTTTTCAATTTACTGTAAGTCTTGAACTATACAAAGTATTTCATTGGTTGGAATCTGCGCTTTAATCTTTAAATTATATACTAGTTACTATGGTAATCTACGTCACAGCAGCTCAAGCAGTGTGGCTGGGGAGCGTTTGAGCGGGTGTCAGGGACAGACAAGGAAGGAGATTTTTACAACAAAGTTCTAAAGCTTAGTGATATATCAGATATATCAGATTGTAGGTGGGTTTATTTTTTACCCTTCGCGTTCATATTTCTCTGTGTTTGTTGCATTTTTGTTGCGTTTTGCTTGATTGTAAAATATGTCGATCGAGAGCGGGTGTGACGTTCATATGTTGTCAATATTCAGTGTTTTATCGTTCATAGTTAATATTGTAAATCACACATTCTTTATTTTCATGTACCTTCTGGGTGTCTCATTCAGTAAAAACATCCATCCATTTTCTACCGCTTATTCCCTTCGGGGTCGCGGGGGGGGCGCTGGAGCCTATCTCAGCTACAATCGGGCGGAAGGCGGTGTACACCCTGGACAAGTCGCCACCTCATCGCAGTCAGTAAAAACATTTAAAATTCCATTCCGTTTTTAAGGCGGTCTGTCATAACATGAGGTTTTGTACTAGGGTTCCTAAAAATAGATATACAGGCCCCCAGACACATTTTTTTCTCTAAATTCGGCCCCCCGAGTCAAAATAATTGCCCAGGCCTGAGCTAAACAGACTCAATAACTCCAAAGTGACATCTTGGTGAGTTTACTGAGGAATTTGTGAAACTGAACTAATACAAAATTTTTTTGATTTTAACCTAATAATACTAACACAGACACTCGTAAATGTGTTAGCATATTAGCTCATGCTAACGACGCCAGCGTCATTACATTTTGATAGCACATACAAATATGCATGAAAATACTCCTACAGACACACACGAGACGGTTTAGTAAATATTGACAGTTTTAGTTATATTGTAAAACTTACAAACGTTGCTTGGAGTGATGAATGAAGAATCCATACGAGTCGAAACGCTATGCACGGCTGGAAGTCCAGCAGCACTCCCGTTGAAAAAAAACACAAAACAAAAGCACTACTCGTAAATGGAGGGACACCTGCAGTGAGCAAACTTGTCCATAAACAAACAACAAAACACTTTCTAAATGCATTTGCTTGTTTTTTTTATTTTTGCTGTTATCGGAGAAAAATCCACAAATTAGCCGCACCGTCTTAAAAGCCTCAGGGTTCAAAGTGTAAGAAAAAAGTAGCGGTTTATAATTTGGGATTGATGGTATTTATAAATTTATTTAACCTTTTTGTTTTCCAGGGTAAGACAATTAAGAACGGATTCTGTTTTGCAATGTTGACCGAGCAAAGAGGCAGCATTTACATGACACAGATGTTGACAAGTGATGATAATCTCTCATCGTCTGATTTACAAACAAAAATGGTCTTTTTTCTTTCAATACTTACAATTGATTATTACTATTATTAGTTAGGATTACCTATAACAGTACAGTTGTCCGCCAATGAGCTCTAAAGTCCACTTTTAAGTCAGTGCTGTATAAAACAAGTAAAATATCAATACAGTATATGTTTTCCAATTTTCGTTGATATTCTGTGCTTTTTGAGGTTACGGTTACAAGGAAGACTTCAAAACATTGGTAAAAAATTCATAAAATCACAACCGTTCAATACTTTTGAAAAATTGCAACTTTTGCTGTAACTTTCTGAAAAAGCTGCCGCAAACTCAGGCATTTTAGGCTGTGACAATCACACAAAAAAAAAACGAAATCCTGGATTTGATACTTACCATCTTATAATGCTACTTGTTAGAAAAAACGTTTAAAAACACTCCTCTAAAAGGAATTACAAAACATAATAATATTCAATTAAGTAATACTTAATCGTGTATGTTTAATATTAGAGGCAATTAGACAAAATGCTCATCTCTACCATCGCTCAAGAAAAAGCTTTCCTAATAATGTAATGTACGGCAGAGAAAGAACAAAGCTTTTTTTTTTTGGTAGAGTCACGCGAGCTTTCGAGCTTGCACGAGGTCACATTTGATATGGACATGTAATATTTGTTTTAACGTCCAAGCTTTACGTCACCCTTGAACTTGGGCGTATTGCATGGTAGTTGTTTTCCAAGAAAGAGATGCTCTATTGGCATTTTTTTGTTTTTTTTGCGTTTTAAAAATAGGTCACATTTCTTTGTTGCAGGCATGCAAGACTTCAACTATTTACACACCAACTGTTTTGAGATCACGCTGGAGCTGAGCTGCGATAAGTTCCCAGCCGAGTCTACGTTGCCCAGAGAATGGCTGGGCAACCGAGAGGCGCTGGTTTCATACGTGGAACAGGTTGGAACACACACACCTCCATAATACATTTCAGAGACACTAAGCACAACATCTAAAAACATCTCTTGGCTATTTGGCCTCTCGGTTGCAAGGTTTGGAGAAACAAAAGTGCTTGGTTCAGTTTAGCAAAGTACAAAGATAAATACAGCCATGCGTTGCAACCGTGATTAAAGGGTAGAAGTGCTCCTTTCTGTTCTAAGTATAGACACAAACTAAATAGGGTGAAATTGTGATTTAAGTTTGTTTGGTGTCCCTCCCTTTGGGGGCGACATAGGAATTCACAATTATTCCCGTTTTTCAGGTGCACCATGGGCTAAAAGGCATAGTGTATGATGAAAACAACAATCCTATAAAGAATGCAGAGATCTCAGTGTCAGGAGTCAACCACGATGTGACCAGCGGTGAGTAGCTTTTAACTAGTAGTGTCATCTTAAACTTTAAATGGTGATTGTAATTTGCATTCAAAACACTTCCTTGGGGTCTCAATCAGGGCTTCTTAACCTTTTTGACCTCGGGGCCCAACTTTTCCTCTGCAGAGGGTTGGGGGGCCCACTCCAATATTAAAGGCCTACTGAAAGCCACTACTACCGACCACGCAGTCTGATAGTTTATTTATCAATGATGAAATCTTAACATTGCAACACATGCCAATACGGCCGGGTTAACTTATAAAGTGCAATTTTAAATTTCCCGCTAAACTGAATACGTCTATGTATGATGACGTATGCGCGTGACGTCAATAGTTAAACGGAAGTATTCGGACACCATTGAATCCAATACAAAAAAGCTCTGTTTTCATCTCAAAATTCCACAGTATTCTGGACATCTGTGTTGGTGAATCTTTTGCAATTTGTTTAATGAACAATGAAGACTGCAAAGAAGAAAGTTGTAGGTGAGATCGGTGTATTAGCGGCTGGCTGTAGCAACACAACCAGGAGGACTTTGACTTGGATAGCAGACGCGCTACCCGACGCTAGCCGCCGACGCGCTACCCGACGCTAGCCGCCGACGCTAGCCGCCGACGCTAGCCGCCGACGCTAGGCGCCGAGGCTAGCCGCCGACGCCAGCCGCCGACGCTAGCCGCCGACCGCACGGATGATCGTGTGAAGTCCTTCGTCCTTCCGTCGATCGCTGGAACGCAGGTGAGCACGGGTGTTGATGAGCAGATGAGGGCTGGCTGGCGTAGGTGGAGCGCTAATGTTTTTATCATAGCTCAGTGAGGTCCCGTTGCTAAGTTAGCTTCAATGGCGTCGTTAGCAACAGCATTGTTAAGCTTCGCCAAGCTGGAAAGCATTAACGTAGTATTGTTGATTTTCTGTCTATCCTTCCAGTCAGGGGTTTATTTCTTCTGTTTCTATCTGCATTTAAGCACGATGCTATCACGTTAGCTCCGTAGCTAAAGAGCTTCGCCGATGTATTGTCGTGGAGATAAAAGTCACTGTGAATGTCCATTTCACGTTCTGGACTCTCATATTCAAGAAGATATAGTATCCGAAGTGGTTTAAAATACAAATCCGTGATCCACAATAGAAAAAGGAGAAATTGTGGAATCCAATGAGCCCTTGTACCTAAGTTACGGTCAGAGCGAAAAAAGATGCGTCCTGCACTGCACTCTAGTCCTTCACTCTCACGTTCGTCATCCACGAATCTTTCATCCTGGCTCAAATTAATGGGGTAATCGTCGCTTTCTCGGTCCGAATTGCTCTAGCTGCTGGTGTAAACAATGGGGAAATGTGAGGAGCCTTTCAACTTGTGACATCACGCTACTTCCGGTACAGGCAAGGCTTTTTTTATCAGCGACCAAAAGTTGCGAACTTTATCGTCGATGTTCTCTACTAAATCCTTTCAGCAAAAATATGGCAATATCGCGAAATGATGAAGTATGACACATAGAATGGATCTGCTATCCCCGTTTAAATAAATAAAAAATCATTTCAGTAGGCCTTCAACATTTAATTAGTGAATTACTCTGGATTTTAATTGTATTAAACAATTATATCTAACAACTTACAATTTATAACCTTGTCACATTGAACTATTGCAATGTCGTATGGTGCAACACGTGTCCCAGTTATCTTAAAAAACTGGATATTCTTCAGAAGAGAGTCATACATGTTATATCATGGGCAAACTTTAATGCTCCCTCAAATCCTCTTTTTTATGGGTATAATCTTACTGAGTGCAACAGATTCCATAGTGCTTGTATTATGTATAACATAGTATACTGATTAAATTATAGACTCATTCCAGTGACCACTACTTCTCATAGATATAACACTAAAAGTAAACCTTTTTATAAAGAGGGGAACATCGTCATCTAAAGTGTACAAGCTTTAGTATGGCCTGTATAGGCCCAATGATCTGGAATGAGATTGATAGCTTTATAAAAGAATCACATTCTTTAAACTTTTTTAAAAAGTGTTTTAAGCTAAATTTATTGCAATGTTATGCTTAGTATATTTAGCACACCCATTATGGCTGAGGAATTCACATTAGTCGCATAATTTTGGTCTTGACCTCTGTATGAATGATGAGAGTATCGCAGATCTTCAAGATGCAATCTTTTAATCAATTTTGAATAATAGGATATTGAGACTGATTTGTTGGATTTAAAGATTCCTTTTTTATAAATGTCAACCTGTTGGTAGGTTGGTATGAAATTGTAAATGGGTATTTGGTGGGTAGAGTTTGAAAGGAATTGTATTGTACTGTATTTTGTATATTATATGATGATGTATATTTTAACTGTGGGTCCCTGTCCATAAACGCTTCTAGGATTACCTTTTTGCAGAACAGACTCTGATATTAACAAAAGAAACAATCATGTAATACAAAATGATGTCTGTCTGTAAATAAATAAATAAAAATGATATGGTAGAAAAATAAGTAACTATAATGCATAAGACCAAACTCGTAAATAATTGACGAAAAATACATTTATATACAATTATGTTGCGCTAAAATAAATCAACTAAATTAATAATTAATGTGTTCCTTAACTGAACTGTCAATACAATTCAAGTACAAATAAAAATACAGCATCCCCACTTTAGTCATAATTTTTGCGCTTAAGAAACTAGTCTGTGACTTTAGCTCCAAACTTTTGACTGTTTGTTTAGGATTGTCATTACTGCCATAAGTGGCGGAAAAGTGTAATACAAATGAGTACAGTTGCGGCCCATACCGACCACAGCTCAGAAAGAGGTAGCCAACAATGGGCCACGGCCCTATGGTTAAGAAACACTGATCTAAATAATGTGTATTGAATATGCTTTGGTGGAAATTTTGCGTAAATTCTGCTCCACGGTCACATTTATATAACCTGTTTTTCGCAGTCTGTCTGCAAGATGTTCGTTTGTTTGTTTCTCTCTGATCGATACAGAGCTGCATAAACCAGCATTTATGTTACTACGTGCATGCCAAGATTAGATCAAAATAATACTTTAGCCTACCTTCTCTTGTGTTTCCTCAAACTCAGTTGGCCTCACACAGAGCTCCTCCCCTATGATTAATAGCTTTACCTAATGTCCAAATGAGTACATCCACATGCTGTGACATCACGATGCAGCCAGACTGCAAAACACAGCAATCAGAGGCGTCCAAAATTGCATGTAAGCTCAAGCACAAAGGCATTAATATTCTGATTTGATGCTTTGGCATTGTTTAACACGAGTATCCAACATTGTAACATTATTAAGTCAAAAAAGCCAAAAATCATTTTAGGTCCCCTTTAAAGTGTCCACATTTTTTTCTGCACATACGAGAAAAATATATGAGTCACCATGCGCATTTTTGTTTAATGAACATACTAAAACCAATTGTATATGTATTCATTTGTACTATTCATTGTTTTTTTGTTTTTGTTTTTTTGTCCTGTCCAGCTTCTCAGGCAAATCATATAGTAGATGTAGATGCCTATATCGGCTGTTCAGATTTACTTTACAAAAGTACTATTCATTGTAATTCATTTGGATTAACATGTTTTACTTTATTTTCCTTAAATCTTTCAATTAACTAAATAAAAATACCAAATGTGTTGTATTTTTATTTTATTTTAACCCTTTAAAGGGGTTTAATCATGAATTGATTAACGTGGACCCCGACTTAAAACAAGTTGAAAAACTTATTTGGGTGTTACCATTTAGTGGTCAATTGTACGGAATATGTACTGTACTGTGCAATCTACTAATAAAAGTCTCAATCAATCAATCAAAACTATACTATACCATACTTGCCAACCCTCCCGTTTTTAGCGGGAGACTCCCGGTATTCAGCGCCTCTCCCGATAACCTCCCGGCAGAAATTTTCTCCCGACAAACTCCTGGTATTCAGCCGGAGCTGGAGGCCACGCCCCCTCTAGCTCAATGCGGACCTGAGTGGGGACAGCCTGTTCTCACGTCCGCTTTCCCACAATAACTTTAATATAAACAGCTTGCCTGCCCAATGACGTCATACCATCTAGGGCTTTTAGAGAGTAGAGTGCACAACTGCGCACACAACAAGGAGACGAAGCAGAAGAACGAGGAAGTTACAGACATGGCGACGCCGTCGACGAGCAAGATGAAGAAATACGCTTGCAAGTTCCAAAACGAATGGAAACAAGAATTTCAGTTCATCCAGGACAGTTCGAAGGGGAAGGGGTATGTAATTATGTTGCCTGTACATTTTGTATAACTTCTCCATTGAACACGGTGGCCGAGTCATGAACGGAGGAGAAGTTAAACAGGACAATACTGCCATCTACTGGATAGCCCCCGGAACACTGAAATTCAAGTATTTATTTTATTTATATGTATAATAAAATATATATACATACATATATATACATACATACATACATACATACATACATACATACATACATACATACATACATACATACATACATACATATATATATATATATATATATATATATATATATATATATATATATATATATATATATATATATATATATATATATGTATATATAGTATAGTATAGTATAAGTATTTTTTATATATATATATATGTGTATATATATATATATATATATATATATATATATATATATATATATATATATATATATATATATATAAAAAAAATACTTGAGTTGGTGAATTCTAGCTATAAATATACTCCGCTATTAACCACCCCCCCGCCCCACCCCGACCGCGCGCCCCCCACCCCCCACCCCTCACCTCCCAGTATCGGAGGTCTCAAGGTTAGTATGCTATACATTTGCATGACATGCGTAATTTTACAAATTTAAACACATTACCTTTTGCTTATCTTTTTTTGTTTTTGTTTTGGGCACAGTAAGTGAACAAAATGGAAAACATAAAACTGCTCAGCTTCAATGATTTTTCAAATGAAACATACAAAAATACTGGCAGGTAATTCTTCAAGAAATGACAAAAGTAAATATAGATATAGCGTGAATAAATACTGAAAGATGCAGGGGACACTTTAATACTTCCGATACATTTTCTGCCCTAGAGATGCTAAAACTAATACAATGCAGGTCAAAACGTGACCTTTAGCAACAAAACATGCAAACGTGCTAGAATGCAAACACAGATGGAATACATTGCCCTCTAGTGGCTTAAACTGTAAATGCACCTTGAAAAAGTTACTGTCCATGCAACACATTGCAATACTTTTTTCACGTTTCTGTAGGAGTGGCTGGTGACTATTTCCGCCTCCTGTTGCCGGGCACGTACACCGTGACAACCTCCGCCCCCGGTTACACTGCCTCTACCAGCACCGTCACCGTGGGACCAGCTGAGGCCACACAGGTGGATTCCTTATCACAGAACCAGTTTAAAAATATCATACAAGGCTCGCTTCCTTTTTTTTTGTATGAATATTAAATATTCTGTTGTGTTGGTTACCTTTTCTTTTGTTCCCTCTCTCTCCAGCTGCATTTTCATTTGAAAAAGGCCCCAAAAGCCAACCTGAAGACAAAGCACCACTATGGAAAAAAGAACCTGTCATCCCCCAAGTCTTCCTTAAAACTTGGTCCAAGATGAGTCCGTGATTTACAGAACACATAAACCTGCTATATGAGTAAACACACATAGAAACTAAGGACAAAACTATGTAGACCTATGATTATGTATTATTTTTGTTAATATACTTTCTTGTCTGTATTGATTAATTATTGCCAGACCGGCGTATTTATATAACATTATTGATGGATACAAAGGTGATCGTGCTTTATTTGTATGTGCAATTATTTGATGATTACCTACAATGGAAATAAAATAATGTTGTTTTTTGTCACATGTCACTTTTTCTTCAGAGTGTACACGGTGTGCATAATTCAATTTGACGGGATGCTTATTAAGTGCAATGGGGCGATGCCTGGGCATAATCACATCCTCAGCAAAAAACTTACAATACTGTATTTTTTAAGAGTAAACGCAAAAAACTATGAGCTGTGATGTTTAAATTTCTTTTAATCAACCGATTAATTATTTCACTATAACATAATGTTAAAATGATAAATTAACTACAATGGCATTACTATATATTCAAACACATACACATAAATCTTTGATATTTTTTATACACATTTGTTTTATTTTGCTGTAAAAATTTGGTCTGGCTGTCTAATTTTGCTTAAGTAAAAGTATTTAATCCAAAATTATTTTTACACCAGTTAAAACATAAACACAAAGTACAGGAAAACACAGTATTATCATCAGGATTGAAAACAAAAAAAACTTTGTACCATCACATGTATGTGGCCATTTTTTACTAGACAGATTTGATACAACGCAATCACTTGTTACACATCCATCCATCCATTTACTACCGCTTTTCCCTTACGGGGTCGCGGGGGGTGCTGGAGCCTATCTCAGCTGCACACCTATGCAAAATTGGAGACATTCAAGCCAGGCTCCATAAGGCTATATGAATGAGGGCTGCCCCTCACAAAGCCGAAGAAAGGCAACGAGAGCCGGCGGTACAGAAAGTTTTACTGTATACACTGATAATTCTCCTACAATACTACATTTTAAATATAAGAAAATATCAAATACACAAATGAAATTAAAACTATTGTATTTTGTTTTATATTATTGTCATTTTAATCACACTACAATAAATCACTATAACATTTACTTTATTGTATTTATTTGCAACCTTTTCATTACTAGGGCCTGAGCAGCTAAAAAGCTGTGAAGGCTCTATTGAAATTGCTTTGTTAATTATTATCCCCACACTTTGATCACAATTATGAGGCTCTTAACATGCATGAAAACTCACCAATCTTTGCAGGCGCATCAGGTCCGGCAAAAAATTTGATATTTTTGGGGGCCCTGACACAAAAATGTTATTATAATTTCGAATCAGTAGCACCCCCTTGAAAATGAGAAAAAAATGACCCCCTGCTACCAGATTCACATTTCATCATGAAAATTGATGGTGATGTCTATCATGAAAGGACGCACGTACAAAACCCAAAACCAGTGAAGTTGGCACAATGTGTAATTCGCAAATAAAATCAGAATACAATGATTTGCAAATCCTTTTCAATTTATATGCAATTGAATAGACTGCAAAGACAAGATATTTAATGTTCAAATTGAGAAACTTTTTTTTTTGTGTGTGCAAATAATCATTATTTTAGAATTTAATGGCAGCAACACATTGCAAAAAAGTTGGCACAGGGGCATTTTTACCACTGTGTTACATGGCCTTTCCTTTTAACAACACTCAGTGAACATTTGGGAACTAAGGAGACCAATTTTTAAAGCTTTTCAGGTGAAATTATTTCCCATTCTTGCTTGTTCAACAGAAATACCACAACTCCGTTGTGGTATTTTAGGCTTCGTATTGCACCACACATTTTCGGGTTAAACTGGCATGATAACTTTTTTTTTTGTTGCCAATTTTGAAGCAGATTACCTCAAATTAATTAAACATGGTACTTGACACATGCTAACTGTTATATGCTAACTTTTTTAACTAACTGTATGCCTCAGAGTCATATAACTTGGTTCCTGACGCATTCTAACTGTAAGAATGCTAACGTTAGCCTTATCAACACCAAGAGCGCTGAAAAGAGGAAGTGTATGAAATTAATTGAATACATTTTTTTTTTAAATCATCAAAAACATGATGGAGCATGTTGGCAATTTGGCGAAGCAATTTAGGCGTATCACTGCCATTCTGCACCATACTGAAGCAGAATGAGAAAGTTAATCAAGAATTTTTAAATAATATCTTAAAGGTGGACATTTAATCCTTAAAAATTTGGAAATGCTGCTGATGGCGTGTTTGACAGAAAAGCATCCGGAATGAGATACCGTAGAAGTCCACTTTCTATGCTAAATAATGTACATTATTATTACATTACTTTGTAAAACAACTGTAGTTGTTATTGTATACAAAAATAATACAATATAATATTCTACTATTTCTTATCTGAAAGTATTATTAAGGCATTTTACATGTTAAAATTGTGATGTTTTAAACTGGCCAGGCACCAATTAAATGTATTTATTTCATTTCAATTGGGGAACGCTGATGTTTGTTTTGAGTTAAGAGCTCGGTCACGGAACCAATTAACCTCGTAAGTTGAGGTACCATTGTAGTTTGGTTTGAACACAAACAATTTCAGGAATGTGTATCCTGAAGATGGCAGCAGAGTACAAGAAAGCTTGAATTTGACATGACTTAGTTTTATTACAGCACGTAAAGCTGAATGCAATCATCTAAATGCAATATCTCCCTATTCCCTACTAATTAATACATTTTGGCTGAAAACTTGCAGAAAAAGAAGACTACATGTATGTTTTGAAGTATGAGGAAGCAACTTTCTATAAAAAGATCTCTCATTTTCCGTGTGCTTTTCTCAAAGCAAACAAAGCATAAACAATACTCTCCTAAGTGAAAGGAACGAGGAAAAGACCACTTCACATTGCAGGCTGTGACGTAAAAAGGGACATTACCAGGTCAAAAGTACTAATCTGAGGTCTGCACTACCTATTGCATTTAATTCACGATTTAGTAGGCCTCTTTTTGCCACCAATAGGAAGTTTGGTCACTGCAGGAGGAGACACAACAGAAGGATTGTGTCCTACAGCGGCCTACAGAGCATAGAGTGACGGAAGCAAATATTGAAAGACAACAATAGACCCTCAAAACCGCTGTTGGATGTGAGGCACAAAGGATGGGTTTCATACAGTCACACAGCTCTGGAGTGTTCTCATTGCTATGTGTGTGTTCTGCATTTGCTTACAAGGACAAAACATGGCATCACCGATGCACCACGCTGCCGGGCATCTCCCACACTCTCATAATTGTGTTCATTGATTCAAATTTGAGATACGGCCGTACGAAAGGCAGCTATGTGAACCACTACACTAGCATTAGCTACACTAATTCCATGACAGTAAAAAAGGGATATTTTATTGTAATATTAAAGTTAAGTTAAAGTTAAAGTACCAATGATTGTCACACACACACTAGGTGTGGTGAAATTTGTCCTCGCCTGATATACTGTATATATAGCTGTAAAACCAAAAAAAGAACACTACAATATGAAAAAGTATAATGTAATAAAATCATTTAAATTGTTTTATTTATTTTTGTTTTGCAAATAATCATTAACTTAGAATTTAATGGCTGCAACACATTGCAAAAAAGTTGGCAAAAAAGGGGCATTTTTACCACTGTGTTACATGGCATTTCCTTTTAACAACACTCAGTAAACGTTTGGGAACTGAGGAGACCAATTTTTGAAGCTTTTCAGGTGGAATTCTTTCCCATTCTTGCTTGATGTACAGCTTAAGTTGTTCAACAGTCTGGGGGTCTCCCTGGTGGTATTTTACGCTTCATATTGTGCCACACATTTTCAATGGGAGACAGGTCTGGACTACAGGCAGGCCAGTCTAGTACCCGCACTCTTTTACTACGAAGCCACGCTGTTGTAACATGTGGCTTGGCATTGTCTTGCTGAAATAAGCAGGGGCGTCCATGATAATGTTGCTTGGATGGCAACATATGTATAAGCACTTAAGCATTAATGGTGCCTTCACATATGTGTAAGTTACCCATACCTTGGGCACTAATACACCCCCATACCATCACAGAGGCTGGCTTTTGAACTTTGCTCACGCATTTGTTCACAAAGTGGTGACCTTCACCCCATCCTTGTTTGTGAATGGCTGAGCATTTCATGGAAGCTGCTTTTATACCCAATCATGGCACCCACCTGTTCCCAATTAGCCTGTTCACCTGTGGGATGTTCCAAATAAGTGTTTGATGAGCATTCCTCAACTTTCTCAGTCTTTTTTGCCACTTGTGCCAGCTTTTTTAAATATGTTGCAGGCATCAAATTCCAAATGAGCTAATATTTTCAAAAAATAACAAAGATGTCCGGTTCGAACATTAAATATCTTGTCTTTGAATTGAATATAGGTGGAAAAGGATTTGCAAATCATTGTATTCTGTTTTTATTTACGATTTACACAACGTGCCAACTTCACTGGTTTTGTGTTTTGTAATTAAACAGCATTTAATAATCAAAACGCTTTAAAACACCAGCAGTGGCTACAAGTGTGAGTTGGGTTCAGATACAATGTGTATGTGATAGCTTCGAAACATGGGCAACAAATTAAAAAGAAAGACTTAAATTGCTATCTAAATTGCTATTTTATATTCTAAAAATGCCTGACAAATAAATACAGAAATTACAGAAATTAAAAATATATAATATAAAATAAATATTTGAAAAAAACACATAATACTTTATGTGTCAAATAAATATCTAAACACAATTTAGGCCCTCCACATATTACTATCGATTTTTATATGCAATACATTGAAAACAGATAAATAAATGTATTTATCCATCTGTTACCTATTAGCGCTGATGCTTGGCAGGGGTCTGCGATGAGGTGGCGACTTGTCCAGGGTGTACCCCGCCTTCCGCCCGAATGCAGCTGAGATAGGCTCCAGCACCCCCCGCGGCCCCAAAAGGGACAAGCGGTAGAAAATGGATGGATGGATGGGCTTGGCAGGAGTTGCAGTGACTTGGAGCCAATCCCATTATGCAATGGCTGTGGTATATCCTGTAAGAAGTTGCACTTTGTTCATTAAGCATGTATTTCTCTGTACTTCGCTAAAGTAAATTGATCTATTACACATATCATTTATTGGGAATTGTTTATGTTGCCATCTATGAGTGTGTGAACATTATTGACTAGGTGTACAGGTGTGTGTGTGTTTTACTGTGACGTCTATCTCTTCCTTTTCTATGCCCACACTTGAGATTAACTCCGTTTCCTGCCATTGTTGTTGCACATACAAGATCACATTTTAGGAAGCTGACGTGCAGACGCAGCAAAAAAGTGGATTCAGCCATTCGCACCACAAACACGTGTGATTACCTCAACTGAGAAATGGGTGACCAAGTATTAATATGTGTAAAGACTATATTGATTATATGCATCTGATTTTTTTTAAAGAATAGACAGCGGAAGTTTTATTAGAGGGAGGAATGTCATCAAACAGATCAGCTCTTTAGCATCCATTTTATGTAATTTTTAAACAAAAATAAATCAACACTTGTTACATGGCTACAAGACAGGATGAGTAGGTAGTAGCAACTGATTCTTTAAAAAAAATCATAAAACTCGTGTCATATAGAGGATCTTTGATATTGCACATTCTTAAAACAGCAGAGCCCTTCATTAATATACTGTGTATAAATCTTTGAATTAGTATTTTTGCAGTAAATTCCTAAAAATAGAAGAGCATGCCATTCCTTTTTAGTATTGTTGACAGGCATTCTTGCAGGAGAGTTCTAAAAACACCAAAGCACTATCTAATATATAATCATTGACAAGTATTTTTTTTTATAGCATACATACTATCTTTGACTGGCCTTTTTGCAGAATATCCCAATAAATAGCAGAGCACTCCTGTCATAAACTGTACAGTGGATGTAATTATAGTGTTTTTGCAGTAGGTCCTTAAAACAGAGAGTTCCTGTTTTCTGTATCCTGTTCATGTTATGGATGATGTTTCTTCATTTCACTTTATTACTTTTTTCATTCATGGTTACTGAATGAATAAAAGTAAAGGCAGACGTCTAGGTAGCCGGCCCTAACTTACTATTTCGCAATGTCAATACAAAAAACTAATTTATTATTACATCATGGTAATGTGTTGTAAATAAGCTTAAGCCTTGGTTTTTTTTTTGTGTGCGTGTGTTTTTTTTTTATTGAACAACAAACATTAATTTATAATTCACACAAAAGTCAAGGCACTTTCAAGGAAAGAAAACATAAGCAAATACAGGTAGAGTATTAAACATAATAAATAATAATAATAATAATAATAATATATATATATATATATATATATATATATATATATATATATATATATATATATATATATATATATATATATATATATATATATATATATATATATATATATATATATATATATATATATATATAAGACAAAAAGGGCTACCTAAATCACTTTAAATGTTTTTAACAGAGATATCAATTTAAGGGCTTTTGTAGTTTAAGCCGTGTTAGTTGTAGCATTCCAGACTCCACTTGCTAGCCTAAAGTAACACAAAAAAAACAACTCACATATACACCTTAAAAACACACTTATTGTACCCGATAATCGATGTAAATGTGTCGTTTGAAAAATTGAATTGGTTCGTACTTTTTCAAATACATTTGGAAACACTCACTCTTTTTTTTGTCAGGCATCAAGTCGGGCAACTCACGAGACACTCGCTGGAAAACTTTCTTTTCCAGTCAGGCAATTAGGCGGGGCACCTATAATGGGGGGGAAAAGCATAGACAGGAAAAAGTGGGTGGTCTCGTCTGCAGAGTGAAGGCATGGAGCGACGCGAAGCAGCGACGAGATGACAGCTGATCCCGCCGCAACACAGCCAAGATCTGCGGTAAGCCTCTAGGCTGTGTGCCAGCCGGGTTTTTTTTTTTAAACAAAAAACAAGAGGTTATTCACTAAGTTGATGTTTTTTAAGCGGTCGGAAGTGTAGCTAAATTCTTTGGCGAGGACGCTTCAAGTGCCAACACATCATCCGCTAGTTTAAAAAAGTTGTCTATGTTCTACCTTCCTGGATCTTAAAGTTTTCCCCTCTGGACTTCAGTCACCCGAACAGGTAATACTTTTTATTTTAACTGATCCTAAATGTGTATTGGGGTTTGTAATAACATGCTTACGTATGAATGCATACACGCATGACTATACCTAACCATAAACACGATGATGATGATGATGTGTTTACAAAGTGGCTATCAACACTGATGGCCTTCAATGGCCTCAGACCAAATAATCCCAAGAGATCCTGCTGTCTCTCACCTGTCAGTAGTTTATACGCCCTTCCAAGGGCTCTTCCTGGGTCTGGAGCCTATCCCAGCATTTTTCTATCATACTGCATAACCTGGAGCCTATCCCACTGATCTCAGCTGATTTGTAGGGTGAGAGGTGGGATACACCATAATCTGGTGGCTATGCAATCGAAATAAATGAGTTTATTTCGGTCATATACTCAACCATTTTGTGTGATCCACATCCCACCTCCCCGGATTGTAAATAATCAAATGTAGATACTTATTCTTATGCTTTCTGATCTCTCTCTATGTCCACTACTTGCTGTACATATCCTTCCAAGTCAGTCCTACACTGTTCCAATGTCCATTTCTCTGATAATGCAATTGGTGATGACCGAAGTGTTGATATTAACCAACCCCCGCCCCCCCCCCACACACACCACCACCACCACCACCACCACCCTCCACATCCCACACCCCGGATTGTAAATAATGTAAATAATTAAATGTATATACTCTGATGATTATCTTGTGTGATCATGACTGTATTATGATGATAGTATATATCTGTATCATGAATCAATTGAAGTGGACCCCGACTTAAACAAGTTGAAAAACTTATTCAGGTGTTACCATTTAGTGGTCAATTGTACGGAATATGTACTGTACTGTGCAATCTACTAATAAAAGTTTCAATCAATCAATCAATTTAACAGTACAGATTATACATATTTAACAATCACACAAAAAGAAAAGAAAAAGAATGACCGAAAAGGAATAGGCTGAAGCCAAGGCTTATATTTGCCTATCCTATACCTTCACTGAAAGTAAGATTACCTGGAACATCAACGTTCACAAAATCAATGGGATGAAAGTAGAGATGTCCGATAATGGCTTTTTTGCCGATATCCCGATATTGTCCAACTCTTAATTATAGATTCCGATATCAACCGATACCGATATATACAGTCGTGGAATTAACACATTATTATGCCTAATTTTGTTGTGATGCCCCGCTGGATGCATTAAACAATGTAACAAGGTTTTTCCAAAATAAATCAACTCAAGTTATGGGAAAAAAAATGGCAACATGGCACTGCCATATTTATTATTGAAGTCACAAAGTGCATTTTTTTTTTAACATGCCTCAAAACAGAAGCTTGGAATTTGGGACATGCTCTCCCTGAGAGAGCATGAGGAGGTTGAGGTGAGTGGGGTTGGGGGGGGGGGGGTTGAGGTGTGTGTATGGGGGGGGGGGTAGCGGGGGGTGTATATTGTAGCGACCCGGAAGAGTTAGTGCAGCAAGGGGTTCTGGGTATTTGTTCTGTTGTGTTTATGTTGTGTTACGGTGCGGATGTTCTCCCGAAATGTGTTTGTCATTCTTGTTTGGTGTGGGTTCACAGTGTGGCGCATATTTGTAACAGTGCTAAAGTTGTTTATACGGTCACCCTCAGTGTGACCTGTATGGCTGTTGACCAAGTATGCCTTGCATTCACTTGTGCGTGTGGAAAGCCGTAGATATTATGTGACTGGGCCGGCACGCAAAGGCAGTGCCTTTAAGGTTTATTGGCGTTCTGTACTTCTCCCTACGTCCGTGTACTACTCCGTACAGCAGCGTTTTAAAAAGTCATACATTTTACTTTTTGAAACCGATACCGATAATTTTCGATATTACATTTTAAAGCATTTATCGGCCGATAATATCGGACATCTCTAGATGAAAGTAATTGTTACTATATTTTTGAATTTATATAGCTCGGTTGGTAGAGTGGCCGTGCCAGCAACTTGAGGGTTCCAGGTTCGATCCCCGCTTCCGCCACCCTAGTCACTGCCGTTGTGTCCTTGGGCAAGACCATTTACCCACCTGCTCCCAGTGCCACCCACACTGGTTTAAATGCAACTTAGATATTGGGTTACACTATGTAAAAGTGCTTTGAGTCACTAGAGAAAAGCGCTATATAAATATAATTCAGTTCACTTCAATTTTCTATTATTTCATCTTTCAAGGTTTTCTTAAACCTTAACAAAGAACTACATGTCTTGAACTCATCACTGAGCTTGTTCCACCATTTAACTCGTAAAACTGAAATACATTTGTATTTTATATTCGTTCTTACTTGACCTATTTCAAAAACCAAATTATAATTTTCTCCTCTTAATTTAAATAACCTAAGAATACAAGCTGGAAGGCTGTTGTTCTTTACTCGAAACATAATTTCCATTGTTTTTAAAAACACAATTTCTGAACATTTTAACACAATAGAACTTATAAATAATGGATTGGTATGTTCATAGTAGCACGATTTGTGTATTATTCTAATTACCCTTTTTTGAAGTTTAATTATTGTGTCTATGTTTGCTTTATAAACATTTCCCCAAACTTCAACACAATATGTTAAATACACAATATGTTAAATATGGAAAAATAAAAGAATAATATAACTTATGCAGACATTTCTTATTCAGCATGTGTCTTACTTTATAAAGACTAGCAATGGATTTGGATATTTTTCCCTTTATATATTCAATATGCGGTTTCCAACATAATTTATGATCATTTATTATTCCCAATAATTGAGCCTATCTCAGCTACAATCGGGCGGAAGGCGGGGTACACCCTAGACAAGTCGCCACCTCATCACAGGGCCAACACAGATAGACAGACAACGTTCACACTCACATTCACACACTAGGGCCAATTTTAGTGTTGCCAATCAACCTATCCCCAGGTGCATGTCTTTGGAAGTAGGAGGAAGCCGGAGTACCCGGAGGGAACCCACGCAGTCACGGGCAGGACATGCAAACTCCACACAGAAAGATCCCGAGCTCGGGATTGAACTCAGGACTACTCAGGACCTTCGTATTGTGAGGCAGACGCACTAACCCCTCTGCCACCGTGCTTGATTTAATTTTGCTTCACAGTTTGTCCTTGCACCACTAAACACCATACATTTAGTTTTCTTGTCATTTAATGATAATCTATTAATATTAAACCATTTCTTTTAGCTGAAGCAACTCAACCTCTATTATCCTCAACACTTCCTTCAAGTCTTCTCCTGAACAATATACATTTGTATCATCTGCAAACATAATACATTTGAATTTATTAGATACTGAACAAATATCATTTAAATAAAGTATAAATAACTTAGGTCCCAATACCGAGCCTTGATGAACCCCACAAGTTACTCTTCTTGGCTGTGATTTAGTCTTATGAATTTCCACATTTTGAGATCTATTACTTAAATAACTACTTAACCACTGTTGTAAAACACCTCTTATGCCATAGTTTTCCAACTCATACTTTGTGTCTGGAGCCTATCCCAGCATTTTCTATTATACTGCACAACCATAATCGGGTGGCTATGCAATCGCAGGTCGCATATTGACAAACAATCACTCGTACCTTGGGTCTGGAGCCTATCCCAGCATTTTCTATCATACTGCATAACTGGAGCCTATCCCATGGATCTCATCTGATTTGTAGGGTGAGAAGTGGGATACACCATAATCTGGTGGCTATGCAATCGCAAGTCGCATATTGACACGCAATCACTCGTACTTTGGGTCTGGAGCCTATCCCAGCATTTTCTATTACACTGCATAACCTGGAGCCTATCCCACTGATCTCATCTGATTTGTAGGGTGAGAGGTGGAATACGCCATAATCTGGTCGCTATGCAATCGCAGGTCGCATATTGACAAACAATCACTCGTGGACAATTTAGAGACTCCAATGAACCCAGTGCTTCTCTCTAGGGGGGCATAAGAGACAAGGGACTTCCAGTATTAGTATCATTCTTGAACGATACACAGGCCTTCAGCTAGGTGGCAGCGCTGCTCGAATTAATCGACAGTCTCAACCAGGAAATATGACCAAGTATAAGTTTACGAAAAGGTGTCAGGGGACACCTTATCGTGTGAAAAAGCAGACATTTGCAGCTAGAATAGTCATTTACCACATTAGCAATGTATAGAGTGTATTTCTTTAAAGTTAAGACTAGTTTAAAGTTATCTTCATTGAAAAGTACAGTGCTTTTCCTTCAAAAATAAGGACATTTAAATGTGACCCCAAACTTTTGAACGGTAGTGTATGTATACATTTTTTGAGCCTTTCAAAGAAAAAATATCATCATAGCAAATTGTGCATCGCATAGCGATGACGTCATGGTCACCACGCCCTTAACTTGCCCTAACCACGCCCCCACTGCCACAGGTATCTCGGTAATCTAGGGGAAACCCTTAAGTATATATTGTAGTAAAAGTTTGTGCACTTATAACACAATATAAAGTGCTATGCAGTACAGTTAATTTAAAAAAACAAAAACATAAAAAGTAGTGATGATTACCTTTTTACAGCATTTATTAACTGTGACATGCACACACACTGTCACTACCATGTGGTGCACTCACAGTTTGAAATCACAAAACTCCTTAACTTCAACAGCCAGGTAGCTACAATGATTAAGAATATTCAATTGCTTTATGGATTTTATTTTGTTGGTTAATTTTCTTAGGGTGCAGTAGTTGGGGATAGGAGGAAAGGAGGCAGTGTTGACAACGCTGTGGATACTTCCTGAATGTTTCAAACCACACATTACTTGTCCATTGCTTTTTTTGGACTTCTATGGAGCTAGAAAACTAGAAAAAAACACTAAAAAAAACACTTTAAAAGCACACAAAGACTGAGCACAGTATCTAATGCCTGCAACACTCAGCTGACAAACAATGAGCATCATCAATCAATCAATCAGCCCGCCTGCAATGGATGTGCTTTTGGGCACAAAATGGCTGCGCTGCGAGGCACTCGATGGTTGGAGGAAACGTTTGTACACTGAGACAACGTTCATACAACAAAGCATTTTTTATACAGTCTATGATATGTCAATTGAAAAGTCTGTACAATAAGGAGTTGGTAAATCAAGGTTCCGCTGTAAAATCGAAATAATAAATATGAATACATAGAGGAAAACCATGTTAAACTGTTGTAGGTTGAAAATATAACTTGTTATTCCCCATTCCAAAGTGACTAGTAAAATGTGCAAGCAATGGCTGGTTTCTGTTATGTCGACTACCGCTTATGTCCACACCGGTCAGCCCGTCTGATTGGTGTATACATAAAAAATGGGTTCCACTGCAATATGCACTAAGTATTCTGCTCAAGCTATAGGCACATATTTTTGTGAATATATTGTTTTGAACATAAGAGTTACAGTACACTTGCATTAGTAACTTTAATCAAATAGAAAGGCAACCCTCTAAATAAATCAAATTGTGAAGTAGCAGTACTGTGTATAGTACAGTTCAGTATTTAGACTCCTCTGGCACCGTTCATTTATATATTTCTTCAACTCTATGCGAACACTGACTGGTGTGAATATCTGTCGTGTGTGCTTCCATAACTACAGTGAGAACAGTAATCAAGTGAGGGTTGCCATGCCTTCAGTATTTAGTGCCGGGTCAGGATTTTAGACACACATAAACAACCTGCGCTTTAAATTATTTAGCGCTGCCAATGGGGTCTTATATCAACTCTCATTGGCAAAGAAACCGGAGATGTTCGTGTCAGCGTGCACGTCGGGGGACTTACTGCACACGTCCGTAAAAATCTGCCGAAAAGTGTAATTATATGCGTGCTGTGATTAAATAATAATAATAATAATAATAATACCTGGGATTTATATAGCGCTTTTCTAAGTACCCAAAGTCGCTTTACATGTTAAAAACCCATCATTCATTCACACCTGGTGGTGGTAAGCTACTTTCGTAGCCACAGCTGCCCTGGGGTAGACTGACGGAAGCGTGGCTGCCAATTTGCGCCTACGGCCCCTCCGACCACCACCTATCATTCATTCAACATTCATTCACCGGTGTGAGTGGCACCGGGGGCAAGGGTGAAGTGTCCTGCCCAAGGACACAACGGCATGGTAAGAGGCGGGGAGCGAACCTGCAACCCTCAATTTCTGACACGGGCGCTCTACCCACTACGCCAAGCTTATAAATGCCAGTTTGTGTAGATCATAACCGTTAAGTGGACTGTGTGATTCTTCCTAGTGTTTATTTTGCAGACAACAGCATAACGTACGACGGTGTGAATGTGCAGAATGAATCTGACATGATGTAAGACAGTAATCCTGTTATGTAAACACGTGCCATTCCTAAGTGTGATTCATGTAGCAAGACAATGTTGCGTTGCTCCCCCTTTTTTTTTGACATGCTAATGTTTTCGGGAGGGTATGTGCCTGTGGGGATGCTCGCACTTTTGACTCTGGTTCGGTAAAGTATGTGATGTTTTTTTCTGAAAAGTACACAAAAAGAAAAACTACAGTATTAACTTAAGATGGTAGCACATGACACTTAAGCAAATTTCATAGGACTTCTAGGACTCGGACTTCATAGGGCGGCGTGGCGAAGTTGGTAGAGTGGCTGTGCCAGCAATCGGAGGGTTGCTGGTTACTGGGGTTCAATCCCCACCTTCTACCATCCTAGTCACGTCTGTTGTGTCCTTGGGCAAGACACTTTACCCTTGCTCCTGATGGCTGCTGGTTAGCGCCTTGCATGGCAGCTCCCGCCATCAGTGTGTGAATGTGTGTGTGAATGGGTGAATGTGGAAATACTGTCAAAGCGCTTTGAGTACCTTGAAGGTAGAAAAGCGCTATACAAGTATAACCCATTTATCATTCTACGGGCCTCAATTAAAGGAGAACTGCACTTTTTTTTAAAAAATGTTTGCATATCGTTCACAAACTTTTTTTTCTTTTTTTTAGCATTGTAAAGATGATAAAAATCGCTTGCAAGATGCGGCTAATGTGAGTCACCATTTTACCCTTCATAGCCCTCCAAAATAACTTCAAAACCCATCAACGTTTTATATGCATATACAGTACAGGCCAAAAGTTTGGACACACCTTCTCATTCAATGGGTTTTCTTTATGTTCATGACTATTTACATTGTAGATTTCACTGAAGGCATCAAAACTATGAATGAACACATGTTTTATATTCTAGTTTCTTCAAAATAGCCACCCTTTGCTGTGATTACGGTTTTGCACACTCTTGGCATACTCTTGATGAGCTTTAAGATGTGTCATAGTTTTGATGCCTTCAGTGACAGTCTACAATACTATATATATACTATATATATATATATATATATATATATATATATATATATATATATATATATATATATATATATATATATATATATGTGTATGTATGTATGTATGTATGTATGTATATATATATATATATATATATATATATATATATATATATATATATATATATATATATATATATATATATATATATATATATATATATATATATAAATATATATGTATGTATAAATATATATGTATATCAAAATATTGCATAGATTATGTTTTACAGATAATCTTCAAGCCTCTTTCTGACAGTCGCTTCCGGATGCACCGTTTTGTAGGTGGTCTTACTTACGTGGCTCACCTTTGGCAGCGTCTTCTACCCGTCATCTTTGTTGTAGCGGTGTAGCGTGCAAGGATGGGAGTGGAAGAAGTCCGACCGAAACTCTAAAAACTAAAGTTCCTTGGGTGAATAATGTACACTCACTACACCGGTATGTTTTAGCGCTTTCATGGCGAGTTTACCGACAGATATAAGTAAGAACTTGACACTACTTTATATCAGAAATGGCAACAGCGGAGGATGAATGTCACAGAACAAGAAGATAGTGTCATGATCCGTGGTCTGGATCATGTTTAGTTTAGCTATGTTCTGATAGTTTTGGACTTCTTTAGTTCCTGGTTGCACTTCCTTGTTTGTTTTGTCACTATGGTTACTTATGATTTTCACCTGCCTCTGTTGTTTGGGACACACCTGTCGCTAATCATGAGATCACTATTTACAGGTAAGTCCGCCTTTGTTAATCACTCGTCCTGGCTTCATTGATTATGTCACACCATTTCCAAGGAAGTTTCCTTGTCCATGCCATAGCTTCTGTTTATTCTTAGCTTCGCGTGTTTGTAGGCACGCCTGCTTTTATTGTTTTGTGCCTGTGTTTTTGGTAGTTGGGTGATTTATGGTAACAAATCAAATCCTACCTTTACGCCTTCGTCCGGAGCCGTCCTTTTTTGCATTGAGAGAACGAACCGCAGCAAGCTGCACCCACCACGTGACAGATAGAGGCAAAAGAAGAAGCTTATCAACTCGTTGACACGCGCAATTTTTCAGGACTTCTACAGATGCCAAATACAGATCAACAGGTACCAGAATGTAAGAAAAGTTGCTTTTGCATAATTTCGCGAAACAAAACGCCAGATAATGTGTCTTACCTTATACACACACCATAATAATACTCGTATGTTTAATCCTTCAAGCGGTGTGGCTTCATAGCTTACCAAAATCATAGTAAAACATTTTGATATATTTTTGAGCGCCGTGTGTAATGTTCTATGTTTTCAAAGGAACATTTAAAATGTTGGTGTTGTTTACTTGAGACATATTGCAATAGTGCTGTCTACACTTATCTCTTATGTTTGACTGCCATCTACTGTTCACACTTATCATTACACCATGTACCAAATAAAATAGCTTCGAGGTGAGTAAGCTCAACCAAACTTATTCCTTACATTAGGCGCACTGGGTTATAAGGCGCACTGTCGACTTTTGAGAAGAAAAAAATTAATTTTAAGTGCGCCCTATAGTCCGGAAAATACGGTAATATTAGTGGTTAATCTGGCCTCAAAATAATGCTGACAATAATATAATTTATCGGCAATAATTTGTGGGACAGTATAGCCAGTAAAAATAGTTATTGGTCCAGGCCTAATTGTACTAAATACATAATACCTTTCAGACCAATTAAGTGAAATTGGATAATTTCCCACGGCAGTGGTTGGGAATCACCGCTCTATATGACAGGAGTTCTCTGCTGTTTTAGGAATCTACTGCAGATGTTGTTTGCCACTCCCAAATCTTTAACGGAACTTGCAGGCAGGTCTGCTGTCATTCCTAGGGCGGATTTGGCCTGTGGGCCAGATCAATGCCCCCCATGTAAAGGTTTAATGCTATTGGATGGTATGTTTTATGTGTGTGTATGCACAGTGTGATGTTGCTGACGACCAACATGCTGCATTGACACGATGCCAGCGATGAATACACAACTAAGGCACCATTCATCACCATTCAAATCCACCAGAGTGACCAGCTGGCAGACACACATACTGGCAGAACACTCTGGAGTGGGCTGGATACCAATTGATACCAATTGTTCACTGTGTCGTGCGAGTGCTGAGTCCACCGAAATACCTCCAAAGCCGGCGGACGTTTCTGGATATTAGTGAAATACATGTGACTCATTTTTTTGTCTTTGTAAAGATGGGGGGGAAATAGGTTGTCCCACAGTCCATGTGGTTTTCTCACCAAGTGGCTCCACACTCACAGACATCATCAATCAATCGTTCTTCTTCTTTCTTCTTTGGAATTTTAAGCAACCACAGCTGTAATGCAGAGACAGCATATCTGCACTCTAAAGCAGCTCTAATGACTATTACTCATAATAGCGGCTATACACCCAGAGTTAGCTCATTGTTTAGCAATTGGGCGACTTTCTCGCTGGTGTTGGCCTTGGCGGTCAGCTGTGTTGAGAGAGAGAAAGCTCTAAAAAATCTGCCGTGCACCACCTGCTATGCAGCAAACATATTTAGCAACCCCAACGGAACATAGAGGAAAAAGTGCGTAATAGTGAATATTGTTCCGGGTATGTAGAACTGTTTGACCTCAGCTGCTCTGCAAAAAATATGACAACGATTTCTCAGATTGATAAATGTGCCGCAACCACAATGGACATTTTTGTAATTGTGAGGAGAGGATGCAACCACAATGCCAGTGTAGTTTGTGGTGTTTTTTGTTTTAAAAACCTCACTGCCGCTCCTTAATACGACAGGGGCACTCTGCCGTTTCTGACGACCTGCTGCCAAAAATGCTCGTCAAAGATCTTCTATTTTTCTGAGATGTTGACTTCCGGTGAATGAAATAGTGGTCAACCAGAGCAATATGGCTACTGTGCAGCAAACAGAATGCAAACTATCTGAGCTTACCGTTTAAAGCAGATACGAGCTAAAAAGCAAACTAAAGTTAAAGTTATGTTAAAGACCCAACGATAGTCACACACACACTAGGTGTGGTGGAATTATCCTCTGCATTTGACCCATCCAGCGGTGGCCGCGCTCGGGAATCATTTTGGTGATTTAACCCCCAATTCCTTGATGCTGAGTGCCGGGCAGGGAGGCAATGGGTCCCATTTTTATAGTCTTTGGTATGACTCGGCCGGGGTTTGAACTCACAACCTTCCAGTCTCAGGGCGGACACTCTAATCACAAGGCCATCGATGTTTATACGTTATCAAAAACATATTTGACGAGTGATCTCTAGGAATATCCGTTGGTCGCTATCCCAGACATGGCGAACTATTCCAAATGTCATTATACAGGGCAAAACATATTAAAGCTTGGTGGGAGGATGGAGGATCAAAACTATAAATTAACACATGTGGTGTTATGTACTTAACAAAAAAAGGTGAAATAACTGAAAACATGTTTTATATTCTAGTTTCTTCAAAATAGCCACCCTTTGCTCTGATTACTGTCTTGCACACTCTTGGCATTCTCTTGATGCGCTTCAAGAGGTAGTCACCTGAACTGGTTTTCGCTTCACAGGTGTGCTTGAAGCTCATCGAGAGAATGCCATAGTTTTGATGCCTTCAGTGACAATCTACAACGTAAATAGTCATGAAAATAACGAAAACGCATTGACTGAGAAAGTGTGTCCAAACTTTTGGCCTGTACTGTATATATGTGTTATATTCGATTTAACATTATGACTTAAAGCTACCATAGCTCCGGCTCAATATAGCTGCTAGTAGAAGTAGTTGTCAAATTAGTCATGTGGTTAAAACGTGATTTTTAAATACTATATGCGGCCTAGCGTTAGATTTTACTGCCAGCAGTACCAGGTACCCAGGATATAGACCAGTGTTTCTTAACCTGGGTTCGATCGAACCCTAGGGGTTCGGTGAGTCGGCCTGAGGGGTTCGGCGGAGCCTCCGCCATGGAGGTAAAGAGAAATCCGACTTATCGTGTAAATAAAAACTTCTCTCTATCAGCATATTATGGATACCCTCAAACAATGTTCCCTCTAATTTTCCATCTGATTTGCAGGTTTTTTGATTGATTGATTGAAACTTTTACTAACAGATTGCAAAGGAAGAGAATACACAGTACAGTTTACACAGTACAGTACATATTCCGTACAATTGACCACTAAATGGTAACACCCGAATAAGTTTTTCAAGTTGTTTAAGTCGGGGTCCACGTTAATCAATTCATGGTAATGTGTGTAAGGTGTGTAATTTGTTGTGAGTTCATGCACTGTTAGTTTTGTTCTTTGAACAAGGTGATGTTCATGCACAGTTCATTTTGTGCACCAGTAAAAAAAACATACGACTTTTTCTTGAATTTGTGAATTTGAAAAAAAAAAATATATATATATATATATATATATATATATATATATATATATAATATATATATATATATTTTTTTTTTCACTAAAGAATGGTTCGGTGAATGCGCATATGAAACTGGTGGGGTTCGGTACCTCCAACAAGGTTAAGAACCACTGATATAGACCTCTGCTCTATATATACCCTTCTGAGAACCTGCATCCTCTGCAGTAGACATTGGATTTTGCATAAGAAGGCTATTTTTTCTGGGTTTTGCATAAGAAGGCTATTTCTTCTGAAACTCTGTCAAAAGAACTAGACCAAAAACAAATGTCCACTGCAGAGGATGCTGTTTCTCAAGAAGATATGACACGAGTAGAAATAAACCCTAGTCAAAGAACGGCAATGACAGGACCACGTTGATGGTTTTTACAAACTTACTCCCAAAAACACTTGTCAAAGATTTTCTTTATGACAAGAGTGCTTTGATGTTTTTAAAGCACCCTCTGCAAAAATGTTAATCAAAGATCTTCCTTATTGACACGAATGCTGTAATGTTTTTAAGCAGCGACTGCAAAAACGCTGGTCCTAGATCCTCTGCATGACAGCAGCGCATTGCTGGTTTTAAGCAGAAGTGGAAATTTTTGATGTAGCGACAGCAACATATGTCTTCAGTGACTAATAACTGTAACACGAGCATGTCTCGTACTGCTTTTGGACGAACAAAGCCTGAATTTAAAAAGAGCGCAACGATGTGTTGGCGAGGCTACTGATGTAGGAGGAAACGGCGGGTGAGTCCTTTTGGCTCATCTTCTTATGCACCACCCTCCAACTTACACATTCATATTTGGCTTTGGAGACGTTTGGCTCACGAGCACTAGGGGCATTCCGCAAGAGAATGCGAGAGTCAGAACTTTTCCATGTCCTCCCACGTCTTCCTTTCCCCGAGCACGTGTTGAATATAAATGGAACACACTTTGCATAAACATGTCCAAAGACAAGAGAACAGCTCAGATGTTTGTGCTCAAGAAGAGGGGGGTGAGGCCACATCGCCACGGTAACCAGGGATCTTGTTTGGAAGGCCCAGAGGGTTTTCCTTAGGAGGACCCCAAAGGGTGCCCAGGGATATGCCGCACCCTTAAAACACTAATAGGTTGCATATGTGTGGTTAGGTTACTGAGCCTTCTTGGATTTGTTTTGTTTTTTTTCAACATACTTGAAGAAGTATGATTGACCCAGGAGAATATATTCATGATACAGTGGAAACACTTAAGGTCTTAAACAATTCCTTACAGGATGTGTTTACATTTCAAAACAAATGTTCTCATAGGAACCCTTGAAGGTAGAATCATAATGTATTCAAGCATCAAACTACGGCCAGCATTCACGGAATTGTGTTACATTGTAAGATTCTTAACTATCATACAAGTGTGAAAAGAAGTCGATCCTAAATAAAACTAAATATTTGCAATAAACACACTAGGGATGCCACTTATCAGTATTGGCCGATTTTTGTGATAAAATATGTGAAGTGAATTATATTTATATAGCAATTTTCTCTAGTGACTCAAAGCGCTTTTTACATTGTGGAACCCAATATCTAAGTTACATTTAAACCAGTGCGGGTGGCACTGGGAGCAGGTGGGTAAAGTGTCTTGCCCAAGGACACAACGGCAGTGACTAGGATGGCGGAAGCGGGAATCGAACCTGGAACCCTCAAGTTGCTGGCACGGCCACTCTACCAACCGAGCTATACCGCTCCATGTGATTGCCATTGCCGAATAAGTCTTTCAATGCTAGCGGTTGTTTATGTGTCTTCTTACACAGTGTGGAAATGCTCCCCGAAGTTGATAATAATCGCCTCCATTGCGGCAAATCAACTGCATTTGTTAGTATCTTAAGTATCATTATTATGTAGCTTTATCACTGGAGGACAAAGTTAAACATGGAGTAGGAGCAGGCATGCTAATAGCTAAAAAGCTAAGCTCGCTTTAAACAACACCATGAAAAACGTGCTTTGTAATCTTTAAGTAAGTAAGTAAGTACATTTTATTTATAAAGCGCTTTTCACAGATAAAATCACAAGGCACTTTACAAAACATAGGTGAAGTAAAACAACAATTCAATTAAAACAACAGGGGCAACGTCATAAAAAGGATACCAAGTGGATTAAAATTGATAGTTAAAAGGTGCATTAACTAAACACTTTACTAAAAAGAGAAGTTTTCAAATGTTTCTTAAAAGTGTCAACACAGTCAAGATCACAGAGAGACTGGCGCAAGTTGTTCCAGAGTCTGGGAGCTATAGCCTGGAATGCCAAGTCTCCACGGGTTTTAAAAAGTTTTTTTTAAGAAGTTTAGATGTAACCGTGTTACAACAGAAAGTAAGCAGCTATTAACTAATTAAAAGAAGATTGTTAAGAATCAAGAGCAGGTGTCCCCAAACTTTTTGACTTGGAGCCCACATTGGTTTAAAAGAATCTGTCTGGGTTTTTTTTCTTGTGCCCACAATTTCCCCCCGTCTGATTTTTTTTTTTTTTTTAAGTCTTCTTTCTATCCCTCCTGCTCTGCTCTGGCTGCACCAAACACTAAATATATCCAAACATTTAATAAAGTCAAATACAAATAAAGCAACAAGATAAGTATCCCATGCTTCTTTTTTGTAAAGTAAATCTGGACAGCAGATATGGGCAGGCGTGGCGAAGTTGGTAGAGTGGCCGTGCCAGCAATCGGAGGGTTGCTGGTTACTGGGGTTCAATCTCCACCTTCTACCATCCTAGTCACGTCCGTTGTGTCCTTGGGCAAGACACTTCACCCTTGCTCCTGATGGCTGCTGGTTAGCGCCTTGCAAATGTGGAAATACTGTCAAAGCGCTTTGAGTACCTTGAAGGTAGAAAAGCGCTATACAAGTATAACCCATTTATCATTATTATCAATATGATTTGCCAGTTTATGGACGCTGGTTGTAGTTTGGAGACCCCTGGTCTATAGAGAGGATAATATAACAGCAACTTTTGGTGTATCAGCATTGTTGCGACCAGAAGAAAACACGCAAGAGCAGGGCATCGGTCCATAAATTGGTAGTGTCGATACCAAGAGTAGTATCAGTATAAGGTCCCTTCTACACTAAGGTTATCCAGGGTAAAATCCCACCTAACCTTATTCTTGTCCACACACTCCTTCAAGTCCCCCTCTCCGTCCGCCGGCGCAACGCAACCTAGTACGCATGCGCGGAAAATGCGCACATCATAGTCACCTCCAGTGTTGCTTTGTGTGCAAGTTCTTAAATTAAATGTAACTTATCTGAACAGTGTTGTGGTATTTCAGTTCACTGGAATCCAGTGTGCTTTGGGGCCCTATTGTAGTGAATAACACCTGAGACATCATAAATTAATCAAATCTTTAATAAACACGTGAATGTAAACAATGTGATGACAGTGTTTCCCATAAACTGCCAAGATACCTGTGGCGGTGGGGGCGTGGCTATGGGCGTGGTCACCATGACATCATCGAGTAATTTGCATAATTTACTACAATGATATGATTTTCTCTAAAAAGGCTCAAAAAATGTATACTTACTAATTAATAACAGTTTTGTTTTAAACGTCCATCCATCCATCCTTCCATCCATTTTACAATATAATTACAACCCTTTATGTACATATTTATATACAGATTTGAACAATAAGTTATTCACTGAAATATATTTATTAATTGTGGTTCTTACAAAAAATATATCTTATAAAATATAAAAGCTAAAATGTCTCTTAAAGCTCTGCCCCTTTAATTAGTTCATACTAAATAATTTAACTTTAGCCTACTACTCCAACCATATTATTTACCAGCAACATAAAGTGAAACAGAGGCAGAGGTGTCCTGCCACAGTCAGTAACAAATAAACAGAAAACAGTAGTGGTCAAATACAAATAAGGCAACAAGAGAAGTATCCTACACTTCTCTTTTGTAAAGTAAATCTGAACAGCCGATATAGGCATCTACATCAACTATATGATTTGTCTGAAAAGCTGGACAGGACAAAAAAAAAAATTTTTTTTAATTTTTTTAATTTTTTTTATTTGTGGCAGACGTAATTATTTCGTGGCGGGCCGCCACAAATAAGTGAATGTGTGGGAAACACTGGATGAAGAACATTTTACATCAATCAATCTCGGGATCTAGATATCTGATCAGGACACTCCTCACTCTTTTGCCTTCACCTTTATTGTCCATTCGTTTTTGGTGATTTTATATATTTATATACTCTGGACCTAGACGTTGAGTCCGTGACATACATGGCGGACAATAACTGATACAGTCTGCTTTGCCAGTCCAAAAGCATTCTATGTTTTCCGTAGTCTTCCCTCGTCGGCCAGGTAATACAAAGCACACGCTACCTTTTTTTATCACATCCACGGAAGCCCGCATTCTCGTTGTCTCCCCTTCGACAAATGGACAAAGTTTTTCGGTAAGTACAATCACATTTGAAAGTTCTCTTGCCGTCTGAGAAGTGTTGTATCCAAAATAGCTGCAATCGCTTTCTCTTATGGTATTCATGTTGTGATTTCCACAAGCGTCTGTACATGTAGAGGAAGGGGAAACACGGCACGTCTAGATGACTCGCCTCCGTCTTTCTAGCGTTTACCTCCGAGTGGAAACAGGTTGTTATGAAGCTGGCTGTGGCGCGTTCTTTCCGACGTCACTTCCTGTGTGGGGCGCGGTCTTTCTGGCGTCACTTCCTCTCCAAACTCACTTTGTAAACGATCGATGAGTCCATACAAAGCTAAGGGCCGGAGATTCAAGAAATACACAGAGCACTTACCCGTGTAAAAAATTATCCACACTAAACGATGGTTTAGTGTGGCTGACACGATGCTTAGGCTAAATCATTATTTGTTTAAGGGGTTATCCGGCTTAGTGTAGACATAGCCTAAGATTGACACGAGCGTGATTAGATGGATTTTTTATTTTCTCAAAATCATTTTTTTGTTGCCAACATTTACAAATTCAGGAAAAAATTCCCTGGACACAGTAGGACTTTGAGGGCATATAACCAAGAGTGGTAGATAGTAATTATTGTTTTTGTTTAGTTATTGTCTATTATTGACCTTTTTTGCTCAAACATTTGTATGTCAATAAATAGAATAAGGAATTAGTTTAAATATTGTGTTGATATCGTTACTCTGTCAATAGCACTCACCAAAATAAAATAAAAAGTGCAGTTAATACAGGTGATTGTTATTGGTATCAGCCGATCTCACTCAGGGATGATCGGGATTCGCCGCATAAATCCCTGATCGAAACATTCCTTTTTCTTCCTGAATATGTGAGCCCCAGATCTGAGGTGAATAGTCCTGCTTTACACACTAGCTTTGGTTAAAAGGTGACGGTGATGACGACGGTACCAGGAGCAAAGACAGCTGGTGCTTTGTCCGGCTGTCAGCTGTCACGTGCGTGTGCGTGTATACGCACGTGTGTGTGTGTGTGTGTGTGTGTGTGTGTGTGTGTGTGTGTGTGTGTGTGTGTGTGTGTGTGTGTGTGTCAGCTGGTGACCTAGCTGTCTGCCGTAATACTGTTACCTACTCCACCACAGTGCCAAGTGGCTCACACTGTCTCTTTCACCGCTGTGGAACCACTTTTTTGTGTCATGAAGCATGCACCAGAATAGCAGCCAAAGTTCACCTTATTATCAGGATCTTATAAACTTTACAGTAAACGCAAGAGACACGCCTGTTTTGATCTACCTTTGAAGGTCCATCACAATCATGTGTAAAGTTCACCAAGTTTGCAAAAAATGTTTTGTCTTTCACGCTGGAGCTATTTTTTTTTTTTCTTCAATCCAAACAAACTCGCCTCCATCTGGTACTTTTGGTGAGTCAGAGGCAGCTGACTCTCAACAAGGAGTAGCGAGGAAAGTATTTCAAAGTCGATCGAACCAAGAAGCACACCGATTCTATTGCCATAACCTCATAGTGTGTTTGGAAGTCCTGACCCAGCACGAAATAGGTGTTTCACTTTGAATATATACAGATTCTCTCCCAATGTATTTTCCCATGTCCGAAAAGCTTTAAAAGTCAACTTTCTAGGGTCTATTAGCACAGGGGTTCCTAAACTTTTTGACTGCGGCCCTAACTTTTCAACGACAGAGGGCCCAGGGCCCACTCAAATATTAACACCGACTTAGTGAATTACTCTTGGTCTTAATTGTATTCAATCGGGGTGTAACGGTACGTGTATTTGTATCGAACCGTTTCGGTACGGGGGTTCCGGTTCGGTTCGGAGGTGTACCAAACGAGTTTCCACACGGACATATTAAGTAGCGTAACGCACGTTGTGTAAACAATGCACACCGAGGCACAACACACGGCATGCTAGCAGCTAACGGGCTATGATAGACTGACCATACGTCACCGGACATGTCCTCTTTTGCGTAGCTGTCAGGGCGGAGTTTCATAAATGCCTCAAATGTCCGGCATTTTGAGTTAGGGTTGCGTGTATTTTCAATGTACGTTCAGGGTTAAGAAGGGGTTAAAAACAAAACAAATTGTGCGCGCAGCACCATTCGTGAGGGAGGGGCAGAGACAGAGAGAGCGAGAGAGTTATGATAAACGTGCATGCGTCGCCAGGCTCTGCTTTTTATCCATAGATTTATCAGATTAAATTTTTTATTATCTATAGCAGGGGTGTCAAAAGTGTGCCCCGGAGGCCATTTGCGGCCCACAGCTAATGTTTTGAAGGCCCACGGCACAATCTAAAAATACTATTAAAAGGACCTAAATTATTCAATCTCTATATAAATGACATTTGTAAAGTTACAAAAGATTTAAAGTTAGTATTATTTGCGGATGATACAACAGCGTTTTGTTCAGGAGAGAACACACAGGAGATAATACAAATAATAACAGAAGAAATTAACAAATTAAAAAGATGGTTTGACAAAAACAGACTATCGTTGAATCTTAGTAAAACTAAAATAATGCTATTTGGTAACAGTAGAAGAGAAAGTCAAACACAAATACAAATAGGCGGAATAGAAATTGAAAGAGTAAACGAAACCAAATTTCTAGGTATAATGATTGATGATAAATTGAACTGGAAATCTCACGTAAAAAATATACAACATAAAGTTGCAAGAAACACGTCAATAATGAATAAAGCAAAACATGTTCTAGACCAAAAATCCCTTCATATTCTCTACTGCTCACTAGTGTTACCATATCTGAGCTACTGTGTAGAAATATGGGGAAATAATTACAAAAGTACACTTCATTCATTAACGGTGTTACAAAAAAGATCAGTTAGAATAATACATAATGTTGGATATAGAGAACATACAAACCCTTTATTTATTGAATCAAAAATACTGAAATTCCACGACATAGTGAATTTGCAAACAGCTAAAATTATGCACAAAGCAAACTATAATCTGCTACCCAAGAATATACAACAATTCTTCTCAAAAAAAGAGGAGAAATATAATCTTAGAGAAAAACGTAATTTAAAACATTTGTTTGCACGTACAACACTTAGGACCTTCAGTATATCAGTATGTGGAATTAAATTATGGAATGGATTAAGCAAAGCAATCAAACAATGTACTAATATGATACACTTCAAGAAACTCTTCAAACTTAGTGTTTACAAAGTACAAAGAAGAAGAACCATGACAAACATTCTCAATTTATTTCATCCATCCATTCATTCATTCTTAAAGTAATCTTATTTATCTCATCATATGAAATATGACTTACTTCACCAATTATTATTATTAAATTCTTACTATTATTTATTTATTTATTTTTATTGTGATTACTTATGGAGTTTATTGTGAAAAAATTGTGAACAGGAAGTGAACAAAAAGTTTTGCAACTGTTATGTAAAGAAAAGGGGTAGGATTAAATAAGCTCTGCTTCTTCCTACTCCTTTTCGAACATGTTGAAAAGAAACTGGAAATTGTGATGTATCATGTTGTATGCTTGCATGTTCGAAATAAACTCAAACTCAAACTCAAACAAAACATAACAAAGGTGAAATAAAAAAGCTTAAAGGTTAAATGTAATTTAGAAAAAGTTGCAATGTTGACTAATAAAACAAAGCTGTTTTTTTTTCTTTCAAACTGTCATTGCTCAAAACATAATATTGAATCAAAATCAATGTTATTATGAATTATTGACCTATCCAAGGTTCCAATTACTTCAAATCAAATATTCCACTAAGAAAAATATTTTTGGTGGAAGATTTTGCAAATTTGGTAAATAAATAACCCCAAAATTTATATTTTGTTGTTTTCTTACTGTACCGAAAATGAACCGAACCGTGACCTCTAAACCGAGGTACGTACTGAACCGAAATTCTTGTGTACCGTTACACCCCTAGTATTCAACAATTATATCTACCTACTTACAGTTAACCACTTTGTCAAATGATATGAAACCATGTGTTAATCTTGACTTGACTTTATTTATTCATGCTTGCAGTGGAGCCAGTGCCCCACTGAAAAAACAGCTGAACTTTACAATGAATATCAAACAAAAAAAGATTTTAAAAAAATGAAAAGAACAGACAGTATTTTATATTTAAAAAATATATATAATTAATAAATACATTAAAAAATAAAAAATAAACATTTTCAGGGCAACAGCAGCATGGAAACTATTAGCATTCTGGTATATGACTGTATTACGGTACTTATTTAATTAGATAGTGATCACACAGATCATTATTTATTTACCTCAGGCTTAGGTCTGGCTGATTAGAAAAATAAGTACTAACTAGGGCTGGGCGATATATCGAGTTCGTCAGATATATCGATATATTTTTAAACAAGATATGAATTAAGAAAATATTGTAATATCGATAGAATTTATTTCACGTTAAAATGACCAAACGCAGCTTATTTGTTGTGTTCCTTGTTCTCCCCTGCTACCCCTCCCTGGGCTACTAAACCCCTCCCCTTCCTCCTTCCAAGACGTGCTTGCATGTATAAGAACATCCATGATTGGTTGGTTTTTTACTATGATGAGTCACGAATGGTTGCGATTAAGCCAATCGGATGCAAGATAGAGCGGGTCATGGAACCAGGAAGGGAAATCACAACAGACGTCGATTTATATATTAAAAAAACAAGTGGAAGATGGCAGAGGGATTCTCTTCTTTAGATTTTTCTTTCAGCGATGTAGACGACATCCAGGAAACCCATGATGCGTCTACTTGGCCACATTTGGACAAATGTATGCGTCTGGGTGAAACATTAATTTTAATTGTTTTCCATGTAAGCCCAAATCAAAACTGTTCTCCAGTTGCCAAGCCGGGCATATTTCGCACTAGACATGCTGCCAAAAATGTATGCCGAAGTGAGGAAGATCATAGTCGCCCAATTAAGTCAAGTCACTTACTTGCCGCTGACCAGAACCGCACGTCTGTGACAATCCATTACATCGTCGACTGGGAATGAAAAAGTGCCTGCCTGCAAATTATTTTTTTATCTGAGTTTGATTAATTTTGTTATTATTTGCACAGCTATGTTATTTATTTTACGTAGAAAGAATATTTTTCAATTTTATTTATGTTATGTAATTCTGTGCTACTTAAACAGTTTATTTTCTGTGCTGTTAATACCCATCTTGACTAACTGGGTTAATAAAAGTGCCACTGACTGTTTACAGTACAGTAGTCACTCACTTCAATTCCAGTGAATCTAGCTCAAAAATGAATATTTTTATATGTATACTTTCACCGGAAAATATATCGAGATATATAACGAATATCGAGTTTAAGTAAAACTATGTCGAGTAGGGATGTCCAATACTGGCTTTTTGCCGATATCCGATATTCCCATATTGTCCAACTCTTAATTACCGATACCGATATCAACCAATACCAATATCAACCGATACCGATATATACAGTCGTGGAATTAACACAGTATTATGCCTAATTTGGACAACCAGGTATGGTGAGGATAAGGTCCTTTTTAAAAAAAATCATAAAATAAGATAAATTAATTAAAAACATTTTCTTGAATAAAAAAGAAAGTAAAACAATATAAAAACAGTTACATAGAAACTAGTAATTAATGAAAATGAGTAAAATTAACTGTTAAAGGTTAGTACTATTAGTGGACCAGCAGCACACACAATCATGTGTGCTTACGGACTGTATCCCTTGCAGATTGTATTGATATTAAGGCTGCAACTAATGATTAATTTGATAATCGATTAATCCGACGATTATTACTTCGATTAATAATCGGATAAAAGAGACAAACATTTATAACTACATTTCTATCCTTTCCAGTATTTTATTGAAAAAAACCAGCATACTGGCACCATACTTATTTTGATTATTGTTTCGCAGCTGTTTGTACATGTTGCAGTTTATAAATAAAGGTTTATTATAAAATAAAAAAATAAAAAAAAACATTTAAAAAAAATAAAACAAACAAAAAAATTGCCTCTGCGCATGCGCATAGCATAGATCCAACGAATCGATGACTAAATTAATTGCCAACTATTTTTATAATCGATTTTAATCGATTAGTTGTTGCAGCCCTCATTGATGTATGTTGATATATAATGTAGGAACTAGAATATTAATAACAGAAAGAAACAACCCTTTTGTGTGAATAAGTGTAAATGGGGAGGGAGGTTTTTTGGGTTGGTGCACTAATTGTAAGTGTATCTTGTGTTTTTTATGTTGATTTAATTAAATAAAATAAATAAATGAAAACGATACCGATAATAAAAAAAACGATACTGATAATTTCCGATATTACATTTTAAAGCATTTATCGGCCGATAATATCGGCAGGCCGATATTATCGGACATCTCTAATATCGAGATATACTTTTTCGTCCATACCGCCCTGCCCTAGTACTAACCAAATATACCGAAAAATAAATTTACAATTATGTTGCGCTAAAATAAACTAAATCAATAATGAAAATCTTTCTTAAATAAACCGTCAAACAAATTAAAGCGCAAATGAAAATACAGCTTCACCACTTTAGTCATAATTTTTGCGCTTAAAAAAGTTCTGTATGGCTGTGCAGTGTCGGATGTCTATTTCAGATTTTTTGTCAAATCGGATCTTTTTAGTGGCCGTTCACGTTACAAAAACAATGGGTTTTTAATGTGAATGCAATCTTATAGACATGACATCCACTGCAGTGTTTACAGAAGTTAAAATGGCTTCAACTCTAGCTGGTCTCAGTGCTGGCACATTTGCAATTTCAAGGATTTTGTGCAAACAAAGTCAACATTTTCTGAACCAAATTATTGCACGTAAAGGATTAGGAAGGAAAGGGGCAAGTATTTTGGCTCTTGCAGTTTTACGGGATACCGTAATTTCCCGACTATAAGCCGCACCTGACTATAAGCCGCACCAGCTAAATTTAGGGGAAAATACAGATTGCTCCATATATAAGCCGCACCCGACTATAAGCCGCAGGGTTTTGATGTATAATTACTGTAGTATATAGGGGTTCCTGCTACCACGGAGGATTGTCGGGACAGAGATGACTGTTTGGGAACGCAAAGCGTCCCATTTATTAACAATAAATCTTTCAATCATTCAATCAAACTTTCACATCTTTGACATGGCGAACAGCATTCGTGCAGAGTACAAATGATACAACGGTGCAAAGTAATACAAAGTGCTCGCCTGTACGTTATCAAAATAACCAGCCTACCGGTATATGAAAAGTCAGTCTTTAATCATTGTGTCATCGTCTTCCTCCTGCGTACTAAAACCACCAAAATCCTCTTCGTCGGTGTCGGAGAAGAACAGGCCGTAAATAAGCCGCACCGTTGTATAAGCCGCAGGGACCAGAACGAGGGGAAAAAGTAGCGGCTTATAGTCCGGAAATTACGGTAATTTGCTTCAATGTCTGCTTGCAGAAGCGTGTCTGTGGGCAAACAGTTGGAGACTAAAGTGGTGGAACTTTCACCTGAGTTCATAAAACATGATATTTTCACCTGTTTTCAACTTTTTTATTTTGTAGACGGCTATTTTGGCAAGTAATTACGATGCGTATTACTTTTTGATGACGTTCTGGTAGGATGAATGCGATCTGAGCACGGAAGTGTTCACATTGAGAATACATTGTATACCGTAATTTCCGGACTATAAGCCGCTACTTTTTCCCCTCGTTCTGGTCCCTGCATCTTATACAAGGGTGCGGCTTATATACGGCCTGTTCTTCTCCGACACCGACGAAGAGGATTCCGGTGGTTTTAGTACACAGGAGGAAGACGATGACACAATGATTAAAGACTGACTTTTCATATACCGGTAGGCTGGTTATTTTGATAACGTACAGGCGAGCACTTTGTATTACTTTGCACCGTTGTATTATTTGTACTCTGCATGAATGCTGTTCGCCATGTCAAAGATGTGAAAGTTTGATTGAATGATTGAAAGATTTATTGTTGATAAATGGGACGCTTTGCGTTCCCAAACAGTCATCTCTGTCCCGACAATCCCCTCCGTGGTAGCAGGAACCCCTATATACTACGGTAATTACACATCAAAACCCTGCGGCTTATAGTCGGGTGCGGCTTATATATGGAGCAATCTGTATTTTCCCCTAAATTTAGCTGGTGCGGCTTATAGTCCGGAAATTACGGTATATATATCTGATTTATTCCCACATACGAAAGAGGCCTGGGTCAAATAAGAAAAATTGGGAATTGCACAGTTCCCACAGACATGAAAAAATATGATACAAATCGCATATGGGCAAAAAAAATCGGGAATTGACCTGCAGTGTGAACAAGGCCTATGGCTTTTGAAATGTCATCACTGCTTCAAGTGGTGAAAAAGTGTATGGCAACTGAGTATTGCTGCGGCTCATACGAACCACAGCTGAGAAACAGGTTATTTTTTTGGCGTCCTAGAATTTGGAAAAAAAAACAAAACACTTAATTAGAGGGTACTACTACCCCAGTAACAGACCATTTTGCCCTTATATCTATAATGATGCCCTTATATGTGTAGCCAAGTAGCATTATAGCTTAGTTTTTTGTTTTTTTCTCACAAGGTGAAGACAAAAGCCTTACAAAAGGACGCCTAATGTTGTTCAACCTTCCCGTTTATCATTGCACTGCCAGAACCATAATATACAGCTCTCTGCAAGGCTAGGAAAGTCAAGAGCGTTGCCATAACGCTGACCGTGTTGGTGTCGCCATTCCCCAGGAGACCCGAGTGTAAAAAGTCACCGGGCAACGCTGACACACTCTCCTGTGGACCCATAAATAACAATAAGGAGCTTGTCTGGCTGGATGCAGATCTTCTTTTGGGATTAGCTGGCAGGAAGCTGCTGCAGCAGTCTAGGTGAACACATTCATGATTTTGAGAGGTTTTTTTTGGGGGGGGGGGGGGACACACGTTTTCCTTGATATTCTATGTCCTTTAGAGCAGGGGTTTCCAAAGTACGGCCAGCGGGCCAAGTGCGGCCCGCCAGAGTCTTCAGTGCGGCCTGCAAGACATCACAAGGTTAACAAGAACAAGACTGGCCGCTGCGTGTCGTAGCCTAACGCGGGGGTTAGCAACCCGCGGCTCCTGAGCCGCATGCGGCTCTGTAGTGCCACCCCAGTGGCTCCCTGGAGCATTTTTAAAAAAGGATTGAAAATGGAAAAAGATGGGGGGGGGGGGGATATTTTTTTTGTTTTGGAATGTTTTTTGTTTGAGGACAAACATGACACCAACCTTCCCAATTGTTAGAAAGCCCAACTAATCGATTAAATCGATTATAAAAATAGTTGGCGATTAATTTAGTCATCGATTTGTTGGATCTATGCTATGCACATGCGCAGAGGCAATTTTTTTTATTTTTTATAAACCTTTATTTATAAACTGCAACATTTACAAACAGCTGAGAAACAATAATCACAATAAGTATGGTGCCAGTATGCTGTTTTTCCCCCCCAATGAAATACTGGAAAGGATAGAAATGTAGTGTGTCTCTTTTATCCGATTATTAATCGATCAATCGAAGTAATAATCGACAGATTAATCGATTATCAAATTAGTTGTTAGTTGCAGCCCTAATATATATATATATATATATATATATATATATATATATATATATATATATATATATATATATATATATATATATATATATATATATATATATATATATATATATATATATGTCTAGGCCAGGGGTCGGCAACCTTTACCACTCAAAGAGCCATTTTGACGAGATTCACAAATTAAAGATAATAATGAGAGCCACAAAACTCTTTTGACATTTAAAATGAAATAACACTGCATACAAAGCTTTTTTTTTAACTTTTGGGCTATGTTTAAACCAAGGGTCTCAGACACACGCTCCGGCCCGCACCTTATTAAGACAATTTAATGTTAGTACGGCCCGCAAGTTTTACTTTAATGGCGCTTGACAGCGTCATACTTGCCAACTCTCACAGTCCTTCCGGGAGACACCCGAAATGTAGGGTGTGTTGGTACTGTTTTTAGCACCCGCTACAGCCTTTGCAAACAGCGTACCTGATCGGCCACATGTTGAATGCAACTTCTGCTTTCACACATAAGTGACAGCAAGGCATACTTAGTCAACAGTCACACAGCTTACACTGACGGTGTCCGTATAAAACAACTTTAAGACTGTTACGTTACAAATATGCGCCACACTGTGAACCCACACCAAAAAAGAATGACAAACACATTTCTGGAGAACATCTGCACCGTAACACAACATAAACACAACACATCGAATACCCAGAATCCCATGCAGCCCTAACTCTTCCGGTCTACATTGTACACCCCCGCTACCACCAAACCCCGCCCACCTCAACCGACGCACGAAGGGGGGTGGGGAGGAGTGTCGATGTGTGGGGGGGTGGTGGTGGTAGCGGGGGTGTGCAATGTAGACTGGAAGAGTTAGGGCTGCATGGGATTCTGGGTATTCGTTCTGTTGTATTTATGTTGTTTAACGGTGAGGATGTTCTCCAGAAATGTGTTTGTCATTCTTTTTTGGTGTGGGTTCACAGTGTGGCACATATTTGTAACGTAACAGTGTTAAAGTTGTTTTATACGGTCACCGTCAGTGTAAGCTGTGTGGCTGTTGACGAAGTTTGCCTTGCTGTTGTCATGTCTGTGTTCATGTTTTTGTTTGGCCATGTGCTGTTTTGTTTTTTGGACACTTCCTTAGTTCCTTGTTTCACTTCCTGGTTTTGTTTGTCACCATAGCAACCATTAGTTTCACCTGTTCCACGTTTGGACTCACACACACCTGTCTCACGTTTTCACAGTTAGTCACGCACCTGTTTTCACTTATCATGTCACTATATAGGCTTTTCTGTTTCGGTTGTTCGTCCTGGCGACACCACCCATTCATGCCATGTCCACAGTTCCTTGTCTCGTTAGTTCTTGTTTCATCTCTTGTCACGTAAGTTTTTGTTTGTTTAATGTTCATAGTTCTCCGCCATTGTGCGCGCCTTTTGTTTTCTAGTCAAGTTTTTTACCTCCGCTGTGAGCGCCTTTTGTTTGTACCTTTTGTTTGAGTTTATAGTAATAATTAAATATGTCTTTACCTGCACGCCACGTCCGTTCCAATTCTTTTGCACCACGGGAGAGCAAACCACGCCAAAGACCAAGTCTTGACAGATGTCGCCAGCACGAGAGCTCTCCCGCAAAAAAATGGGACAATTTTGACGAGGTAACGTGGGAGGTCCTGCGCGCCATGGAGGCCGAGACGCTCCGCCATTCCCCCATGGAGCGCAGGGATCTCATGTGGGGTCCGACCGGCAAACTGGTGCCGATCAGCTCCCTTTGGTCCGAGGATGGCGCTGCGTCACCGCAGTCCCGGAAGCGCCGCTCCCAACGAAGGACGTCAGGGAGGGCTTCCACAAGCATTGGAAAGGACGCATCGTTCCCGCAAGCTCCTCCCCCTCCGGGCGGAAACGAGCTGCAGCCAGCCCGGCTTCCCCAGGACGACGTCACGCCGCTGCCAGTGGGTGACGTCATGGATTTTTTTCCCCTGAACTCTTTTTCTTGTCAGCCACATCCAACCAAAGACTCTAAATCCATGATTAAACATTACCAAGACATGTTTTTAGAAATCAGATCCTGTCAATCACAGTCACCCAATTTTCATGCCCCGCCCCCCAGGACTCATGCCACGCCCAAGTCAGAAATTTTTTTTTCACCCACAAAAGCCCAGGTGGGGGGGAACGAAAGACCTTTTGGACAATTTAGAGGGGAGGATTCTGCCCTCCTCCTGAACCCCCTCCGCCCACCCCAAAAGACGGTTCCAGACCGCGGGGAGCGCGTCTGGGATCCGCTCCTTGAGGGGGGGGCTAGGGCTGGGAATTGTTCAGTTGGGGTGGGTCAGCATCGTCACGCCAAGCCACAGCCTCCAGCACGACCACCACCACCTGCCTTTCGACCTGCCAAGCCACAGCCACCAGCACGACCCCCACCACCAGTCTTTCGTCACGCCAAGCCACAGCCTCCAGCACGACCCCCACCACCTGTCTTTCGACCTGCCAAGCCACAGCCACCAGCACGACCACCACCACCAGTTTTTCGACCATGCCAAGATCCACCTGCTCCACGCCCAGCTCCACGCCAAGCGCCACCAGTACCTGCTCCACGCCAAGCGCCACCAGTACCTGCTCCACGCCAAGCGCCACCAGTACCTGCTCCACGCCAAGCGCCACCAGTACCTGCTCCACGCCAAGCGCCACCAGTACCTGCTCCACGCCAAGCGCCGCCAGTCGCAGCTTCACGACGCCAAGTGCCGCCAGTCGCAGCCCCACGCCGCCAAGTGCCGCCAGTCGCAGCCCCACGCCGCCAAGTGCCGCCCGTGGCTGCCCCACGCCGCCAAGTGCCGCCCGTGGCTGCCCCACGCCGCCAAGTGCCGCCCGTGGCTGCCCCACGCCGCCAAGTGCCGCCCGTGGCTGCCCCACGCCGCCAAGTGCCGCCCGTGGCTGCCCCACGCCGCCAAGTGCCGCCCGTGGCTGCCCCACGCCAAGACCAAAGCCAAGACCTAGACCCGCCAAGGGACCAAGACCAAGAACCGCCAAGGGACCAAGACCAAGAACCGCCAAGGGACCAAGACCCGCCAAGTGACCAAGACCAAGACCCGCCAAGTGACCAAGACCAAGACCCGCCAAGTGACCAAGACCAAGACCCGCCAAGTGACCAAGACCAAGACCAAGTCCAAGCACCGCCACGCCAAGACCAACCACGCCAAGTCCAAGACCAAGACCAACCATGCCAAGTCCAGGACCAAGACCAACCATGCCAAGACCAAGACCATGACCCACGCTGCCAAGACCAAGACCGCCAAGACAAAGACCCCCCACGCCAAGCTTCGCCGCCTGACGCACCACGCCAAGCTTCGCTGCCTGCCACGACAACGCGCCAAGCTTCGCTGCCTGCCACGACAACGCGCCCACCTCCTCGTCGGCCAAGGATGTGGCCATTCCATGGGCGTCCGCCACGCCAGGTGCGCCGACCTCCTCGTCTGCCACGAATGTGGCCATTCCCAGGTCGCCCACCTCGTCAGGTTCAGCGGCGGTCTACCCGCCGTCGCCACCTGACTCTGCCCCGGTGGATTCGGGGACACCTGGTCTGGCGACCCACCGCCATGTCCCCCTCCCCCCCTCCCATGACTCTTGATCCTGTTTTTTGTTTTTGGACATCTGGGATCTGTCCGTAAGGGGGGGGTTCTGTCATGTCTGTGTTCATGTTTTTGTTTGGCCATGTGCTGTTTTGTTTTTTGGACACTTCCTTAGTTCCTTGTTTCACTTCCTGGTTTTGTTTGTCACCATAGCAACCATTAGTTTCACCTGTTCCACGTTTGGACTCACACACACCTGTCTCACGTTTTCACAGTTAGTCACGCACCTGTTTTCACTTATCATGTCACTATATAGGCTTTTCTGTTTCGGTTGTTCGTCCTGGCGACACCACCCATTCATGCCATGTCCACAGTTCCTTGTCTCGTTAGTTCTTGTTTCATCTCTTGTCACGTAAGTTTTTGTTTGTTTAATGTTCATAGTTCTCCGCCATTGTGCGCGCCTTTTGTTTTCTAGTCAAGTTTTTTACCTCCGCTGTGAGCGCCTTTTGTTTGTACCTTTTGTTTGAGTTTATAGTAATAATTAAATATGTCTTTACCTGCACGCCACGTCCGTTCCAATTCTTTTGCACCACGGGAGAGCAAACCACGCCAAAGACCAAGTCTTGACAGATGTCTCTTACGTGTGCAAGTAAAAGCTACATACACCATGTGGACGGGCTGGCACGATGTTTGTACAGGCTATAGAGGATCAGAAAATGCAATGCTATATTGGCACGCCCTTGATTAAGTTGTTAAGGTGATAACTGGAGAATATTTAACCCGGGAGATTTCTAAAAGAGGCACTGAGATCCGTAAGTCTCCTGGGAAAATCGGGAGGGTCGGCAAGTATGCAGCTGAGCCGCATCGGAGTGGTCAAAGAGCCGCATGCGGCTCCGGAGCCGCGGGTTGCCGACCCCTGGTCTAGGCTAT